>NC_050186.1:28699191-29016691 GCF_008315115.2 Sander lucioperca | reverse complement strand
TTGAAGGATTTGAAGCATGCTCTCATTGACTTCAATGTTAAAAAAAAGTCATAAAAAGCTGAATATTTTAAAAAGTATGAGTAGTAGAAAAAAAGTTGAAGAAGTCCCATCATTAGCTGAAAGAGCTGAACATTTTAAAAGTTGAATGGTTTTAATAGCTGAACGTATGCAGAAGATACAGAGAGCCAAAAAACGTACGGAATAATAATAATAATATAAACAAAATGGCCGACAGGAACAACAATAGTTGGAATGCTGCTGAACAGCATTCCCACTAATAAAGAACAGGATAACAATAGTTGGAATGCTGCTGAACAGCATTCCCACTAATAAATAAAGAACAGAATAACAATAGTTGGAATGCTGCTGAACAGCATTCCCACTAATAATAAGATATAAGATATAAAAATAAATGACTCATAGTCACATGCTATTACTTCTAGATTGAAAATGTAGCATGTGTTTGGGATCCTGTCAGGAACCTTCAAACTTAAGCAAAGAGCAAAGGCCTAAAGCAGACTTTACCTTGCTAAAGCATTGTGTGGCAGTAAAGTTGCTGTATAAAATGTTAACATAAATATAATGATGAATAAAAATACCAAAATAAGAGCCAGGTTATTTCTTTTAAAACGTAAAGAATAAGCCACAGACATAATGTACACTGTATTCACAGTAAACAACTGTTTCCACAAATGCCACACTGCTTCTGGTTCCTAACCTCGAGGTTTGGGACCTCCTGGTTAGGTTTAGACACATGTTGTATAACTATATTTTGTGTTGCCCTTTAGTACCACTCAACCTGTGAAAACAGTTGTATAATGTCATCTGTTTCTCTGCCTGTGAAGAAGTTTGGTCAGTTCTGAGTAAATAACATTGATGATGTCATAGTAATGTCATCAGGGTTATCTCAGCTTTGGTTTGGAGACAAATTTATATTAGAACGCCTCCATTAAAATAGGTGTGGTTTGAAAGACGTGGGTGTTTTCCAGTTAGGGAGGGTTCAAAAGATAAAGTTACATTATGGGAAATGTAGGATTCCGTTTTTAGAGTTTGACCCATACTAGGGATGAAAAGTCAGGATATCTCAGCCTCTGTTGCTTTGAAAACATTTTTTTTTTTTTTTATAATCAATTTGTTATTCTTTTTATATTTTTGAACATACAACATACAGAACAAACAAATACAATCGAACAAGAACCAAAACCCCCTCCCACCCTCTGCGGTCTCGAGGAAAACAAAACAAACCAATATACAAGAAAACAAAAATCACACCTTGCCTAGTCGCTCCTCTAATTCTTGTGGTGTTGAGGTCATTAGGACTAATACTTGTGCTGCTGCGTTTTTCCATAGATCTATAGTCGATGACTTGGCTTTGTTAAGCTTTGCTGTAGCGAGCTCAAGCATAACTATGTCTTGGAAGTACGTCAACCACTGTTTTATACAAAGCGAGTGGGGGGGAGCTAGCGTTGAGCTATCATTTTCTTGGTTGCGGTTGAGCCGGCTAGCCAAATTTTCTTCTGTCTCCCAAGCAGGTGTAATTTAGAGTCGTCATTAAGTAACAAAACAATCGGGTCAGTAGGAATTCAACATCCTAGCACATCAGATATTATTGATGTTGTTTTATTCCAAAACTCATGCACCTGTTCACACTCCCAGACCATGTGCAGGAAAGTCCAGTTTGTTCAGATTGACAGAATATGCAATAGGGAGTAGGAATGACTTTAGAGACGTATCTCTTCTGAGGAGTCCATTATGTCCTATGGCATATGTTAAAGTGGATCTGCTGGTGATTTGGGTTCTTGGAACAGTGGGAAATGTTGTCCCAAACTGTCTCCAAATTAATTATGTTCCCCTCAGGGCTCAGCTCTCGCTCCCATTTCTTTACTATTGGGAGTTCTCCTACGGATACTTGCATCAGTTTAGCATAAATCTTGGACACTAATCCTCTCACAGGAGAATCAACACGCCATTTAATGATTGGGTGCGCCTCAAGACTGTTCCCCCATTGCACTCCATAACATTTTAGGGCTGACCTTAAGCGAAGATAAAGGAAGAAGGATGTCCTAGGGACCTTGTAACTAGCTCTCAGGTCTTCAAAACTTAACATACCTTCATTATTGAATAGCTGGCTTAGAGTATAAATACCTCTGTCACTCCACTGATTACAAGTAAAGGGTTTGTTACCAGACATTAGGTGTGCATTGTGCCATATTGGGGTATTCAAATGCCACTTATTGGTGTATCGTAGGTGCTCATCCACCTGTTTAAAGTTGGTCAGTGTGTTGGTGATAATAGGGCCATAGGCTAGCATACACTTTTTGGGCACACACCTGCAAAAGCAAGGTCTTGCAGTCTTAGACTTCTAGTGAGGTTTTGCTCTATTTCTCTCCATGGGACTGTAGATGAGGGGTCCATCCACACTCTGAGGGCCCGTAGCTGAAAGGCTCTCTGGTACACTTTAAGGTTAGGGAGGGCCAGGCCTCCTATGTTTGTGGTAGTTGCAAGGTAGAGTATTTTAGCCTAGGTTGTTTATTGTTCCAAATATACTGCCGAATTACGGTATCAAGTTTCTTCCAGAAATGTATTGGTGGGGGTAAGGGGATCATTGTACTCAAGAAATTCACACGAGGAACTATGTTCATTTTAACAACAGCAATCCTGGACCGTAGTGATGCTGGCAGCGCAGACCAATTGGCCAGATCCCTTTGAACACTACTTAGTATATGTTTCATAGTTGTGCTGGACAACTCGCTGTAGTGATGCGTGAGTGGTGATGCCCAAATATGTAATTTTGCTTTGGGTTGGTATTGTATCACTAATAGCTGATGTCACCTGTCTGTTGGTCAACAGAAGAAGATTAGACTTATTCCAATTGATTTTATACCCGGAGATAGAGCCAAATTCGTTAAAGATCTTAAGAATTTTTGGTCAGAGATGTACAGCAAAATATCATCTGCAAATAACAATATTGAGTTGTTATTGGATTTAATCTGGACATTACATATTTTATTTTGCCTTATGGCTTGGGCTAACGGTTCAAGAGAGATCGCAAATAACATGGGAGAGAGCGGGCATCCCTGTTGTGAGCCCTGTGCGATGGGGAATGGCTGTGAATGCAGGCCATTGGTTGAGACTATGGCCGTGGGATTCGCATATAAAGTACGTACCATGTCAATGAATTTGGCTCCCAAACCAAGCCTCTCCATTACTTGCCACAAGTAGTTCCACTCTAGGCGGTCAAAAGCCTTTTCCGTGTCCAGTGATAAAACTGCTGCCGTTATTGGAAGGTTTTTGGCTTCTTCTATTACATGGAATAATCTGCATATATTGTCTGCAGCGTGACGCTTTGGTATAAACCCTGATTGGTCGGGGTGGACTAGCTTCTCAATAAAGCTTTCTAGGCGTAGTGCCAAGACTTTGGAATAGAGCTTAATATCAGACCCAATGAGGTTGATGGGCCTGTAGTTTGAGCACTCCGTAGGATCTTTACCCTTTTTGTGTATGACCGAAATTAGTGCAGTGTTGGTTTGTTGACGAAAGGTGCCCCTCTCTATGCCCGAGGTTAAAGTTTGTAAAATGATAGGTCCTAGTATGTCAAAGTACTGTAGTAAAAGTTCTGATGGAATTCCATCCAACCCCGGTGTTTTCCCTTTCTTAGCTGTTTTTAATGCTGATTTAAGTTCCTCTAACGTTATAGGTTGACCCAGTTGTTCTGCCTCCTCTGGGTCAAGAAGAGGCAGATTTAGCTCTTTCAGGAACTTTTGGCACTGCGTCGGATCTGGATTGCAGGAGGATTCATACAACTTTGAATAAAAGGATTGGAAAGTGGCGGTGATATCTTTAGGGTTCGTTGAGATACCTCGGTCCGTGTGGATGCTGTTGATAGCAGCTCTGGACTCGCTTTGTTTTAATTTCAGAGCCAGCAATTTACTTGGTTTGCAACCATTAAAATAGTAATTTTGCCTCACTCTGTGCATTATGAATTCAGCTCTACTTCTTTGTAGATCATTTAGCTCTGCTCGATTTGTGACTAGAAGAGTATGTGTAGATTTAGAAAAACAGATCTTTAGAGACTGCTCTAACGATTTACAACGTTCTTCCAGCTCAGCAATCCTTGCCTCTCTCTTTTTCTTCAAATTGACCGCAAAGGAAGATGTGAAATCTCTAATAAATCCTTTAGTGTCTTGCCAAATGTACGCCGGGTCCGAAACTGAGTCAGTATTAATTGATATAAATTCCGCCAGCTTGGCTCTAAACTCTGTATCAAAAGCTGTGTTTTGGAGAAGGGAATTATTAAATTGCCACGTTCTAGATCTTTCTCCTAAAATCACAATGGAATGTGGTTATCAGTGCATTGTGATCAGACAGGATTGCTGGTTCTATTGCTATCGTGTGGAACATTACCTTAAGTTCACTGGAGCACAAAAAATAATCAATGCGGGAGTGGGTGAGGTGACGTGTGGAAAAGAAGGTGTAATTCTTGCTAGTAGGATTGTGCATCCTCCATATATCTCTAAGATGGTGGGATTCCACAACTGCTTTAAACATGTCCGATATGTGTTTTTGGGCTTTCGCGTGGTTGACCCCTGATCTATCCTGATTTAAATCTAGTACCGCGTTCATGTCTCCCCCTATAATTAGTGAATAGTCATTGAGAGAAAGCAAAAACTTTCATCATATGTATCCGGTGCGTATACCGATACAAAGGCTATTTTCCTACCCCTTATCGTGGTACATGTATATTATATCCTGCCTGAAGAGTCTTTACTACTTTTGTGAGTGCGCATTTCCGCGACAGCAACACAATGGAGCCCTTGGTTTTGGTGTCGTCGCTAGATGAAGCTGCAACTTTGAAATATTTATTTTGTAAACGATTTACATCTCTTTTACGTAAATGTGACTCTTGAATAAGCACCACGTCTATGTTCTTCCTTCTTAAATAGTCCAGGAATTTAGCTTGTTTGATCTGTCCCTTTAGCCCCCTGATATTAACTGAAAGGATTGACAGTTCAGCCATCTTCAAAATTTACACGTATACATGTCTCGAGTAACCGGAATCCACTGATACATTTGTAGCAAAGGGTGAGCTGTTAGATCTAAACAAAGTGTGGTATTAAATAAATTAAATAAATCCTCTAGCCCTCCGAGACCGCAGACCCCCTTCCTCTCTGTAAGATACGTGGCCGCATCAAACGCAGCTCGCACAAAAACTCCAGCTCAAAACTGCCCCTCCTGTCTAAAGTCACAGGTTAACTGAAATAGGTCTAGTGCTTTCCTATGTTAAACATGAACAATGTTAAAAAAAAACAACTTAAAACTAAGTCCCAACCATCTATTAAGTTCTGAAATAAACTGTGTGAAAAACGTCCTCCTCCTCCATATCCAGATCTTGACAGAACCTGTCCGCTTCCTTGGGTGCAGTGAATGTGAGCGTTCTCCCTCCGTGGGTTACTCTCAGAGTTGCTATAAATAAGAAAGTTTGGGATGCCTTTAGCATGCAGCTTACGCTGCACTCCTATAAATTCCTGGCGCTGTTGGACGGTAAAGCACTGTAGTCAGGCTTAAAGCACAGCGTTGCGTTGGAATTACGAATCGGGCCTTCCTGCTGTATTTGTCTCGCCCCCTGGATAATTGCTTGACGGTCCTGGTATCTCAGACACCTGAAAATCAGCATGCGTTGTACCCTTGCTGTAGATTCTGTGCGCCCTGTCAATTTCGATGGTAGCCCTGTTCCGTAAGGAGGGGATCCATTTTGGCAAATGGTTTTGCAGAAATCCAACTGGGTCATCTTTTTCGCTGCCCTCTTTCAGTCCAATGATGCGCACATTGTTTCTTCTCGATCTGTCCTCCAGTTCGGCTAACTTCAACTCAAATTTCTTCTGGTCATCAATGCAGGCTTTCACCATGTTTCTCATCTGTCTATTGTCTCTTTGCGCCTCGTCTAGTCATACTCTAGTTCCCTGCCTCCAAAGCTCTGTCCTGATGTGTTGTAGCGAGGTGTCAATTTCTGCTAACGCTTCCTTCACTGCGATGTGGACCGCTGATTGAAGCCCACTTTGTTGTTTTTCCAGGACCTTGGTCATAACCTCCTCCATGCTTAAGTCCGCGTTAGCATCAGAATCCTTGCTAGCCGTCGCCATGTTGGCAGAGTTGGCAGAGTTCTGTGCTCGGGTAAACAGCAGGGAGACCTGTTTTTTTGCACCTGCAGGCATTCCACTAAGTCACTGTGGTAAAAAATGAAATGGTTGACGTTGAATAAAAAAGAACAGACCTGGTTTTTAATGAAAATGCGGAGGAGGGCGAGGAGCCTCAGCTTCGAGCAGCCATGCGATCATCGGTCACGTGATCGCCCACCTTCGAAAACATTTTTTAATTTATGTAATGTGTGAGTCTTGGGGGCTTTCACACCTGAAAGTCCGAAACCAAGGTCCGGACCAAGGTTTATGTTTTTGTTACATTGTATACAGTGCCTGACAAAAGTCTTGTCGCTTATCTAAGTTGTAGGAACAACAAATAATAACTTGACTTGTAGTTGATCAATTGGAATCAGAAATGGTTCATATGAAAGGCAAAGGCTTCTGGATTATGCTTATTATACCAAAATAAAGTTTTGTATCATTCATTGAGTTTTATCATTGAATTAGGACAGAAAGGTCAGATTTGGCTTGGACAAAAGTCTTGTCGTGTCTTTATATTTCAACCAATCACAGATTAGAGTTTCACCTGTGACAAATACTGTAATTAACACATTCCTGGGTGTGTATAAAAAGAACTCCAGCACACCAGACCTTCATGTGAAGTGCAACCTGACCTCTCACAACATGCCAACGATTCAACCACAGACCAAAGTGCTGATCATCAAGAGCCTGAAGACCAAGTCTGCTGCTGAGGTGGCAGACATCTTCAATGTATCCAAACGTCAAGTGGAAAGGATAAGAAAAAGATTTGAAGAAACTGGTGAAGTTCATGACAAGTCCAGGTCAGGCAGACCCCATAAGACAACTGTTCGAGAGGACCGTTTGTTGCTTCAACAGTCCAGGGCCAGCCCTTTTCCTGGGCTGGCCACCAGAAACCCCTGTATCTATAACAACAGTTTGTCGAATTCTCTCACGCAGTGGCCTCCATGGCCGAATTAGTGCTCACAAACCAGCATTAAACAGAAGACAACTAAAAAAGTGTGTTGCATTTGCAAAGGCCCACAGCTTGGTGAAAGGATGGACAGTGGAAAAGTGGCAGAAGGTTGATTTTTCTGATGAATCATCCATTGAACTGCATCCCAATTGCTGCAAATACTGCAGAAGACCTGTTGGAACCCGCATGGACCCAAGATTCACCCAGAAAACAGTCAAGTTTGGTGGAGGAAAAATCATGGTTTGGGGTTACATGCAGTATGGGGGTGTACGAGAGATCTGCAGAGTGGATGGCAACATCAACAGCCTGAAGTATCAACAAATTATTGCTGCCCATTACATTCCAAACCACAAGAGAGGGCAAATTCTTCAGCAGGATGGCGCTCCTTGTCGTACTTCAGCCTCCACATCAAAGTTCCTGAAAGCGAAGAAGGTCAAGGTGCTCCAGGATTGGCCAGCCCAGTCACCAGACATGAACATTATTGAGCATGTCTGGGGTAAGATAAAGGAGGAGGCTTGGAAGATGAAACCAACGAATCTTGATGAACTCTGGGAGTCCTGCAAGACTGCTTTCTTTGCTATTCCAGATGACTTCATCAATACGTTATTTGAGTCATTGCCGAGACGTATGGATGTAGTCCTCCAAGCTCATTTTCTTTTTCCCAAGGCACCATGACTTTACGTATGCTCTGATGTTATTGTAGCATGTTTGTGTATTCACAATAAAGTATAATTTCTACCGTACATTGCTGTATTTTTGTATGCGACAAGACTTTTGTCCAAGCCAAATCTGACCTTTCTGTCCTAATTCAATGATAAAACTCAATGAATGATACAAAACTTTATTTTGGTATAATAAGCATAATCCAGAAGCCTTTGCCTTTCATATAAACCATTTCTGATTCCAATTGATCAACTACAAGTCAAGTTATTGTTTGTTGTTCCTACAACTTAGATAAGCGACAAGACTTTTGTCAGGCACTGTACATTTGATTTCACACTGCAGTTATGCAAGCGCACTAAAGAACTATACGTGACAAAACTGCATCCTGTCGTCATCACATACGTGAGCTGTGTCTGCCGACAGTTGTAATTGATTGGTTTGTAGACGGGCTTCCCTGTCCTCTCGTATTCTCTCTGTTTCTGAGTTTTTTCAACTGACTGCTGCTCTCCCCGTGCTACCAACGCTCTTTTTGTTTTGTCGCGTTGTTGAAAAGCAAGGCACAGGAACTTTACTTGGGGTTTGAGGAGCTGCAGCATTTATTCAGAGACAAACTGAAACCTACGCTGTACATTTACTCCCACTTAACAAGTAAACTGCTGATTTATTCTCTGCTCTGATAGCCAGCAGCTGTCTGCTGAGCGCATTCACCGTCACTCTCTCTCTCATGTACACACTAAGCACTGAGCTATTTCTTAAGGAACTTCCCCTGTATTTGGTCCGAAAGTCCGAACCATCCAAAAAATGCTTTCACAATAGAAACGAACCCGGACCATGGCTCAGCTTGATCCGGACCGAGACTACCTCTTTTGGTCGGATCAAATTTGGGCTGTTTGTTGACCGTGCATGGTTCAGACCAAATGGACCGGGAGGTTACACACCTGTAATTTTGGTTCGGATCAAACTGAAAAGTCCGGACCAAACAAAGTAGGTGTGAAAGCCCCCTTAATGGAAGTGGATTACAAAAGTAGCTTGATTCCCATTCAAATTGCAGTCTTAATATTGACCAAGCCCCTAGCATGGGTCAGATTATGGGTAAGGAGGATATCTTGGTCTCTGTGGCTTAATTTTTTTCCTGTTTTTTCTTTATTTATTAGATAATGAAGTGTAAAAACAGACCTGAAACATGGGGACAGATAAAAGGGGTATGCCATGTAACAAAGGTCCCTGGCTATGTGGTATTTATCTAATCCACTAGACCACCGGGACGTCCCTGCCACTTTGATGGAAAAATCATTCTTTGGTTGAATAACTCCCATCCACAGAAAAGCCTTAACTTGTGATGTAGGGTCAGAAGTAGATATTGCTTCATTTTAACGAACAACTGTGTTATTCAAAATCAATTCAGTAATAGTACTTTGTCTCGGCAGAGCCCCCCACTGCTGTCTGAGGAATCACGCAGTCTTTATTGATTAGAGGAGGCATGTTGTTTCAGTCACGGTATGAACAGGCTGAGCCACTTTGTTTGGATATCTCCATCTGCAGGATAATGAATTTCAGCTGGAATACCGAAGTCACACACGCGCGCACACACACACACACACACACACACACACACACACACACACACACACACACACACACACACACACTCTCTCTCTCTCTCTCTCTCTCTCTCTCTCTCTCAGTTACTGAGTGATTCTGTGAGCCTTATTTGGGTATATTTATTTCTGAAAAAGGCAAACACTGTAGGCATGTGCACTGCTCTACAGAGCTGAGCAATGGTTTACATTCAACACTGTTTTTCTTTCACAGCTCTGAGAGGATGTTTCATTTCCTTTATATCAGCACAGCTCATTAGACACTATTTCCTCCATTTGTTGATGAGTTTCATGAAACTTTGTCCCCTTAGGGCCTATAGTAGGCTATAGGTGATGAAAGTTACTCAGCACATACAGTACTGTACATGAGCGTGAACACTGTTTGAGGACCCTTCTTGGTGCTGCAGTGTGTGGGCCTAAACAAATGATGCTTTTGTTGAAAAGTAATACATGTTGTAATTCAGAAGAGGGTCAGACACACCCCGTGCAAATTTCTTGGCAATTGTTTTAACATTCAAAGACTTCCAGATGGGTGGGGTTTATTGTTTCAGAACAGATACAGCAACAACAACAACAAAAGTTAAATAAAGGCCCTTTCTGGTGTTAGTGACTGTATTTCTAGCCCTCGTGGTTAACCTGACCTTTGATCTGTGCAGTTATCTACAGGCTCCTGAATGTGTGTTTGAGTGTTTGATACCGATGATTCAGATTGATTTTTTTCAGTTCTTTGCTAAAATTTGAACCAAAAATGTATATTATCTGGATAACGGCATCTGATCATGGGACACACACTCATGGGCCTTGGCATTACAATTGGTATTAATTAGCAAGTCAATTAATTTGCCATCTTTAATGAGCTACAGTAACACCATACCACAAAAACATGGATGTATAATAAAACCTGGATACAGCATTCAAGGCAGAGCCCCGTTCATTCCTATGAGAGTTGCTCAGTGGGGCATGAAGCCAAAAAGTTAATCTGCTGCGTATCAAATTCTGCCCATTGCACACTATTTATTTTTTGGACATTCTGCACTCAACCCATTCAGCCTTTTTATTCTTATGCAAAACAGCTATTTTGTATATATTTAGGGCCCGAGCGCCGACAGCGGCGGAGGCCAATGAATCACCTTTTTGAGGGGCTTAACATACTCAAAAACTCACCAAAATTGGCGGTCGCATCAATTCTGGTGAAAATGTACATATTTTAAGGGTTTCGGGAATAGGTGCACAAAAATGGCTTGTAGCGCCCCCTACAAAATTACAAATATTGAGACCCTGCAGTACGTTTAACGTAGACTCATGAAACATGGTACACATATGAAGCATGTCAAGACGTACAAAAATACCCTAAACCCAACAGGAAGTCCGCCATTTTTAATTGAATGTTCGAAATTAGTGCGATTTTGGCCATTTCCATATTCGGTGTATCTTCAGTGTACATTGTCCAATTGGCTCGAATCTTTTCAGGATTCATAAGAGTCCAACCCTGAGTATATATAAAGGCTGATATTTACTCAAAGTCATAGCGTCCCCTAGTGGCAACAGGAAGTAGGCCCAAAAGTCAAGGTGCTATACTTTAACGAACTCCTCCTAGAGATTTCATCAGATCGACTTCAAATTCGGTCTGTGTCATCTTAAGACCTTAACGATGAAAATTTATTAAATGAAAAACTTTTCTTCAAACGGTGTGGGCATTTTGAGTGTTTAGCGATGAATGAGAAAGTGGCTGTAACTACAGTGTATATTGTCATATCTGCTTGAAATTTCCCACAACGTATACAGGCCAATATTGACTTTTGGTTATAGCGCCCCCGTTGGCAACAGGAAATCAGCCTTATATGACAAACATCATCCGATTTACATGAAACTTAGAATGTGTGGTCTACTTGTGATACTGAGCCGGCCCCTATACTTTAACCACGCCCATGTACTCAGGCCACGCCCCCCTGTATGGCTTTTGAACCGTTTAAGGTGGAGTCTTGTGTGAGGTATCATTGAACTCAGCAGAGAGTTTGTTTGTTATTGGTCATGGTTTGTCCCGCCCCCTAAGTTTAAGCCACGCTCCCTTTCATAACTGATGACCCATTTAAGGTAGAGTCTTGTGCGAGGTATCATTGAACTCAGCATAGAGTTCCCTTTTCATTGGTGATGATTTGCCCCGCCCCATATGCTTAAGCCACGCCCCCTTTAATAACTAATGACCCGTTTCTTGTACACTATTGTGTGAGGTATCATAGAACCCAACAGAGAGTTCCGTTTTCATTGGCCATGGTTATGCGCAGAGGTGCGAGGGCCCATCCAACGCTGCTTGCAGCTTTAATTGTTTCTGTTTTTATTGTTTATTTCATGTTAATGTTTTATATGTTTGTTTGTTTATGTATGCACCAATCACCAAGGCAAATTCCTCGTAAATGTAACTTACTGTGGCAATAAACCTTTTCTGATTCTGATTCTGATTACCGGATGATGTGTGGCCCATAGAGCAGGCGGACTAGAGAACTCTGCTCCGCTCCGATACTTGAATGGGGATTAAATGATTTAATCGTGCAGCTCTTCTAGACTTTCCAAATGTTATTGGAGCAAATTCAGATAGTGAAACGAGTAATTTTGTGGGGGTTGCTACACTGAAAAAAATGTATCCACTGATTTACAGACGTCTCTTTCTCCATGTAAGTTTTTGGAAAAGGTCTTTTTGGGCCCTTGGGCATCCCATGATGGACACAGCACTATGTCAAATTGACTTCAAAGCCCAGCGCATTTTCTGGGGGCCTGAACAAAACCTGTAAATTATTATATTCAACTGGAGTGAATGAGATGAGGGACGATATGACAGCACTGTGAGTGAATGAGAGAAGGCAGGGCTATGTGGGCACTGCAGCATTTTGTGTGTCAACAAGGTGTTGGAGAGAAGAAAGTGTATCAGTATTATATTCAGAATCAATATGTATAGACCAGAGATGTGGACTCGAGTCTGAGACTCGCACGTAAGTCGCACAAATAGCTGACTTCAGACTTGACTCGGACTCGACCCAAAAGACTTCAGACTTGACTTGCGACTCGACCCAAAAGACTTCAGACTTGACTCGGACTCAAGCTTAGAGACTCGTCAACAACCTGTTTTCATGCAATTATTGCTTTTTAAATTAATGTATTTCTGTTTTCTTTTATACGTTGGGGAAACGTATGACGAGCTGCATGTTCCCTGCCCTTGTCATAATGTGCAACATAACACATGCGCTATGCCTTATGTGTGCGCACTCACATATCAAAAAATGCATTGACGATAGCGACACAAAGTCCTCCCAGAGTTGTGCCTTTTGTCATTAGTTTTGCTTTCAATAACTTCGTAAACAGTGGCAGTAAGCGAACAGCTAAATGCAAGGTGTGTGGCACAAAGATAAATGATGCCGGATCAACAATGTTGAACTTCATCAGGCATCTCAAAATGCACCCAGATAGGTTAGTCACTTGCAATGTGAAAGAGACATTACATTTAGCGTATATTGTCACAGGTAACAAGCTAACCATCGCAAAGTGTTGTGCTAATACTGGGAACAGGCAAATTGTATCTTTATAGTTAGTAGTTGCTGAGGCTCAGACATCCATGGCGCACAGGAGGTGGGACGCACGGATCCATCTCCCCAGGAACAAACTGGGTGGGCAAACTCATGTGATGCGTAATTGATCCCGTGGATGATTTGTAGGCTATTAAGTGAACAAGGTGTACCCGGTCCACCGAACACTGGGCCGTCTTGAATGTCTTAATTCTGCACATATTTCTGTTACTATAGTCCTATTTACTATTTCACCCATGCATGGCGCAGCGGATCCATGTGCACTGTCACCTGCCATGGAGACGCTGGCCTCACTAACCTCTCCTCCTCTGAGTCAGATCTCCCTCGCGCTGGACTCAGTTTAACGAGTGTAGGTAACAGTTAGGCATTACATCAGTGAGTTCAAACTGCTTATTGTGCATAATTTGGACTGACACTGAGATGCATGTTGTT
The DNA here is from genome assembly GCF_008315115.2 of Sander lucioperca. Lineage (NCBI taxonomy): Eukaryota > Metazoa > Chordata > Actinopteri > Perciformes > Percidae > Sander > Sander lucioperca. Next base: position 29,003,289 of record NC_050186.1, on the reverse strand, counting down.
CTGTAACTGCTGTGGCACTGCTACTATTCTCTTGATTTCCACTTCGACATTAGACATTTTTTTGAGTGAAAGAGACATTACATTTAGCATATAGCGTCACAGGTAACAAGCTAACCATCGCAAAGTGTTGTGCTAATGCTGGGAACAGGCAAATTGTATATATATAGTTGTATCCATATGATGTGACAGACTTAGGTTAATATTTCACCAGGTCCGAGGGCTAGAGGGATGTGTTAAGTAGACCCCATAAAGTTATCCTACAACTGATTTTGATACTGTACTGTATGGATAGCTACTGTACTGTATGGTAGCTACAGGACATGATTTTTGGCCAGAGACTTGAACTTTCCCCTCAAAGACTTGAGACTTGACTTGGACTCGAGCTCAAAGACTTGAGACTCTACTTGGACTTCCAAAAAATGACTTGTGAACATCTCTGGTATAGACAGATCAATATTTTGGACAACACTAGTCCAAACTGCACAGATGTTATTTATACCTGGCTGAAATCTGATCAAAATGTAAACCACCTCCAGATGTGGTCTGAATGATCTAAGGCCCACCTGCTTTTTATTCTCAGCTTAACTGTCTGACTTCACTGGGCAGTGGGACTGTCTTAGAATCACAGCCACTGTAGAAAAGATGGTTTGTTAGACAATCAATTCATTGACCAAACACAGCAAACATCCAGGAATCCAGTCTGAGCTGGTGACATTGGTGTGTGCAGAGACATTTTGACAACCGACTCTTTTTGATTAAGCTTATCACACAGATAACAAGGCCGCAAGACGATGTGAAATAAAGATGATGAACACACACACACACACACACACACGCACGCACACACACACACACACACACACACACACACACACACACACACACAGTGATATACACATAGATGCAGACAACACTGTTTCCAGTACAGAGATCCAGGACATGTTTAGCCTAGCATAGCACAGGTTTGGGGGCACGGCAGTATGAAATCAGTAGACCTCTGGGGTTATTCATTATTTCTTTTCTGAGCTTGGTGGTCTTTGCCTGCTGAGCTTTCCCTCACTCGTATACTGCTTTTGGAGGTCAGGACTTGACTGCATAATGAGCTTGTGCTTTAGTAAATCATTAGCTAAATACACGCACATTGTGGCCACAAAAATCATTGACCTCTGTGGTGCACATTTGTGCTATGCAATTTTATCAGTAAATGTGGGCTTACAGTATGTTTTTTTTATTTGCGTGTTTGTGCCTGTGCAGGTAGAGGAGGGCGGTAAGGCAGACAGTTTGGAGCAGCCTCTGCTGGTGGGGGATGAGATTATCATCATCAACGACGTGGAGCTGACTGGATACAGACAGGAGGCCATCACTCTGGTCAAAGGATCGTACAAGACTCTGCGGCTAACCATCCGCAGGTACAGACTCTTTGTGCATGTGTGTGTGTGTTATGACTTCTGCACGGGCCTAAAACTGAGACCCAAACCCAGCATGTAGTCTTGTCTATAAGGCACAACTCAAGTGAAACTGACTGGTACTGTCAAATTTGAGACCCAAACCAAACCTGATATTCAAAGCCATATTTCTGTTGAATTGAATCCAATACTGACCTTTAGCTCATAGCTCACCTGGTTAGTTTGGCTATTTATAACCCCATCAGGTTGAGGTTGTGTAGCAGAACTTAAATACTAAATACCTATTCTGCACAATTCCTATATCGTCATATTAATAAGATAACGTTTAGAATAACAAATAGATGGGTTTCTGGTGTTTTTCCACCATAAAAAAAACTTCTGTCGCCAGGAGCAGCGCCGATTAACGTTGGTACTCTCCTCCACAGCCGAATTGATACATTTGCATAATGGCTGTACACATTGAGACAGTGAGTGGAACATAGAAACTCAGATGCACGACAATATTCAGTTACAATCACTTATATTCACACTAAGGTATGTATGCCCACAGTATTCATCCTTTTATATGTTTTAAATATCAGAAATAGGTGAAACTAACTTTCTCACTATAAAAGTTTTGTCCCAGCATGGGAGTCCCGTGTGGGCGCTTTACGCTAAATTGATATCAGGAATGTTAGTTATGTGACTCATTTGAACAAAGCAATAATGTTTCTAAAACGTGACAATGTGAGCATTTGCACCGCGATTATATTGACCATTTAGTTTACTAAAAATGCTGTAATTTATGTTTCGGCATCTGTCTTATGCTTTTTAGGTTTACACTGCAGGTTATATGCTATTTAACTGATTAATTATTAAGTCTATAAAATAAACATGACGCATTTTTTGCCTAGTTTTACCTACAGCATCATTTTGTAAACCAGCATGTGATATTTATACTCTATAAATCATTTAAATTAATATCAAAATTATAATAATTATATTTGTCAATTAAGTAGGAATACCATAGCATTAAAGTCACAATTATTTTTTGTTAGGCTACAAGCATCTTTATGCTAATGTTGAATTAAACCTGTATTGAAATATGGGTCTTACATTATTTTATGGTACACTAATAAGACGTAATAAGCCATAGTTTATATCAAATTAGACCAAAACTAGATATAGTGTGGTCTTTATAGTAAACAAACAGTTATACCCTAATTAGACACCATATTCCTGAATTATGCTGTAATTGGAAACTGCATATAATGTCACCCAAATTATACTATACTTAAACACTAATTATTAATTATGAAGAATTCACAGCACATGTTCAGAGACTTTTATTTTGAAATTGCGGCGTGTTTACTTCCGCCTCATTCACTTGCCACGCATGGTGGTTCCCACTCATCCTGTTTTTCTGTGCAGAAATCGCTGATGGTAAGTAATAATACTACTGCTATAACGTTCATGTAGCACAATAACTAGATTCTCTGTATTTCCTGACGTCGATGTTAAGCATATTCATTTGTGATACGTCAATACTGGTAAAGACCTATTTCAGTATTTAGCCTGTTAATTGAATTAATTTTATTTTTATTAATTAAATTAATTTTATTATTATTTTATTAATTAAATTAGCCTTGCTGGGTAACGTTACTACGCTAATTACGTTAGTGTTAGTGTGTTCCGTGTTCCCTGGCTAGCCTAGTTTGCTTGCTCTGTAATTTATTTTTGTTGTGAAGGAATGCAGATCTCATTTACAGTCGTTAAATGCTTTTATTAATGCTGTAATGCTGTGACAACTCCTATATTCATGTAACGTTAGGCCTATTTATATTCTTTGTGTTTTATTACAGAAACTGTAACATCAATAATATGTACCCCTATGCTGTAATTATACTGTTTGTAACATTAACGTTACTGATTGTAATGTTAATTCTTTCAATCTTCAAGGAATAGGCTAATAATACTCTGTGCTCTCTTCACAGGCAATCGACGAACAGTCCAGTGTCCCGCTGTGACCATACACAGGCGAACTGCAACAGTTCACCACGTTTCACTTCCAGGATTGCTCCGGTGCCGCTGAAAAATGACTCTTTTCGGCCAGAAGTCCGTTTCCTTCCACTTTCTTTGTGTTGTAATTTTAAACTCCGGTCGATTTATGAGGACTATGGTTAACTCTCCTCAGATCTCTGCCGTGTAAATCGAGACACCAGCTAGACTGTGTGTCCATTCTATCAAAGTTTTCTGTTGCACGACTAAAACAACCTTTGAACGTACACGTTCCACCAAAACAAGTTCCTTCCCGAGGCTATTTTGCAGCGGCACTGGGGCTCCGTCCGGCACCAAGACGATTGTGATTGGTTTAAAGAAATGCCAATAAACAGAGCATGTTTTTCTCCCATCCCGGAATGCTGTGTGGACTAGCCAGACCCCCCTTCGCAGCGCTGTGGAGGAAGGTCTGGTAATGTGAGACTACAATAGGCCTACACAATCAATCAATAAATACATATCTTAAAATACCACGTGTGTTTCTATTTACGTGTGTGGAACTCTGTGCACCAATTAGCCATTTTCGTGTCACTGATTACTTTTTAAGATCTGACAGAGAGAAACAAGGATAAATCCCACTTTAGATTACGGTATGGTTTTGTTGTAATTTGTTACAAATTACCTTCTAAGAAAGTCTAATAAGATCAAACAGTCCTCGCAGCTTTCATGTTACTGTGGTCGGATAGCAAATGACACTAAAAGGCTGTGCCCGATATTTGGTTTCTAATTAGAGTGTAATTTGGTATAACAGTAACTAAGTATATTTGGGGTTTAATATGGCAATATATGTAGTTTCAAATTACCGCATAATTTAGATGTATGGTGTCTATTGTTACTGTAATCAGGGTATAACTGTGTTCGTTTTCTGTCTAATAAAGATCACGTTATTTCTAGTTTTTTAATTTGATACAAAGTAGAGCTTATTACGTTCTAATAGTGAACTAATTACAGCATATTTTAGGTGTATGGTGTCTATTTAGGGTACAACTGTGCATTTACTGTCTAGTTAAGGTCACATTATTTCTAGTTTGGTCTAATTTGATACAAAGTATGACTTAGATTGGTGATTATCTTCGTACAAAGAGCCCATATAAATGACATTTTAAGAAGTTCCCTCCTATCTTCGTTTGTTTGTTCCTTGCTTCTTTCCTTCATTCCCTCCTTCCTTCCAGTCAGCCAGTGTAATCTCTAACCGGTCAGGATCTACTGACATCCTGGTTCATAGTCCAAATTACAGCTAGTTGTCTGGAATAAACACACACGCACAGGCAGGCAAACACTGTTCATTACCTGTTATCTGTCATCATTAATTACTAGTGCTGTATATAGAGAATAAAAGTGAACTTGAATGTATTTAATGCCCATCGAAATGATATCTGTTGGTCAATTCAGTAACATGCTTTGTCAAAATGAACTGTCTGATAAGGTAGATTTATTTTCTTGCGAAAAAATTGCGATAAAGTTGCAATGTCTTTTGTATTTTTGTTGCAATGAAGTTGCGAGAGACAGTGAAAATTGCATTTTTTGGGTATACTTCTTTAAAAATAAATAGGAAACTTGTTTCGGGGAGAATAAAACTACTCTGGGCTGAGTTTTCCTAGTAACCTTACCAAAAAGCAGGATGCTGCAAATGTTGGTATAATATGCCTGGTGGATTTAAGACAAAAAATTATAATTTATTGAATTTATCAAATTTGAACATATCTGACAATGGCTTGTTGATCTTTACATTGTTAGTTAATTTCCTATCTTGGACTGGGACACACATTTATACAGTTTGATAAAGTATTTATTGGACTTTAACTTATCATTGCACTTACAATAACGAGCGTAGCTGTCCTCAATTTAGGTCATCGTGTATGTCTCATCTTTGGTTTTTCCTGCATCCACCATGTGTGCGCACGTCAGTCGCGGGGGGAACTGAGCAGCAGCCCCGCCCGCTGCAGAGAGCCGACAGGATTGAAACAGCAGCAGCTTTCAGCCACTTTAGAGTGAAAAAACGTTACAGCGTACATTGATGTTAAAATGTTGGCAGGACCGTCTGAAATGTTTTGCACAGTCTTTCACTGTACATTTTGTTGGTAAATATGAGATGTTCAAGTCACACATCGTCTTCATATCAGAAACAAGGAAATTAATTTGGTGACGTTTTGTGTGTTACATCAACCTGTTCTCACTCCCACCTGGTCAGTGGCTCTCAGAGTCATATACTGATACAAAGTCTGGCACGTGGGACTGCTGTGAATGGTTGAAGTCGCGGGAAACTCGCGGGTAATTGGTCAAAATTGCGAGTCATACCAAATTCACGGTGATTAGTTGAATTTGCGTGAATTGTTGCGATCGCGACATCGCGAAGTCCTGGTGGGACTGATATTGGTTTACCTGTCTTTATCAGATATTAAGGAAACAAGTGAAGTTGAAATACTATCTTCTCTGACAACAATACTGAGGCCAGTAGGCTATTTTTCCTTCGATTTTTCCATTCCAGGACAGGATGTCTGTTTTTGTTTTGGCTTGTGTTTTTGTCAACTGCTCATTTTGACACCTGGGTTGCAAGACATGAAACGCAAACACGCAAAAACATGTTGCAACCGTAGCAGCAACGCCACAATGCTAACACGCTAACTGCTAATGTTACTGGAGGACCGGGGAAGCGGGCCACGGCTGGTTACCGTGAAAGACATTTGACAGAAACCGCAAGATGATTCCAACTTTGTTACAAACTAACATGCAACCATAATGATAGTAAAGTAGTAATCATTTCAATGATAGTAAAATAATAAAGTGTAATTTATAATGCGTAGACAAGCTGCTTTTAGTAAATTAGTTTGTAGATCATACAACAACAAATATTTTTATTTATTCATCTACACATCTGCCTTCATCATAATCATATGGAAGAAAGGCTATATGTTTATTTAATTTTATCTATACAACGGGGTCTGGAAAGTATAGAACCGAAAATCTCCCCCCTGCCAAAATTCTCCCCCCGCTTCTGTTCAGCGGCCATAGCCGACAAACTGTGACTGTGACCTGGGTACAGACAACCGTGAGGTCGTGGTCTTTTTAGCGGCCGTTGCGGTAATTTTAAGCCAAGAAAGGGTTATGTCAGCTGGGTACAGAGCTCTGCGAGAGCACAAGCTTTTATGACTGTCAACATAGCCAGCATACTTTGCTGCACTGTGGAGTAATGTCTGGCAATGCTAGCATCTAGCTAACATTGACATTGTGGGACATTGGGTTCAGCATTCTCAACCTGGCAACCCCGTAAACTTCGAGTCTGGGGAGGAGGGGCCTGCTCTCTCTAGTATTTTGAATTTGATCTGCAGTAACCATTTTATATGCTAGCTGCCAGTATTACATATTGCACCTTTAAATGTATTTTTTTTTAAATAGGTTTTACAAATTGCTCCTCAGTTTGAGTCACACTTCTACAAATCTGGTAGGATAAAAGGGTACAGTTTCCACATACCATAGAGTGTATATGAAGATGAACGACACGTCCCCACTTCCTTCCACTGTACAAAAGTGAAGCCAAAACATTCCGGACATGGACGGTGCCATCTTGAGACCAAAGATCAAGACTTTCAGTGACAACAACTGCTCCTATAATTGTTGTGCATCCGATGATATAAAACTTAACCTTTGTACAGAAAAATACTTCTACACACATCTACAACGAGTGCGTCGGAGAGGGACAAGCAGGTGAAAAGTTGCAAAGAAACTCCTGCACACTGTCTAACTTGCCAAAAATATGAAGTTTAATAGTAGGCAACAGTAGGCAGAGCAGCAGCTCGGCCGCAGCGCTGTAAGATGACATAGTATTAGTGACGCCAATTGCCCCGACCCAGTGCGTCAAAAGTGACGCCAAGAGTCCCGACCAAGCGCGTCTGAATATGACGCTAAAGGAAACTTTTTGCGTCAATAACAAACAACAAAGGCACCTGACCAAGCATCGCTTTTTGACGCGATGGGAGTGAGAATGTGTTCAATGAGTAAACACAGAGGAAAAGGTGAAGATTGCTATCAGCTACAACCTATGGCTATGATCCTGACATGGACAAGCAAGACCATCTCTGCGTCCATCTCCATCTCTACATCAAAAGGGGAAGCTAGGCAAGCATGGAGGAATTGAACACCAACTGCCACTCCTCTGCTGGACATCCTGCTGGCCAGTATGCAGGCGTTGGACAGTGAGCTGGCCTCCGTGCCTGTGTCTGTTTCCTGCAGGACACCGGGAGCCGTGTCCTTTCGCCGAGACTTGGCCGGATCCTGGAGTGCCGGTTCCATTAAACCATGTGACTCTTTTTCTGATGACCACATTTTGCTTCATAATGAATCATGCAAGTTGAAGGAGCTGATAGGATAACATTTTACTGGAATTGTACCTCATATGATTACATGTGAAAACTGTAAAACAGATTGGAGGGGGGTGGGATTTATGACCTATATTGCAGCCAGCCACCAGGGGACGATCAAGATTTTGGCTTCACTTTACGGCAGATTTCCACCAACTGCGGAATGGCTGCGGATTGGCTCTGCTGTGTGTCGGCTCCGTGCTCCGCCGTCCTTCAATACCCACCAGGTCCGTATTTGTTGCAGAACGGCTGCAGCCATGACTGACAGCGGAAGTTACTAGGACCCACGAGATCTCACGCGAGATCTCATCACGAATTCACATATGATTGCACGATATAACAGGATGTAGTTTCTATAAACAGAACCACAAAACCAACAACAGTTTGTTTCCATTCCGACTTCAGGCCTGTCTCCACCCATTATGACGTTTTCAAGGTGTAGCGCAGGGAAATATGATCCACCGTGAGCACGGTGTATTTTATTTTGAAAATTAACCGGATGTTTTATTTTGCTTCTGAGCTCGACTTCCTGTCCAGCACTATCTGCCCTGTGCTGAATTGCTGCGGAGCTCTCCGGCGTCCGGCAAAAATAGAAGCTCTGCGGATCACCGGAGCTGGGACGGAGTCAGAACGCAGCCATTCCGCAGTCAGTGAAAATACACACATTGACTTTAATGGAAACCTATTGACTCCGCCGCCGTTCCGGAGCAGATCCGCAGCCTTTCCACAGTTGGTGGAAATTGTGGGTAAGGGGAGCTGTCATGTCGTCAGACTTTATAGTCTATGAGTCAGACACTAATGCTAGCTTCTCTTGGTCAGTTTAGATAGCATTCTAATCAGGTCTTAGCACAAGGACAGCAATGGTTAGCTTTACACAGTAGCTAGCTAAGAAGTGGATCCCAAATTATTACATAAATTGAATGGATCAATGATGAAATAATGAGTTTCCAGATAAATTGACAGAAATGAACTATGTCTGTGTATTTTTGTGGAGATGGACACATTGGATGTTTGAAAACACAATCAGTCACTGTCAAGTAGCATCTCTTTTCACGTTGATGCCTAGCCTACAAAGCCAGGTGTATATTTGGGTTTTGGGTGTGACTGCTAGCAAGGCTGCTGTTGCTACTGCAGCTTTATTTACTGGAAGACGCATGGAAGTTATGACACAATACAGGACTTTAGACTTCAGACAGAAACACACACACACACACACACACACACACACACACACACACTGCAGGACAGATGTAGATTGTAGAAGCACACATGGCATTATGGGAAGGTGTGACAAGGAGGGAAGGCATGAGAATTTCTCCTCCAGACAAGCAGAGAGCAGCGGTGTGTGTTTTGGTCTGATCGGCTTCCTACAGGAACCTAATGGGGAACCACGAAAAGACGACTGCTCTCAGGTCTGTTTTTATAGAAGTAGATATATGGTATATTCTGTTGAACTAGTATGATAATATCTATTTTGTTAATTTGGGCTTGTACTGCTCTGAACTCAGACTAAAAGGTTTGAACAGTGGACCTTGATTTGTATGTTGTGGAAATGTGCAGTGGACTGTGCAGTAGGTCAAACTCTGCAATTGCATACCTGGGCTGCATTCACCCTTGGACTATAGTGTCCTACTGAATTTTCTTATCCAAGCAGACAAATACAAGCTAATTCTGAGCAGAAAAAGCGTTTTTTACACACAATATGTGTGTCAGATGATGTCTGTAGCACACAGCAGAAGTATTATACAAAAGTAGTCAAGGTACAGTGAATGTAAATCAGTAAATGAGTAAATGAATATGATTAAATTCAGGGACATCGTTAGGCCTATTTTAGGGGGCCTGAAGCTACCCCAAAGTGTTCCTATGCCCCCCCAAATAATAATAACAAAAATAATATATATATATATATATATATATATATATATAATTTTTTTTTTTTTTACAGTGCACTCTGTATCACTCACTACTTTGAATCAATCTTCCTTCACCATTCATCTGTTTGTGTCATCGTGCACTGCAGTCTGTTTTATTTATATTTCACGATGTGGAAAACAGCTGGTGGAAAAGGCAGAGACGGAGGCTCAATGAGCGCCCGTGTGCATGTAATGGTATGTGGACAAGCGAGATAGAGAGTGACTGAAGTGAGAAGAGCGCCTGGCAGCATTAAAACAATCAACAAACAGCAAATCAGAGAAATAAAACGTTGTTTTCGCCGATTTCTCACTCAAAATGGAACTGTAGCATGCATCTCACTATCGCTAATGTTATCCAAATTCATATTTAGAAACAACAAATAATATATCCAAATACAAAAAAGCTGGAAAGTCGAAAGTTATGGCTATGAAGATATACCCCATTTCATCTCATTGGTGTAAACTGGCAGCTTTCAGAACAGTGCATTGCAAGACCAAAGCGGCTTGATTGAGGACATTAACATTAGCAGTTTACAGCAATGGTTCGCAAAGTGGGGTCAAGGGATCCCCAGGGGTCCTTGAGGAGGTTCCAGGGGGTCCCCAGCAAAAAGTGAAATAACTTTTTTTCATTATAATTCCATCCATAATTAACACAGTTTCTTAGATTGGGGGGGTCCGTGGTCTAGTTTCTGTCAGTTTAGGGGTCCTTGATGTCAAAACGTTTGAGAACCCCTGGTCTACAGGGCTAAAAAAGTGTGGGGTGTTTTGTTTTCTTAACAACAGGCATTTGTTGGCATGTCTAGGCACTAAGGCACAGCCTAAACTAAATTATTTCATGATATTTATTATATATGCTATATTCTGACCAACTTAACTTTCTGCATTCATTTGCTGTAATGAATTGAACAAGTATGTAGATGTTGTAGGCTAGGCTATACATGAGCATACTGTACATACATATAGTAATCGTTGAAACTTTTATTCCTCCGCCATCAGGTTATTAAATTCAGACAGTAACTACTTTAAATAGGATCCTTATCAACAGCTTACATGATAAAGTATGCAACAATGGCTATTTATTATTTTATTCTTTCTATAATACTGTTATTTGTCATGGTACACTGACCTCTGTTTGCCTGTTTTACTGATTTGTTCTGGACATTTTGGATGTTGACATGACACTGATTCAACCACTCTACCGTGCAGTAACAGTAATTAGTGTAATAGTCTTATTTTGACCTGCAATTTATCTAATAGAGAGAGGAATTACAGTAGGTATGGTATTACTTTATCACACATTTACACGAGCAGATGGACAGCATTTAAGTCATAGCCTAAAGAGTAACTCAGCAGGAGCACAGTCTGGCCTAAGTAAGTTCCCCCCATGCAACTTTGATGTATCTAAAAGCTAACATTAGAGTAACGTTTGTAAGTAAGATTTTGCAAGGAAAAGTTTTGCATAGCCTGGGGGTAGGGCTGCAACTAATGATTATTTTGGTAGTCGACTAATTTGTTGATTTCTTTTCCGATTAGTCGATTAGTCAACGATTATTTTTGTCACACCCTCGATTTCTGCTTTGGGCAGGGCTCCTGTACCGGGCTCCAGTGCTTGTTTTACCTCACCTGCTCAAGTCTGTACACCTGTGAATGTCACCTAGTTTTCCTGTCTCTGCCTTAACATAACTTCAGTTCCCATAGCAAATTCAAATAATGACCCATGAAACATATGAATATGAAGCTTAAGCTTGATAGCTTAATTAAATGTATTTGTGACAATAATACTGGTGGTTGCAATCAAAATAAAATAAATAAATTAAATAAAACACTAAAGTGCAAATGTAAATGTAGCACTCTAGAATTTTTTGTCCTGCGCCAGCGACAAGACGTTGCAATAGAACACCATTGGTCATTTCTATGATAACTTGTATAACAACGTAGCTAAAATTGAAGAAATGTAACAAAGTATTATTATTATTGTCAATTATAACATTATTGCCTCAGCCCCATAGAGGGTCTCCCTCACTCCTGTTTTTTTTGTTTACACTGAAATAGCAATATCTATGTAATTAGACTTCCATGGAAAGGGGGTATCTAACTATCTAACAGCCAGTGTGGGAAATATTGAGTGATGCCAGAGACAGATGAGCTCACGACGCTCACTCAAGGTGTACATTTTTATTTTTTTATTTTTCAATTTAGCTGTGCACAGCTGTTCTGTGATGAGTGTCTTGCTCTTCTCTTTAATCACTTCCTCTTTGCATTACTCCATCAGATCTGCTCCTGCAGCTGCAGAGTAACAGCCTCTTAGGGACAATAAAGATTTATTAAATTAAACTGATTGTTTCAGAAAGACCAAAGTCTGCGAGTGTGTGACAGTACTCTATTTTGCAGGTGTTGTGAAAAGGTGTGTGTGTGTGTGTGTGTGTGTGTGTGTGTGTGTGTGTGTTTGTTTGTTTGTTTGTTTGTTTGTGTGTGTGTGTGTGTGTGTGTGTGTGTGTGTGTGTGTGTGTGTGTGTGTGTGTGTGTGTGTGTGTGACTTTGGCAGGTGTTTGAATGCACCATGTCCAAGAGACAGATTTTTTCTGAGGCAGATGCAAACTAGTTGTATAGTGTTTTTTTAATGTGTCTGCATGTCAATGAGACAAAAGGTGTGTGTGTGATGTTGACACCAAACACAACTGTCAGACACGCCTCGCTCACCACACCTCTCTCTCCTCCATACCTGCTGCACTCCCTCTGATTGGTGCGTTCTGGGGAGCCCTGATTGCCTGAGAAAGAGTAGTAAAGAGACAGAGAGATACGGATATAGCCACAACTACTTAGAGAGAGAGAGAGAGAGAGAGAGAGAGATAACAATGCTATTGGTGTACTCACAACAAGCTGAAAACAAACCAGTATTTTCTGAGGAGCTGCCAGTCAGAGCTGTAAGTCTATGGAAGTATGTGTGTTTGTGTGTTTTGAGTCTGCATAGTTTCACCGTTTTTAGTGAATTTGTTATATGGACTTAGGACAAATCCCACTCAAGTTCGAATCAGTCTTCAAGTGAAGGTTGATGGTATGATGTTAGAAACTTTACTATGTAATATTAAAATGACAGCCTATATCACAATTTCATTTTATTTGTATTTTATTTTCAGGTCGTCTGACTGACCTGTTACCTGACCCATCAGACTTATTACTTAGTACTGATAGAAATGATGGACAACACTACAAAAACAAGAGTCTGTTATCAGTTGTCAATTTACCGATTGTGAGCTCTGGAGAGTTTGACACTACAACAATTTTTGGCCAACAGGCTTGAGCAGGTCACGCCCGTTTCAGGTTGTTGGGCTCCAACATGTAGGAATGCAGTTTGTTACTGGTAACAAGTGTGTTTGGACATTTCACAAATATTTTTCCTTGATTACCTTTATTACCAATAAAACGTCTTTGTGCGTATTACTGCCATATAGGGAAAAACAATGACATGGCAGACTGGCACCTCTCTCCAGCTACCAGTCAACACTGAGTCTGGTGTTTTGGTCAGTGCTGTTTACGGGCTGTAACTATTTTTTGGCGAACAACAGGTGGTTGTAGGGACTTCCTGGAGTCTTCTTGGAGTCTACCATGAGGTTGACAGGCAACCAGCAAAGACGTTGCACAGAAGTACTGGGTGGATGGATAGATACAATGTGGTGATTAGCTTGATTTCGAGGTGTTTGTAGGTGTATGTTTGAACTTTGGGCAAAGCTAGGCTAACCACATGCTGTCCCTAGCTCTGTACTTAACACACAGAAATGGGATTGATATTGATTGCCTTAATTCACACTACCAAAGAAAGTGAGCAAGCGCATTTCCCAAAATGATAAACTATTCGTGTGTGTGTGTGTGTGTGTGTGTGTGTGTGTGTGTGTGTGTGTGTGTGTGTGTGTGGATAGGAGTAGGAGTGGGCATATGGTGTGCATGTTCCCAGTGTAGCATGTGTATTAGCCTATAAGGTTTGTTTTGTGCCTTCTTTTAACTGAGACCTGACACTCTTAAGGGGGGTGAGGTAAGATTATCACCACTCACCTTTGTTTTGTGCCTTCTTTTAACTGAGACCTGACACTTTTGAGGGGGGTGAGGTAAGATTATCACCACTCACCTTGTGTGTGTCTTTTATTACTCTTTGCATTGCACCTTGCAGCTGTTTGTGTTTGTACTCTAATCCCCTCTAAGTAGCAGTCTGCACTTCACTGGTTTTCCGTTACACAAAGAGTTTTTGTTTTCCGGAGGCACAAGATGAAAACTACAAACAGGCACCTGCTACTCAAAGTGCAAGCATCATTTTTAGTGTTTTTCAAATTGGCAGTATTGTGTGTCAGATACAAGATCAAGGCACTTGGACAGTTGCAGCAAGGAGACTAGACTACATGGCAGGAAGTGGTCAACAGAACCATAAGTTGGACTGACATGTGGAAGATTCCCTAAGCCAGGCTAAGCTTCCTCATTAGGTCCACTTATGACACTCTACCAAGCTCCAGCAACCTGCGTCTGTGGTTTGGCTCGGATGAAAACTGCCAACTCTGTAGTTCCCCAAACCCAACCCTGCAGCGCATCCTGTCCAGCTGTAAAACAGCGTTGGCCCAGGGTCGGTATAGGTGGCACCATGTCCAAGTCCTACGGAAACTGGCAGAGGTCTCGAGACGTGCAGGTTGGAAGCATCCAGAGGCCATCCACCTGCATCACAGCGGCTGATTCATTTTGTTGGCCAAGGAAAGGTGGCAAAGAAATACCTGGGTGCGAATGGAACCTGAGGGTGGATCTCGACCAACAGCTCATGTTCTCAACAGAGATCCACAACCTCCCTGCGACCAGACACCGTCTTATGGTCTCCAACCGCCCGAACAGTGATCATGGCAGAGCTTACTGTCCCATGCGAGGGAGGGATGGTCAGCTGTCAACTACCCCCTGAAAGTTGGCTGCAGGGGGTTTGTAGGAACATCCACCCAGCGCTTCCTGAGAAGTGTGGGAGTGACTGGCACAAAGTTAAAGAAGGCACTCCAAGAACTGGCCGAGGAGGCAGAACAAGGGAGCTTCTGGCTTTGGCTAAGGAGGAAAGACCGCTCGTGGGGAAAACAAGGATCCTAGGGGCAGCTGCAGGGGGCGGTAGAGAGACGTCCCTACCGTGGCTCCACCTTCCTGAGATGTTCCGGGATTAATGGAGCGAAACATCTATGAAGGGTAGCTCCTGACTGATGACCCTGCAGCTGTCTCGATGGCACCGTCAGAGGTGCAACAGGCAGCAATGCCCTGCAGGTAATCCCTTACCTGTGCTTCCACGCAATATAAAATCAATAATCAATGTAAATATGTTGTTTTCCATCATGCATTAGTCCAGAGTTGTAACAAAATTTTGAATGAGAGACAAGATAATCAATGTCTTGATTTACAGTAAATTATGTGCGTTGCTGGAAAGCGGGAGTTTTACTTTGTGCACGTGCATGAATTCATGCGCGGTTATCTTTTCCCAGCTGCAGTTTATAAACACTGTTGCCCATTTCCAATCTCTTTTTCACTCTCACTTAAGTCAGACAGAGTCACAGAACACAGACTTGGAAGTTGCTGCAGGTAAGCAAAGGACTGACAGACATACTAGAGACAGATGCACTGCAAGCTAGCACATCAACGTAACATTATTGTTATTAGCTGACATCAAACTTGGAGAGGAAGGAACACAAGTTTACCTCACTTACACCTCACTTCCAGTGTGTCTTTCTCTTTCCATGAATAGACTACATTTATATAGTCTTAACGAGCTTTACACACTACACACTCACAGGGAGGGAGAAGGGAGGACAAGGGACGAAAAAATGGGAGCACTAGAACAGGTGACGGCGGCACTTGGGAACTGAGGGCAGCGGGGCTCAGGATCCGGGGACCGAGGGCAGTGGGGCTCGGGGACCGGGAACTGAGGGCAGCGACGAAGGCGAAACCCCACTGGCAGCCAGGCAGGACGGCGAAGGCGGAGCCCCTCTGGAGGCCAAGCAGGATGGCGAAGGCTGACTCCTTCTGGAGACCGGGCAGGCCGGCGAAGACCCTCTGGAGACCGAGCAGACCGGCTAAAATCCTACTAGATATCCTCAGTTATAAATCTAAGAGCTGACTGACAGGCATCTGGTGAGGGTTGTCTCATCTATATTAATGACACCACCGTAGACGTATGTAGACGTTATACATTTTTTTATACAAGGCTGGCAGTGTTTGTGCTGTCAGTGTCCTCAGTAACTCTGCAGTCAGTCAGCTACTATTTTACCAAGCAGGTTTGGCAGCTGTCTTCTGTTGTTCTGCACTGGTCTTACAATTTGCATGTGCTTTGTTTTGTTTGTGTGACTCATACAGAATGCAAAGCTGATCACCCTTGTTCAGTCTTTGTGTTCTGGGAAAGATTTGGCTAAAACGACAGAGATTACTCTGCACTCTACACTCCACAAGATAGTAAAATCTTCTTTCTGGCATGTACAGCATGATCCTTTAATTATATTTTTATCTTGTGAGTTTGTAGACACATAACAACAGTACAATCACAAAAAAGCATATACATAGTGTCTTTAATATACACTACACAGGTATGTGGACACCTGATTATTTCAGTCATTTGTGTTAGTTAAACGTTTCATTCCAAAACC
The DNA here is from genome assembly GCF_008315115.2 of Sander lucioperca. Lineage (NCBI taxonomy): Eukaryota > Metazoa > Chordata > Actinopteri > Perciformes > Percidae > Sander > Sander lucioperca. The sequence goes on along the minus strand of NC_050186.1, from coordinate 28,986,928 downwards.
ATTGGCATTGATCTGCTGCTATAACAGCTTACAAACTTCTGGTTTCAGGCTTTCCATCAGATTTCGGAACCTGGTTGGAGTTATCTCCTATTCAGCCACAAGAGCATTAGCAGGCATTCAGACTGTAAACAGCCTTGCAATAAACTAAACGCATGCTGGCGCACACACTCTACTGGGTGAGGTTGCCCCGATTTCCCCATTGTCTTAGTCAAATCCAAGGAAATGGTGGACTTGTTTGAAATGTGAAAGAACAACAGTGGCAACAAAACAACCAATGAATCCCTCGCCAATGTGGCAGGTAGATTGACCCACCAATTGCAAAATTCACCCACATTTGGTGTGGTGGTCAGGTGTTAATTTTAGGCCCTGCCGATGAGACAATGAAATACAATCCAAGTTGAGTATCTTGTTGAGTAACAGATGAATGTGTTATCAGATGACAAAACATTGCCATAATACTCTCTCACTGGATTTTAATCAGTAAATAGTAGAACTACATTACAAAGTAATCTACCTCTGCTTGTATTTATATAAGTCAAAGCAGCGCCTTATCGGAAGAGGTCACATTGCATTGGGAAAAAGTTGAGCCAGGTGTTTGCATTTCCCTGTGCTGCCGGACTGGCTCAATTCAAATGAATGAAAGAGCTGCGTTTTTTCACGCAGGGCTGATGTCGGTGTGAACATGAGGTTAGTCACCATCTGATGTTAGGTGATTAGGTCTAGCTCACAGTCAGTGTTCCAGTTCATCCTAAAGGTGTTGGATGGGGTTGAGGTCAGGGTTCTGTGCAGACCAAGCAAGTTCTTTTACATCTAACTGTGAAAACCTTTATGGTGCTGGCTTTGTGGACAGGGACATTAGTAATGTTTCCATCTAATTGTCAAGCGAATTTTAAACGAACTTTTAAAATGTCACAGACAAAAGAAAATGCAAATTAGAAGCGTTTCCATCAACTGGTTTAGAGCAAATAAACTAGCTGTTTCCATCTACAGCTACATTACTAAATTTTCATTTGTTGGCAAACAAGAGTTGTAGCTCCAGTAGCAGAACCAAACTCTGTTCATATTACCACGTTTGACAATGCATATCACATGGCTTTCGCATACACTTGGCATGCATGTGCCGATGTAAACAGGAAGCAGATTGTCTGACACTACTTTGCGCTTAAAAATCATGGATGTATTTGTTGAAAATACAAAAAATACTTTGAAAGAGAACAGCAATGGCGAAATGTAAGACCAGGGATTTATTTGCTTTGATCGACGACAAAGTGGAACTGTTACTGAAAGGTATGTAAGCCTACCTAACCAATAAGACTGACTGACATGCATCGTCATTCCCAAATTTCTCCGTTTGTGCCTGTCCAGTAGTAGTAGTGTGGACTTGGGGCGAAACATTGCAAAAGATATTTTTTTTTAAAACAAAACATAGTAGTGTAAATGTAACCTTAACCTTAGATACGATTTGTCACTTTAAACTACGCGAAAATCAGGTGACTGCTTTGAGTTCACTCGTTGACGTGCAGTAGCCGTCTCAGTCTAACACTTGATGGTTGTAGGCTAAAACAGCGTAGCAGCCACGAGCATGCTGGAAAAAAAAACTAAAGAAGAAGAGTTTGACCAATCACAGCGCTGGGTTCCTTCCTCTTAAATGTCAATGCTACTGATAGCAAAACGAAAGCATCAAATGCAAGTGTTATTCCTCTCTCATTCCCGTTTAGTTTGGTTGGTTTCCACAAGGAAAGACGGTACTTGCAAAGGTAAACGGGTTTGATGTAGAAAGGTGAAATTGTGAAATGAATTAATTTACGTAGCCTATCTGTCAACTTTGGAGAAATATTTATTTATATTATTAATAAAGCCTTGAATTTGGTATACAAAGTCTTGGATTTCGTTACAAAGGTCTTATATTTTTTTGCCTTTCCTAGGATTAAGTTCATACCGTAACAAAATTAACTGTTACTAATGTAGTCTAATTAAAAACTGTGTGTGTCAGAGTCTGGCTGGCCGCTCGGCACCTTCAATTCAATTTTATTTATAATACCAAATCATAACAAGAGTTATTTCAAGACACTTTACAGATAGACCACACTCTATAATTTACACCTAACAATTCCAGTAATTCCCTCAAGAGCAAGCAGTGGCGAGGAAAAACTCCCTTTTAGGGAGAAACCTTGGTGGTGAGAAAAACTTCCTTTTAGGGAGAAACCTCGGACAGACCCAGGCTCTTGGTAGGCGGTGTCTGACGGTGCTGGTTGGGGGTGTGATGAACAGTGGCAATAATAGTCACAATAAAGATAATGGAACAATGACTAGAAATAGTAGGTGTAGTAGTTTATGGCATAGCAGAGCACTGCAGGGTGTTACAGGACGTAGCAGGGCACAGCAGAGCATAGCAGGACGTAGCAGGGCGTAGCAGGACGCAGCAGGACGTAGCAGGGCACTGCAGAGCGTAGCAGGGTGCAACAGGACATAGCAGGGCCTTCAGACAAAGCTCAAGCTAACAGGCTAATGGCTTATTAGCCAAAACACAGAGCGGTAACATCTGCAAAGATTGGATCTGTGAGCGCATTAATCTGCTCGGTGTGCATCTTATAACAAACAGAGCGAGCATCCGCCGGACTCTAACATCTGTTGATCCGTGCAGGACTTCACTGTGAGCGGACTGTTTAGAGACGATGTGACCGGCAGGTAAGGATTAACGGTTATCTGCTACTGTAGCAGAGCTGCAAGTAAACAAACTGAGCTGTGTTTTCAGTGTTAAACACTGCTGCAGGTATTCATACACGACTGTTTACAGAGGTGGAAGACTTACTCAGATCATGTATTGCAGTAAAAGTAGAAAAAACAGTGTTGTAGAGTTACAAATTACTTGTCAGTTACAAGTCCTGCATTCAAAATCTTCCTTAAGTAATAGTACAAAAGTATTATCAAAATATACTTAAAGTGCCAAAAGTAAAAGTGCTCATTATGCAGTGTAATATATCTTATTTTATTGGATTATATTATGATCCAATAAATTGTATTAAATATGACTGATAATTTAAATAAAACGTTTTATTTAATTCAAGTAGCCTACTTGTACATAATTATTTTCTAGGGTTTAAAATGTATACAGATTTGACATTTTCCCCTCATACTTCTGTCGGAATGGGTATGAAGTTGGCATTGAATTTAATTTGAAATGGTATTAAAAAGGTTTAAAAAAAGCCTTGAATTTAAGTTGGAGGATCCTGGGGGTACCCTGTAATATTGTTTGTGTTTGTTTGTTAAACGTGACTTTTTCATTGTAGCCTAGGCTGTACAAACCATCACGAAAAAGAATTATAGGAATCGTATAGTAGGCCAATTTTGGAACAATACTATAGTAATCTTATAGAAATAGGCTACTATAGGCCTAGTATTTTGGGACATACTATAAAAGTATTACAGTATTTTGGAGACTATTTTATGACTGTAGGCTACTGTAGGAACATTATGGAGGGTAAGGTTATTATAGAGATCATAAGTAACCTGGGCTATGACTAATGACTATGTCCTAGGACCAGGTAAAGTGATTGATAAGCATGTGAACTAAACAATACGCTATACTGATGCCCATTTTTTTAGCGTGCGTGCCGCCGTGTTCATGAACCAGAACTTCGACAATAAATCAGTAAGTTGCTACTCAAAAAAGTTTTTCAAGGTTGTTTTTATATGTAATGTTTTTATATCTAATGTTTGGTATTTTGCTTTGTTGTTTATGCCTGTATTATACTGTCTATTTTGTTAGAGATATGTTATAAAACTTTCATTATTATTAAGTTGACTTTTCAATAAATGGAAACAGTGAATTAGACTGCAGCGAGGTGAGAAAGTTAAAGAGCTCAACAGATATGAGAGCAGGAGATGTGTCAAAATGGTTGTTGGTTACAATAATAGTGAACAAAATATTTGTTAGGTGTTATAACCTTTTTTTTAAAGGTTATTTTTGGGCATTTTAGGCCTTTATTTGTGACAGGACAGCTTAGACATGAAAGGGGAGAGAGATGGGGAATGACATGCAGCAAAGGGCCGCAGCGCACTACCAGGTGAGCTACCCAGGCGCCCAAGGTGTTGACCAGAAATGGGGACACGAGTTTGAGACTCGGACAAGAGTGGCATTTAAGTGACCAAACACTTGACTTGAGACTTGTCCTCAAAATACTTTAGACTCGACTCAGACTCAAGATGCTCGGGATTCATGAACAATCTGTATTCTTAGGAAAAGCCTAATGAATGTTATTCCTCTCCCTGCGTAACCTGTAACCTACGTAACACATAATACGTAAGGTATCTGCTGTGAATGGCCACACGTGAGAGAAAGCTTAAGCTCCAGTAAGCTTGGAGCTTTAGCTTTTAAAACTTCATACAAGGCCCAAACAAAAGAAGCGTTGAATGCAAAATATGTGGACTCTAGCTCAAAGACTTGAGACTTAACTTGGACTCTAGCTCAAAGACTTAAGACTTGACTTGAACTCTAGCTCAGACACCCCTGCCTTTGCCCTCCTTAGATTTGGGTGTGATGTTAATGATCTGACGATTGAAGCTCACTCTGCTGTTAACATAATTTTTGCTAGTATGAATATTCTCCAGCATCTGGTTCATATAATTGATGTATCTTTATGTATCTTTTTCATTCAGGTTTCTTAATGAAAAAATAATAAAGGTAAATAAAAACAGGAGGATTGAAATTGGAAATGTACTTAGAGACAAATGGAGGTCAAGGGTAATTTGAACACTGATTCTTATTCTGATTCTGGTCTTGTAGCAAGTTGTAATCACAGTTGTGTAGTTGGCTGTAGGCGCCCCCCTTCCCTTCTCTCTTTCTCTCTCTCTCTCGCTCTCTCTCTCTCTTTCTCTCTTTGTCTTCTTCCATTCATCTCCAGTGACTCTCTGTCTTTGTGCTCTTTTGTTGTTGTTTGACGTAATCGAGCTCAATGAATGTTTGAGTTTCTGTGCTGAAAAAAGAAGAGGAAGAAGTCATTACAGGGACAAACCGCCACAAAACCGTATACCAGGCATCTGTTTTATGTGCGTGTCTGTGTGTTTATTAACAACATTGTAGGAACGCTAAAATGTTCACCTAGTCACTTTGTGGGAACTCATCTGTCGACTCTGTCATTGCTGAAATTGGGCCATTCTGCTGCCTCTAGAGCAGGGATCTTCAACAGGGGGTCTGGGACCCCTAGGGGGTCCTCAGAGTCAATGCAAGGGGGCCTCCAAATGTTTTGTTTGTTTTTTCAAAAATTAAAAAGTCTTAACATGAATCCAACAAAATATAGCAAATATAACTCCCCACTGGTGATAGGCTTACTGGCCTATAGCTAAGGTAGTCACTAAGGAGTTAATCCTATTAACTGTGCCACATGTACGTTTAACATTAAAACATGATTTATAAACTCATATATATACACTCAAATTATTAGGCTATTTTAATAGCTTAGTTTTCTATGCAAAAAAGGTATGTATAAAGGCTCTAGGCCGCCCTACACATTACTGTAGGCCCAGTTTAATATGCAACTTCATTTAATACAATATATATTTAGTAGGGGGTCTCTGCTACGTCTCTCTTTCAGTTAAGGGGCTTAAAAAATGTTGAAGACCCCTGCTCTAGGGAATAACTGTAGGTGTAAATGTAAGTGATTTCAACATACATCACTTAAAGTCAAACTCTGTTGTAGACTAAACAACCAGACCAGGCCACCCTAGCGGTGGCAAGAAATCTAAACCAGTGAAACGTAATGGTCGCAGTTTTACACATCATTAACATTGTGAAACGGTCGCAGTTTCGTTACAGTTTGCTGCAGGGCGCAATCCCCTGCCCCTGGCTGAATCCGAGTTGCTACCACCGCTATAAGGTCCGTCTAGTCCGTCTTCAGGCTGCTGACCACTCTCCTCCCAATAGCAAAGAGGCGGGAACAAAGGTGTACTACTTGCTAGTTCTTTGTAAGTAGCTTATTCTTTTTTTGTTGTATATTTCGGGTTAACCTATCTCAAGTAACAAGCTGGGACGACAAGGTAAAGTTACCAACCAGGAACAAGACCACAGGGCTAGCAACGCAGAGTAGTATCCTAGCTTGTTAGCCTAGCTTGTTAGCCTTCGCTAGCTTGGTAGCTTCGAGCTAGGTGGGCATGGTTTCAACAACCAGTCTTCTTTCAGCCCGCCTCAGCTCCACTACGCTCCACCACTTTTAAAGATTTTTTTGTTGGTCTTATATTTGACAGTATAGCTGAAGACAGGAAAGGGGAAGAGAGAGGGGGGACAACATGCAGCAAAGCCCCACCCTCCACCTCTTGACCCATTTTTGGATTAGCTGATGTCATGGTGCGTTCTATTATTTATCTGAGTCGGAGTTCCGACTAGGAAGACAGACGTTGCCTAGCAACACGCACCAACACGCCCCCTTTCCTCGGATTTTCGAGCTCGGAACTCGGACAACCGTGAGGACACCGAGCAAGAATTCCGATACGGATTCCAAGATGGCAGCGCCCTGTGTGACTTCTTATATACTGTCTATGCTTTATGTATGAATTGTAAGTTGTCATTGTTTTTGGACCACTTTGGCTGTTTAAATGAAGATTTTAATCACTCGTATTACTGCAATACCTTACTGCGTTCGTTTCACTGCCTGTTGGTATGGGAATCGGTCTTGTTGTGAGTGCAATATTGAATGAAGCCTTGTTTGCTAACGTGGCTAGCGTTGCTAACTCGGCCAGTGCTACCATAGCAACAGCTTTCCGGGTGGCGTCCATGTTTTTTCTCCGACTCGGACGTGCAAAACATACCAGAACGCTAAAGTGTGGAAGTGACGTCATATCCGAGGTCCGAGTCGGTTCGTTGAGAATAATGGAACGCACCATCAGGCACTGCCAAGATGGCGACAGCTGGAGCCACTGGGAGCCACCCACTTTGAGCTTAATTTTGGCTATACATTCTGCAAACTGTTCCTGCTTTACTTGATGTTGAGGCCCTGTATTGGAGAGGATCCGTGTGTCAAAGTATTGTTTAAAGAACCTTTTGTTAGGTTTAGCAATAGTTTTTAACTGGACCCACAATGCAGACACGTAAACAGAAGGGGGTTGAAAAAACAGTTTTAATGACCAAAAAGTGCAGGTGATCCAACAGAGACGACAGGTGAGGCTCAACGTGGCTGGACAGGTCAGGTGAGTATGGCTGGTCACTGTGGCACAGAGGGAAAAAGCAGGTTTAGACAGGTTTCCAAAAATACAAGACTGAGCACAAGAAAATACTTTCTGACTAGAGACCAATTTCACAATAAACTAAATGAAGACTGGAGAAAAAGGACCGGCTTAAATCAGGTAGCAGATAATCAGAGAGATGGACCACAGGTGTGAGGAGCAGCAAGTGTGTGGAGTTGGAGTTGATGAGCAGAATGTAGGTCAGCCACACCCAGCCTAAGACACACACTGACAGACAGGGGGAAAACAAACATACAGCAGGACGGTAGAGGGAAAACACAGGAGAACAAGGGGAAATAAAGTACTGCAGATCCTAACAGAACCCCCCCTCTGACTGCAGAGGGATGTATGACCTTGTCAACGACAAATGGGCCAATGCAGTGGGGCGAGATTTTTAGGAAAAGCCTAATGAATGTTATTCCTCTCCCTGCGTAACCTGTAACCTATGTAACACATAATGCGTAAGGTATCTGCTGTGAGCGGCCACACGTGAGAGAAAGCTTAAGCTCCAGTAAGCTCTAGCTTTTAAAACTTCATACAAAGCCCAAACAAAAGAAGCTTTGAATGCAAAATATGTGGACTCTAGCTCAAAGACTTGAGACTTGACTTGGACTCTAGCTCAAAGACTTAGGACTTGACTTGGACTCTAGCTCAAATACTTAAGACTTGACTTGAACTCTAGCTCAGATACCCCTGCCTTTGACCTCCTTAGATTTGGGTGTGATGTTAATGATCTGACAATTGAAGCTCACTCTGCTGTTAACTTAATTTTTGCTCCAGCATCTGGTTCATATAATTGATGTATCTTTATGTATCTTTTTCATTCAGGTTTCTTAATGAAAAATTAAAAAAGGTAAATAAAAACAGGAGGATTGAAATTGGAAATGTACTTAGAGACAAATGGAGGCCAAGGGTAATTTGAACACTGATTCTTATTCTGATTCTGGTCTTGTAGCAAGTTGTAATCACAGTTGTGTAGTTGGCTGTAGGTGCCCCCCTTCTCTCTCTCTCTCTCTCTCTCTCTCTCTCTCTCTCTCTCTCTCTCTCTCTCTCTCTCTCTCTTTGTCTTCTTCCATTCATCTCCAGTGACTCTCTGTCTTTGTGCTCTTTTGTTGTTGTTTGACGTAATCAAGCTCAATGAATGTTTGAGTTTCTGTGCTGAAAAAATAAGAGGAAGAAGTCATTACAGAGAAAAACCGCCACAAAACCGTATACCAGGCAACTGCTTTATGTGCGTGTCTGTGTGTTTATTAACAACATTGTAGGAACGCATACATGTTCACATAGTCACTTTGTGGGAACTCATCTGTCGACTCTGTCACTGCTGAAATTACTTCACTTCTGGTTTACTATTATTTTCAAACAGGACACAAACCCTCGTCACCTTACTTCGTGCTTTGCTCTCGTCATAATTATTAGGGGTACTAGAGGGCGCTGCCACTATAAATGTAAATATGCATCATAATTGCTGCTTGAATGACTTATGGTGGCATTTTTCAGGGGAGGACAGTCAAATTACCAGTAGTCTGGATTACCAGATGTACAGTGCTGAGATAAAACCTGACATCTGTTTGAAAGGGTACCATCACTGCGGGTTAGTGCTGCCCATTACGGTTGTGATTGGTTTAAAGAAATACAAACAAGCCAGAGCAATCTGTGTATCATTTGTTCTTTTTATATTCAATTGGGAATCCAAAATTGGAAAATTAAAATACCATTTGTTATTCTCTTATTCATTTATAAATCCAACAAAAACGGCTTCTTTTTGTACTTTAAAATGTATGCTAAAGTCAACAGTAGAAAACGAAAAACGGGCCACAGGCCTCATTTGATTTGATGAAAACGAACATACAACAGACTGCAGAGGAATGTATGACCTTGTCAACGACAAACGGGTCAATGTTGCTGGGCGAGAGTTTCCTAGATTCAGTGCGTAGAGGAATATTCTTGGAGGATAACCAAACTGACTGACCTCGTTCGTATTGTGGTGCCAGGCTCCTGTGCAGATTTGTAGAGCGTTGGTTTTTGTCCCCGGTCCGAAGCAAGGCTGCACGGGTCTTCATCCAGATGCTTTTGCACCTTTGGATGTGATGATGGAATGAGGGGACTGCCAGTTCAACCTCTTGGTCAGGTAAAAGAGGGGGCTGGTCCCCCACTGGCAGGCATTCTGTAAGTCGAGCTTGGAGAATATGGTGGCTCCCTGGAGAGGCTCAAAGGCAGAACTGATCAATGGCAAAGGGTACTTTTTTTTTTAATCAAGTTATTGTTATTCAAACCCCGAAAATCAATACATGGTCTGAGTGTCTTGTCTTTCTTTCCTACAAAGAAAAACCCTGCCCCTAGTGGTGAGGAGGATGGACGGATTATACCAGGGGGTCCAAGATGTACTTCTCCATGGTTTCCCTCTCCAGGCGAGACAGATTGTACAGTCTACCAGAGGGTAGCTGAGCTTCTGGCAACAGGTCAATGGCACAATCGTAGGCGCAGTGTGGAGGCAACGACAGAGCCCATCCTCGAAAAAAACCTCCTTGAGGTCATGATACTGGGCAGGAACATTAGACAGGTCAGGTGGTTCAGGGGAGACCTCCGAAGGGCTGCTGGCACCAGCCTTAGAGGACAAAGCAGAATGTAAACAGTCTGAATAACAGTAGTTATTCCAGCCAATAATTCTTCCAACAGACCAGTCATCCATCCATCCATCTTTGTCTGCTTATCCGGTGTCGGGTTGCGGGGGGAGCAGTCAATGTGTGGATTATGCTAAACTAACCAAGGGTGACCGAGACCCAAGGGGATGTCAGGAGCATCAATAATGTTAGGGGCGTTTGGTTTCCAGACAAAATAAGTGTGATTGGGGATGTCTTGTGGGTCACCTTTGCCAACAGTCTACCATTCAGGGCCAGAGCTGTTAAGGGGACCTCCAGGGCTTTTAGCTCTCCGCTTGGACAGTGAGTTTGTGATCCACAAATTTTTCCTGAATCCACCTGAATCAATTAGAGCGATAATGGGAGAACCCGTCTATCCACACAGAGAGTGGCCTGCACTTGCAACTGGGGTTTTGTTGAGGCTGGGACCGAACTGAATTTCTGGCTCATCAGTACCCCCACTGCTTCTGATGAGCCAGTTCTGTTGGCCAAACCGGACAGTATGCAAGGAAGTGACCGAGCTTACCACAGTAGAGGCACTTGCCTTCTTGAAGGGAAGAGCTGGAGACTGGGCTGAGTCACCTAATGGGATAGCGGATCGGAATGGTCTGGCAGGTGTGGGTGAAGGGGAAACAGTGTTGGGAGCCAACCTCTCCTGGCGACCTTCACTGAGACAGTTGTCCGGATAGCAAGAGAAACATGAGAACAGAGGTTAGTGGGTTCATCTCGAGCAGCAAGTTCATCTTTCAGATGTTCATTAAGACCTTCAATACAACATCTGCACACAGAGCTGACGCAACTCGCATTAATAACAGATATACCTAAAATATGCCATTTCTACTTAAGAGAGGGGATTAATCTGTTTAAAACCGCTAATAAACAACAGCCATGGCACTCATTTGTTCTTAACGTTTTCCTGCCCTTTCTTTACCTGCTTGTAGCCATACTAGATAGAGAGAAAGAAAATAAGTAAAAATAATCTATAAACAGAATGCTTTCCTTCATCTAAACATTACAAAAACTAAGGATATGTCCATTGATCTCAGACGTCATCCCAATGTCCCCTGTAGTAGTGTTATCAAGGGCCAGGACATAGACATGGTGCCATATTACAAATATCTGGGCACCTTGATGGACAACCGGCTTAAATTCGAACTGAACACTGCTTCTGTGTGCAAGAGAGGCCAACAAAGACTCTTTGCACTCAGGAAACTTCCTAAATTCCAGGTGGAGAATTTTTACGTTAATCTTGATCGCTATACTTTTTTGAGTACTGTCTACAGCAAAAACCACGAGCCGAATTGGTGCTAGCAACATGGAGCTTCTGTAGCTAATGCCCAGAGCTCCCGTTAGCTAAAACGGCAGTTATGGGGGCATACGCTAAAGAGTGCATTTGTGCCTCTTAACAGACTCAAAATGCTATTAAAATGTCTGCAACATGAACAGGGTGCTTACATGACAACAAGATGCGTTTAGCAACTTAGCCATTGTTGAAATTCACATACCCTGTTAGCTGCTAGCTGCCGTCTGGGATGAGTGAGTGTGTTCAGCCAGGCTCTGGTTATCATCACGCTGCAGTCCTGTGTGTATTTGTAACATAAATATCCATTTAGTGTGCAATCCATCTGGCGTTGATGAGTAGGAGTCTTGTACGTGTCAATCGTTGTGGTTTCCTTAGCAAGCTTGCTTCTGCTTCCTCCCCACCCTCCTGGCTTCACGCGGCCGACAACAGTACAACGAGCGCCCGCTGGTCTGGTGGATGTCTTCCAGAAGACCGTTCAAGCCTTCGCCGCGAAAAATTGTATTTTATTTCCCCCTCAAAAATAGGTAATTGAGCACTGTAGTGGTTATGACCATATTAGTGACTATGCTACATGGAAACGGACCAAATTATGTTTGGGTCCTGTACAGTAAAATAGTGTTTTAGATGGCTAGCTGTAGTCTCGCTAAGTCCCGTGGGAATTCAGTTGTAGCAGGAAAAAGGTAAATAGCAAATTCCTCTGTACAGGTGTGATGAGATCCCACTCTTTACAGCACAGGCTTTCTTCCTCGGTAGACATAGGGTCACAACACCCACACAAACACCACCAGTTACCCGAAATCCGTGTCCAGATGCTTCATCTGCCAGTTGCCCCTTTGTCTGTCTCCTTCTTTCCAACTCTTGTGAGGCTAGTTCTTCGTCTGTATACTCGGGTTCGACTAAATAAGGACGACCATCAAACTCAAACGCCTCTTCCATGTGTTCAGTATCTTCTATATTCTCCAGTTAAGTTACTCCAAACTTCTTCCCTTGTGAACAACTCTGATCTTCACTCTTCACACACTACGCTCCTCCAACCTGCACACTACTATTTACCTTTTTCCTGCTACAACTGAATTCCCACAGGACTTAGCGATACTACAGCTAGCCGTCTAAAACACTATTTTACTGTACAGGACCCAAACATAATTTGGTCCGTTTCCATGTAGCATAGTCACTAATATGGTCATAACTATTACAGTGCTCAATTATCTATTTTTGAGGGGGAAATAAAATACAATTTTTCGCGGTGAATGCTTGAACGGTCTTCTGGAAGACATCCACCAGACCAGCGGGCGCTCGTTGGATTGTTGTCGGCCGCGTGAAGCCAGGAGGGCGGGGACGAAGCAGAGGCAGGGATGCTGGCCGGGCATGCTAGCCCGGCTAAGGAAACCACAACAATCGACACGGACAAGACTCCTACTCACCAACGCCAGATGGATTGCACACTAAATGGATATTTATGTTACAAATACACACGGGACTGCAGCGTGATGATTATTACCGGAGCCTGGCTGAACACACTCACTCATCCCAGACGGCAGCTAGCAGGTATGCTGCCAGGGTATGTGAATTTCAACAATGGCTAAGTTGCTAAATGCATCTTGTTGTCATGTAAGGGCCCTGTTCATGTTGCACATTTTAATAGCATTTTGAGTCTGTTAAGAGGCACAAAGGCACTCTTTAGCTTATGCCCCCATAACTGCAGTTTTAGCTAACGGGAGCTCTGGGCATTAGCTACAGAAGCTCCATGTTGCTAGCACCAATTCGGCTCGTGGTTTTTGCTATAGACAGTACTCAAAAAAGTATAGCGATCAAGATTAACGTAAAAATTGCCCGGAGTTCTCCTTTAATGACTTTGTTCTACAGAGCTTTTATTGAGTCTGTTCTGACATTTTCTATCATCTGCTGGTATAGAAACCTCACCATCAAGGATAAAAATTCGCTTTTAAAAATTGTGAATGTAGCCAGCAAGATAGTGGGTGTGAAGTTCAGTAGCCTTACTGACATTTTTAACAAACAGATTTAAAAAAAGCCATGTCTATTTGTAAGGACACCACTCACCCTCTGTACGGAGAATACATGTTATTACCATCTGGCTTACGTTTTAGCACCCCCTTGGCTCTCAAACAGAGATACAAAAACTCATTTATTCCTCTTTTAATTCAGGCACTCAACTCAGCTAAGAGGAGGTAATAGCCTTTGTTTATATTAATGACCCCTTTATTTATTTTATCTTTATAATTATTATTTATTGTTTTAAGTTCTTGTAGTTCTTTTTTTACTTTCATTATCACTCCAATACAACTCTGTAACTATTTATTCTTTAACTCAGGCTGAAGCTGCTGTTTTTATTTGTGTTAATTGTTATGTGGTTTGTGTTGTATATTCTTCATGTGATGTCTTACTGCTGCATACAAATTGCCCTTTTGGGAAAAGAATAAACGGAACTGAACTGAACTGAAAAGAAAGGCTACATTAATCATGAATAGCCTATATACATTAAAATCATTGACACTTGTAGTTCTCTGTGATAAGCAAAGGCAAGTGGGCCTGCTAGACATTCTTAAAGACGTTTCGCCTTTTAAGGCTTGTTGCCTTTGGTTATCACAGAGAACTACCATGACATGGATGAGTGAGAAACACAGACATTGACACCTGTAGTTAGATTCATTCATTCATGGGTGGCTGCAGGGATGTGATTAAGTTTAGTGGACCTTGAGACGATCACTGCCCACTGCATCTTCCGACCACACAGCCAACCAAGCGCCACTAACGGCGGTGTGACCCAGCAACAGAGATTGGAGACTGTTGTGCCCACATCTTTGCAAAGACCTGGCTCCATATTGTGACATTCTGGATCTGGCTCTTGAACTTGATGGGTGGACTGTGTTCCACGCTGACAGAGCACAGGAGTTTGGCATCTGTGATGCTTGGTGCTCAAAGTCAAAGTTGATGGACAATGTTTAGATGCCAAATCTTTAACTTTAAGATGCTGCACATATTATGTGCCCAGAGAATTAGAGACTACAACTGCATTTGGTGCAACTCTGTGTTGTACAAAGACAATGTTCGAATGAACTATGAATTTGACAGGTGTATTTTAAACTGAAGTTTAATTCAAATTAAACTTAAAGGCGCAGTAGGTAAGACTTATAAACTAACTTTCTGTCATATTTGCTGAAACTGACCCTATGTTAGAGTACAACTACATGAAGCAGGTCATTTAAAAAAAAAAATCCAGCTCCTCTGGCACCATCTACAGCCTGTAGTGCGATTTGCAAAAATCCACAGCTCCCTGTTCAGATGCACCAATCAGGGCCGGGGGGGGGGTGTCTAACTGCGTGTCAATCTGCTCATGCACACGCATTCATTCTCTCTTGTGGGGCTGAGGGGCTTAGTAGACCGTTTTGGGCTTTAGCAGAAAGGGGAGAGGGACTGAGAAGTCCTGGATCTTCGCAATCCTACCAACAGCACCTTTAATTTTATTTATAGTATCAAATCATAACAAGAGTTATCTCAAGACACTTTACAGATAGAGTAGGTCTAGACCACACTCTATAATTTACAATATCCAACAATTTCCCACGAGCAAGCATTTGGTGCAACAATGGCGAGGAAAAACTTCCTTTAGGCAGAAACCTCGGACAGAACCAGGCTCTTTGTGGGCGGCATCTGAATGATGAACAGTGTCAGTTATAGTAACAATAAAGATAGTGGAACTATGACTAGAAATAATAGTTGTAGCAGTTCATGGTTGATATTTATCAGGGCAGCATTCAGTCCAAAATGGCAGCCTGTAAGTGGCAAAAAGAACGCCAGTGTTGACTCATAATATTATAACCTTTTTGAAGGGGAGCTAGAGTCTGGGCTCACTGTGGGCTGTTTAACTGAATATGTTGAAGAAAAATGCGGTCTACTTTTATCTTAACAGGACAAACAGTCCTCATTTTACTTAATTTACTCCCCCTTGCATTTTCGGGATGGCTTGCCATTAGTACATGGTGCCAATTTGCATGTCAAAATTGACCTAAATTGAACTCCATGCTGCATGAAGATCCATGCTCCATTACTTAACCCCCGCAAGTGAATCCACTGATATTTGCGGTTCCATTGGAAAAAGGGCGTTTTCACACCGTCAGCCTTTAGTTTGGTTGAATCGAACTAGAGTTTGTTTGCCCCGCTGGTGCGGTTCGTTTGGGCAGGTGAGAACACGTCAATCAAACTCTTGTGCGCATCAAAAGCGGACCAAACAAGCATACCGAGACCTGCTTGAAGAGGAGGTCTCGCTAGGTACCCTTTCATTTGAAATCTGGAGCGGTTCGTTTGTGATGAGAACGTGATCCGTACTCGAACCGCACCAACTATATGTACTCCGCAAGTCTGAGCTAATGTCTCCTGTAGTCAGGTGTGTTTAGCAATCTGCGATGCAGAAGGGCAGCAAACTGTAGCAGCTTGCAGTGTTTCTATCACAGAAATAAACTGTAGTCAAGCTTGCCGTCCGTCACTCGTATCTCCGTGGTCAAACCAGCTGCCGCTAAAATTGGAGACAGACACCGGCAGAGCAGTGCGAAGTCTCGGTGACCAGAGCAGATGTAGTCATATCACGTCTCATGCGAAACAATGTCTGATAATTTTAATGAAATGAGCTGGTTTGACCACTAGACCAGAACACAGGACCTTCTTCCTGTATTTACTTTCTTGCTCCCGCCCCCAGACATATCCGACAAATAAGAGGGCTGGACGTTCTTGCCTGATTTGTAATGACGCATTTTGGCACGCTTGGATTTTTCCAGGTGTGAAACCAAACCAAACCAAACCAAACCGACCGAGGGCAAATCGCTCCAAGTTTACTACTCACCAACTGATTCGGACCAAAGCAAACGAACTACAGGTGTGAAAACGCCCTAAGTTGACAAGACCTTTCAGTTTTAAAGATTTTATTTGGGGCTTTTATTGCCTTTATTTGACACCGCAGATTAAGGCAGGAAAGTGGTAGAGAGAGGAAGATGACATGCAGCAAAGGGCCACCGGTTGGAAACGAACCCGTGGCTGCTGCGGTAAGGACTGAGCCTTGGTAAATGGGCCACACACTCTACCAGGTGAGCTGCCAGGGGGCTCCAAGACCTTTCTGTTTTAAATGCTGACCAGGCCTTAACATTGCTGAACATTTCACAAACTAGATAAAATGAAAAAACTGTTGCACATGCCCCATGATTGTCTGCCACCATATGTGATTTTTCTGAATCTGTAATTTCTCTGCATTATTCCACCAAATGTAAATATTCTTGATGACTTGTGCTTCATTTTAGACACATTTTCCCAAAATTGACATATTTAGTACAGTATATTTGGAAACTTTTTGGCTGATAGGATTTAAAATAACGCACTGTGAACAAAGTTTGGGCAAACAGAGTGAGGTAACCTCTGGATGTGTGTGTGTGTGTGTGTGTGTGTGTAATGAGACAGAAAGTGGAATGTGTCCCTCCTGTTCAGGTTATTTCAGGGTGTTGTGGCTGCCACA
Organism: Sander lucioperca; assembly: GCF_008315115.2. Taxonomy (NCBI): domain Eukaryota; kingdom Metazoa; phylum Chordata; class Actinopteri; order Perciformes; family Percidae; genus Sander; species Sander lucioperca. Next base: position 28,970,244 of record NC_050186.1, on the reverse strand, counting down.
CATTCCTCTGACCAGCTCAACAGGTTTCACTTCAATGGGCCTTTATCTGTGCACCTGTGTGTGTGTGTGTGTCTGTGTGTGTGTGTGTGTGTGTGTGTGTGTGTGTGTGTTGTAAGTTGTGTGTTGTAAGTTGTGCATTGTCCTCTGTATGTATCTCTCTATGCAAAATATATCAGTGGAATGTCCTCAGTTAATATGTTTGGGTGTGTTTGTGTGTCCTCTGAATGCATCTCTCTAAGGATTGTAGATATAATGGATCTGCTAGGTGGAGGGAGGAAGGGAGGGAAAAGTCCTGACTTTAATTAGAGATGGATACTTTAGAACTGGGAATGAAAAATGGCCCGGAGATACACCACTGTCCACATAACCCACGCTATACTTAATGTAAACGTTATTACTGAACAATATTTATAACAATACCATTAGTAAAATAGATGTAAATGTAGAACAAGGGAAAGGTTTGCTCTTCGGAGGAGGCTGTCTAGAAGGAGCACATATTGGCACAATGGCACTGGCTAAATTCTGTCCACTGCAGATGCAATATCCTCAACCTGCATGAGTAATTAGTACAAATTAGTATATTAGTATAATATTAGTATATCCATATAATATTAGTATAATATAACATTAAATAAAAAAAGAACAATAGTATAATGTTAGTATAATATTAATATATTAATTATAGAGTTGTTAATACATTCATAATTACATATAATAATACCACTGGTATTATATTCACTCCAATTGGACAACACAGCAGTAAGAAATACTCAACCAATATTTATGATTTTTGTAGGTTTTGTTCCTTCATTAAATCATTTTGCATGAAAAATGCTATACATTGGTGGTTAGTCTCTAATCGGTCTAGTCAATAATCATAACCGTTCATGCATAACAATAAGTTCAACATTACCAAAGTTTGCTGCAGCAGGTCTACTTTATTTATTTATTTATATTTTTTTATGATACATTTTTTATTGTTTTTATATTTTTGAACACACAACATACACAACAAACAAATACAATCGAACAGGAACCAAAACCCTCACCCACCCTCTGCGGTCTCGAGGAAAACAAAACAAACCAAAATACAAGAAAACTAAAATCACACCTTGTTAGTCACTCTCTTCTAATTCTTGTGGTGTTGCGGTCACCAGGACCGATACCTGTGCTGCTGCGTTTCTCCATAGGTCTATAGTCGATGATTTGGCTTTGTTAATCCTTGCTGTAAAGAGCTCAAGCATAACTATGTCTAGTAAGGACGCCAACCACTGTTTTATACAAAGTGAGTGGGGGGGGGGAGCCAGCGTTGAGCTATCATTTTTTTGGTTGCGGTTGTGCTGGCTAGCCAAATTTTCTTCTGTCTCCCAAGCAGGTGTAATTTAGAATCGTCATTAAGTAACAAAACAGTCGGGTCAGTAGGAATTCGACATCCTGTCACATCAGATATTATTGATGTTGTTTTATTCCAAAACTCATGCACCTGTTCACACTCCCAGACCATGTGTAGGAAAGTTCCAGTTTGTTCAGGTTGACAGAACGTGCAATAGGGAGTCGGAATGACTTTAGAGACGTATCTCTTCTGAGGAGTCCATTATGTCCTATGACATATGTTGAAGTGGATCTGCTGGTGATTTGGGTTCTTGGAACAGTGGGAAATGTTGTCCCAAACTGTCTCCCAGTTAATTACGTTACCCTCAGGGCTCAGCTCTCGCTCCCATTTCTTTACTATTGGGAGTTCTCCTACTTGTATCAGTTTAGCATAAATCTTGGACACTAATCATCTCACAGGAGAATCAACAAGCCTTTTAATGATTGGGTGCGCCTCAAGACTGTTCCCCCATGGCACTCCATAACATTTTAGGGATGATCTTAGGCAAAGATAAAGGAAGAAGGATGTCCTAGGGACCTCAAAGCTTGCTCTCAGGTCTTCAAAACTTAACATACCTTCCTCATTGATTAGCTGGTCTAAAGTATACATACCTCTGTCACTCCACTGGTTACAAGTAAAGGGTTTGTTACCAGACATTAGGTGTGCATTGTGCCATATTGTGGTATTCAAATGCCACTTATTGGTGTATCGTAGGTGCTCCTCGACCTGTTTAAAAGTCTAACTTTTTTTTAATGTCCCATCTGGGCTGATTGGTTGGTTCACAAAAAGTGACATTGGCGAGCGCATCAACTTTATGAAAAGTTGAACATTTCAACAAAAGGCACTTAATATAGCTAAATAGCCAGAGCCAATCTCAAACCCTGCTTATCTTATCTCAATTGTCTTCTGTCTTACCGCTTCAGCTACAGACTCCACTGGGCTGTACTCTCTGCTGCTCTCCCTCTCCACCAGTCTGTCTGTCTGTCTGTCTATCTATCTATCTATCTATCTATCTATCTATCTATCACTGTAGGCAGGAACAAATTACTGCATCCCAGTTGCTGAATTCATATCCACAATGTATTAAACATTTAAACTGAATTAATTTAAATTCCTGAAAAAAGAACTTCTAACTTCACCCTGCCATTAGCCACAAGCTCTCTGATCGGATGTTTCCTTCTTGTCTCTCAAACCATGATGACTTGTTTTTACGTTTTTATTTCTACATCTGTTCAATTAACAAGATACAGCATGTATAAAAGTTTGGGAGATGTTGGAAGGTGGACTTTTTCACTTATGATGGAGCTACCTTAGCGGTTTCCTTTCTGCTACCAGTCTTTGTGCTAAGCTAGGCTAAACACATCCTCCACCTATCTATGTACTAAGTGCAGATGTATACTGATACTAGATGTTAAATATTGGACTGTTGCTTTAAAGAAGCTATACACTTTAAACAATATATCAAATGCAATGTGAAAATAATGTGACAATGTGAAAGGTGTCGCTTATACTGATAAACACAAAGAATTATCAGCTGAATCTGCAGCTCCCCTTCGCTTTACAGAGCTTTATAGTGAGTTTCAGCTTATTGTACTTAAGGGAGTATTTCTACATTCAGGATCCTGTATCTAAACTATGACCTCTTTACTGTTGATACCTCAGTTGACCTTTGAACTGCAGCTTATTTATCACACTCTGTAGGCCACACGTGGTTAATAAAATGACTAAATTACAAATGTGATGAACAGAAAACAGACATGCAGACAGTCCTGCTTGAACCGTTTGGACCTGAACACAGCGGGTGTAGCTTATTTTGGCATGTGGTGTTTCTGTAGGTTTGATGATTATGGATTATTCAAACTGCTCAATCAAAAAGTTAGGAAAGTACAAAAGCATTGAGATTCTCAATGACTCTGTGTTGGTACCCAGTCTTCTTTAGGGGTCAGCCTTTTTTGTTCATGCTGCCCATGGCTACTATTTGAGATTCTGCCATCATTTGGACATCAGCTTGTATTTGAGAATTCACATGATTAGCATATGGATGGAATTTTCTACATTCATTAAAATGTAAATGAGTGTATAAAATTCAATAACATCATGCAGGATGAGGAGGGATTTCTCATTATCACTTTCTGCCTTTCTCCTCAGGGAGTTTGAACCAGGATATATCGAGGAATTTGGTACTTCACGTCCATCCCTCCCAGCTCTTCCTCCTCCTCCTTCTCCTCCTCTTTCATCTCTATCGCTGCCGCCACCACCACCACCACAACAACAACAACAAACACAATGGTCATCCCACCACAGCAGACCATGTTTAGCAGGAGGAGTCCAACTACGCATCAAGAACAGGTAGGAGAGAGTTGAGAACCTACATCAACTGGCCATTCACTAAACCCCTATTGCAAGCCCGGTCCCCACAGTGGTGATTCTAGGGTCTGTTGTGGCCCTAGGCAAGAATTCCTAGGGGGCCCCTCAAAACCAGTGTTTGTCACCATTATGTTCTAAACTCTTTAACTGCTGCTTTTGGACCTTGGCTATGGCAAATGCTGCCACCATGTCCTCCAGATCTAATGACCTTCGCACATTTCGTTCTATTGAAATGAGACCCAGTCAAACCAAGACTTTCCTGCGACAGGAGCTAGACGGACCCGCACTCCAGGCTGGAGTCTCCAGTTCCACTAACTAGGTTAACTAATAAAAACGTGAAAATATAAACGCCATTAGTCTAACGTTAATGCTAGCTAGCTAAAGTTATTTAAATGTCTCCCCCATAGTTAAGGTTAAATGACAGCATTCATACAGTTACTGTTACACAACTTAATCTTCATTATCTACTCTACTTACCACTGTCTTGCTTTCTTTTCTTCTCATCCTTATTTTTTCTCTTTCTTTTTTTCACTCCCAGAAGGATAACTCCTCTTAATTTTTTTTTGACTTTCAATTATAAAGAAATTCTATCATGCTTCGACAAGAATGACATGGGGCCCCTTCAGATGTCATTGCAAAAAGTAATTTGTTTGTTTAAGGGGGAGGGAGGTTGGAGTGGAGTAAAGTTTGTCAGCCCTCGGGGGCCCCCTAACTGCCTCGGGCCCAAGCAGTTGCCTGTTGACAAGCTGCGGCTCTGGGTCCTAGCCGCAGATAGGTAAATGGGATATTTAAAATGTTATACAAGTAGCGAACTCCTTTAAGGAATAATAACTTGTGTCGGTCGTGTGAGAGAGAGAGAGAGAGAGAGAGAGAGAGAGAGAGAGAGAGAGAATGAGTGTATGAGATGTGTGTGGTATTTATTTGTTTGTTTATTTCATATGTTTAAATATGTTTTCATGCATCAAACCAAAGCAAATTCCTAGTAAGTGCTACTTACCTGGCAATAAATCTTTTTCTGATTCTGTACATTAAGTACATCCATGATGAACAGCACCCGACTGCTAGCTAGCGAAGCCGTTAGCAGAGTGTGACTTTGTATACGAATTAACCTATAGACCAACATGTGCAACAGGTCGAAAATATTCTCGCTGGTTACCAATTAACTGTCAACTGTTGTATAAAGACTTTCGATGGTGGTTACTTTTACTTTCTCCAAAACAAAAATACAAGAGCAAAAAGGTAAGGGACTGTTTATTATTTAATTAAGGGGCCACCAGAGGAGTTTTGTGGCCTCTAACCTAAAAAGACTTGATCCTCCCCTCGTCAGTAATAATTTCCTATGACCCTCCAAAATGATTTGAAAAAGAGGCATGACCCTCCCCTTGCGTGCCAGTTTGCACTTAGCAAAGAAGTACAGATGCCATTTGATTTTTACAGCCATGATGTACAGGAGTTAACCTCTGCATTCTCATCTTACACATCACACTCCTCTATTATGGTGTGGTGGCCATTTCAGTAGATTTACTCACTAACATTGTTGTGGAAACACAATAAGCATGGAAACTAAATGCACACTTCATGCATTACTGCATTACTTCAAATACTAAGTTACTCCTCTAGTAAACTAGTATTCACATGATATAAAACAATAAAATATTGAGACCATTCAGCAAAGGACAATGGGAAATTCAACACTGGTTGCTATGGACTTGTCACTAGGCAATTGTCAAAGGCAAAACGTCATTGTATATTTTAGCACATAGGTAAAGGTGCTGAAGCTGAACATTATATTCCAAAACACATATGTTTATTTTTAAAGCAGATTTTAAATTACATTGTAACAATTTAACAATTCGCCCTTATGAAATCCAATCGCGGCACGGCTGTTTTGGAACGCAATAGACAGACGCTTAAATTCAACTAAAATGTAACGGTGAACAATCAGTATTCGACCTACAGTCTGTTGAGATGACTCTCCAAACTCACCATAAAACGTTAAGACACGTTAAGAAAAAAGATCCGTATTTTGCCGTAATCCAATGACATGGAAAAAAAGTAGTCCACAGCAATCAGTAGATCCACAAACAGAGTCACGGTGTATCCAGCAAGGCCGATACGAGCATCACATTCACCAGCCAGCTCCAAACAGGTGAACGAGGCCTCTCCACTTCGCCGTTTAAACAAAGTGGAATAAACGTATACAAGTCCAAATCTACACAAAACCTGCAATCAATTAGTAAGCTCACATCACATTTATATACATGGCATTTAGGAAACCTTTATTGCAAGGTTGGGACGGCAAAATGTCCAGACTAGTGCAACAGTAAGTTTCGTTTTTTGCGTCCTGCTACTCCCATCGTCAGCCAGGTAATATTTTTTTTGCTAAAGCAGGATATGAAATCAGATGTATTACCTACCACCATTTAGTTGTTTTGTGTTATTTAAGATATTTATAAAATATCTGGTCATGCCAGACGTAATTATTCCACTCTTTTTTTAAACAATGCAATTACCCGTTTGAGCCACCAGGGGGGCAGTGCTCCTCCTGCCCCCCCAGCAAACTCCGCGTATGCGGTCAGACCCATCTGCTAGGGGGCCGAGACTGAGAGCTACATGGATAAATATGCACCAAACAAGCCACTTTGAAATTTTGCTCTTTTCATGAATAAAAAAGTTGGGTGACCCCCCCGCCCAGACTAAAAAATGTTGGATGACCCTTCCCTCAACAAAAAATAAAAAGACATGACCCTCCCCTATTTTCCTCCGGTGGTCCATTCCATAAATACCGAACGGTCCCTAAGGAATTAATTAAACGCTGTTTGTCTGTTCTAACGTAAGCCGTCGAAGCATTTCATACTACATTTTTTGTGGGGTTACCTTTTTGTGGGGTCGGAGCCGGTCCTGGATGCTACTATAATAAAGTTTAGGCTAATGTTAGTAACTAAGTCCTGAGGCCTGTACTACGAATCAAGATCAACATGCCCTGGATTTATTTCAGTTACCCGGCTTCACCTAACCTAACAACCGCGGTCCTGCATAAGCTGTGTCACGACGGTGGTTAACAACTAGTTCAATCAACCCAGGATTTCCCAATCCAGCGGAGAGGCGGTGTTTGCACAGCATGACCAATCGCAAACATCTACCAGAGCCACATATTTTACATAAGAAGAGCAAACTATAATTCTACATAAATATGAAGAACACAGACACGGTTTTACAGGCAAAACGCAGGAAGTAAAGCTGGCAAAAAAAGCTGACGCTGTTATGGGTAAATCACAACGCTTATCAATATCACTTCCCCATCAGTCAGGCACAAGATCTGACCATAATTACACTTTTGCTTTCCATAAACTGTTGTTGCTTTAGCCTATTATATTATCAGTTGCAACCCTGGCAGTGGTAAGCGATCGTGAGAGAAAATAAAAAATAATACAAAAATTTAAACCGATGTGTGGCATTGGCAACCCACGGCTCAAGAAGCCGACAAATAGCCTATGCGTAATTCCCTCCGCTGAAACTATATATTTTTCATAAAAATACCCATCAGGGAATGTTAACAGGGTTGCCGGTCTCTAAATGTTTTAACTTTTATTAGCGCACCTCTCTCTCTCTGGTGACGCCGTTATCAATCGAGTATTGATAGGTCAGTAGGCGGTGCTTTTACACCGGTTGATCTCTAATCTCCAACATAACCTGTTCCCGAGCAGCAAAATTTACCACAGCGATTTAACCCGGTAACAAGTGATCCACCGTTGTGATACACAAAACCCTGCATGAACCTGAAGTTACCTCATTAACGCCAAATCTTGCTTCATAGTACAGGCCTCTGCTCTGTCAGACTTGAATGTTTACACTCCCTCAATCCCAACTAACATTACTCAAGATAGAGTTAGTACGTTCAGCAAACCTATGGTCAGTTCTCATCTTAAGATTTAATTTGATTTTATTAGGATCCCCATTAGCTGATACAGAACATCAGCTACTCTTCCTAGGGTCCACAAAAAACATAAAAACATTACAATAGATAAAAACAAAACAGCCACATGGTATAAAAATAAAAATAAGAGCAGTATAACTAGCATTATTCCTTCTTGCAAATATAACTATACATATTCCTCTTCATATACTCATACATATTACACTAAATGCATACGCACTGAATATAGAAAATTTTAATCTTACAACATCTTTGTATACACAAATATTCCTATACATAAAAAGTACAAAATTAGTTACAAAGTATGGTTACAGGCGTAGGGCTCTTAGATGTTGCTTTACTTGTTTTTTAAAGCTTGATTTATTGTGCGCTTTAGCAATCTCAGCCGGAAGTGAGTTCCATGCAACCATCCCTTGATACAATACTGTACGTTGCATTGATTGTGTTCGGGATCTAGGAACTTTAAAAAGACCTCTGGTGGCATGTTTGGTGGGGTATTTATGTGTGTGAGAGCTAAATGTAAGATGACTATACAAACAATTAGGAATTTTCAATTCATTAATCTTTCTAACAAAAGCCAGGAGTGATGCCCATAGTCTCTCCTCAACTTTCAACCAGGAGAGATAAACATGCATGTTGTTTACATTAGACCTAAGTGGACATTGAAGGGCACGCTCTGTTCTGAGCCAGCTGCAGTTTTCCTAGATCCTTCTTTGCAGCATCTGACCATATCATTGGGCAATAGTCTAGATGTGATAAAACTAGAGTCTGCAGGACTTGTATAGTCAATAGTGGTGTTAGAAAAGCAGAGCATCTTTTTATAACAGATATATTCCTCCCCATCTTTACAACAAGAGAATCTATATGCCTTGTCCACAACAGTTTACAATCTAAAATAACGCCAAGAAGCTTTGTTTCCTCTGCTTGCTCAACAGCTATATTATTCAGCATCAAATCCAGCTGAGGTCTAGAGCTCAAGGAATGATTTGTACCAAATACAATGCTTTTAGTCTTTGACATGTTTAAGAATAATTTATTGCTAGTAACCCATTCTAGTGCTATCTGCAACTCTTTGTTGAGGGTTGCAGTTATTTCATTAATTGTAGGTGCATACATGTATATTGTTGTATCATCTGCATACATGGACACATGGGCTTTTTTAAAAGCAAGTGGAAAATCATTAATAAAAACAGAAAATAGTAAAGGGCCAAGCAAACTTCCTTGTAGAATTCCACCACAATGTTTTGTATCAGAAAAGCTTCCATTAAAGAAAACTCTTTGTGATCTATCGGATAGATAATTTTCTATCCACGATAAAGCAGATGGAGCAAAACCATAACATACTAGTTTTTCAATAATAATTTGTGATCAATGACATCAAAGTCAGCACTGAAGTCTAGCAGTACTGCTCCCACAATATTCTTCTGATCAATTTGTTTCAACCAATCATCCGTCATTTGTGTAAGTGCAGTGCATGTTGAGTGACCTACCCCATAAGCGTGCTCATGCTCGCTTGTCAAATTATTAACAGAGAAGTAGCACATCAAATACAATTTTTCCAAGAGTTTGCTAAGAATAGGTGACAGACTAATTGGTTGGCTGTTAGTGCCGGTGAAAAATGTTTATTGAGTTAATAAATAAAGGCAGAAGTAGGCTCATTTTCTTATAGACTTCTATAGGAGCTGGATTTTTTTCAAACCAGTCGAGTCGCCCCCTCTGCTGGAAATTAGATAGAAAGCAAGTTTAAAGGTCCAGTATGTAATATATTTACTGTCATAAATCCAAAAACGACCCCAATGCGTCATCAGATATTAAGAAAACATGCTAAGTTGAAACACTATCTTTTCTTCCAGTATTTTGTCCTTTTGAAATTTCCTTTCCGTGGCGGAATTTCTGTTTGTGTTTTGGCCTGTGTGTTGTTATCAACTGCCCAGTTTGACAGCCAGGCCGGGTTGCCAGATATACATATACCTGTAAAAACTTAAACCCAGCGCTACAGCTGTAACGTTAGTACAGCCATGAAAGCAGCAAACAAACGAACAGGATCAATGGAGATAGATTTTACCCGACCTGAAAAAAACCTGCATGGTTCTAACAGTTGTGTGACCAGAGATGTAACAAACCCCGGGTAAATATTGGAGATTTATTTGAAAGATGGAGACAGCTTAGAGCCCAAAAGGATGCTGAGTTGGCTAATTTCCTCCTGAACAGGTAAGCATTAGCTTCAGGCTAATTTATCACGGCTACAAGGGATGGGCATTTTATTTCATTTCAACATACGTTTACTCACATTGAATTATAGAGCTAGAGTACCCGAGTTGGTTACTCGCAAAAACAATTGAGACACAGCCAGTAAAGTGATCCCGACTGGTCCTGGCTAACGCTGCCATGCTAACTCTGCTAACTGCTAGCTAATATTACCGGAGGACCATGCAAGCGGGCCACGGCTGTTTACAACATGTAGCCTGTTCAGCGGCTGTAGCTGAGAATGGTGAGTTATTTAAAGCCAAGAGAGGGGGGCTGAAAATTGGAAAGAGAGGACCGTGAGTTTGCAGTGTTTAGCGATTGTTGCAGTAATTCTGAGCCAATAATCAAAGCATCTAGCAACATTGTTGTGGATGCTGCGGTCTTACCGTGCAGATCCACCTGGCCGTGTGATGCTTCTGTCGCGCCGCATTCCACTTTATTCCTATGGGTGACGTGAAGTGACTTTAACGCGCCCATAAAGCATCCCGGGAAGGCGGCCCTGCATTTGAAAAAATGCTGCGCGTCAAAAAAGCTGGCCGATGCCCATCTTTATGCAAATGAATCCATTGAACGCGACGCAACTATCCAATAGAAGTAGACGAAAATCTTTCAAACTGACCTTTGTCGATCTGAAATGAAGACAGATTCAGCAACTGTATGGCCTATTTCTCGCTTAAAATGTTTTCAGAAACAGTGAACTGTTTTCGGAAAATAGAGAGTATTCTCAACGAGCCGCCATGATGGTCGTTTTGAAATTCGGGAGTAGCCAGACCCACATGACGCATTCGTCCAATCAGCTGTCGGTCATGGGCGTGGAGCATCAACCATGGATGTATGACGTCGCAACACCACGCTTCAGTCATGTCGCAAAAATGGATCCGCACTGTTAGCCTGGCAACCTCCATGAACTGAACTGAGTCTGGGGAGGAGGGGGCGGGGGAGACGACTCTCTCCAATATTTTCAATTTATACTGCAGTAACTATTTTAAACACTAGCTGTCAGTATTACAATACATATTGCACCTTTTAAGGCACTATAGGCTTTACTTTTCAGACACGGAAATTGCCCCTTGGTTCAGGACCAAAGGAAACTCCTCAGAGTAAGTGTTGCTGACTGGGACTTCCTGTCTGATAACAGTTCCTTCCAGTATCGATAATTATCTTTATTTTTTCCTAACCGTGTTGGAAGTGATGTTAATAAGTGACAGGTTTACGGCTGTCAGCTGAGGAGGTCATCACCCCTGGTGTTAGGATGTTCTGTCTGTGCTTCCTTTGTTTGTGTGCATGTGTCAGAGGATTTCTTAGTCTGCCCTATTTGAGACTCAGGATTCAAACTCAGATCAACAGGAACAAAAAACAGTATAAACAGAATCTCCTCAGATTACTGAGAACTGTTATACCAGTAATTGAACCCGCTGTTTATTCTGTGATTTTGCAGCTGTGCAAGAATGATGTATATGGGGATATAGCAGAATAGTTAGTTATGTTCCATGCAAATATTATCCTTAATATGATGAAAACTGGGATAAAATACTCATTGACAGATATGTCTTGTTCACGACACAGACCAAAAGTTGAGTAAAGCTGAATAAACTAAAAATATATATCATATAATCAGTCCCCTAAGGGGCAGCAGGATTCAATTACATTTTATTTATAGTGTCAAATCACAACAGGAGTTATGTCAGGACACTTTACAGATTGAGTAGGTCTAGACCACACTCTATAATTTACAAAGAACCAACAATTTCCCACGAGCAAGCATTTGGTGCGACAGTGGCAAGGAAAACTTTTCCTTTTACAGGCAGAAACCTCAGACAGACCCTGGCTCTTGGTGGGCGGCTATCTGCTGCTGCCGGTTGGGACACAGAGACACTAATACACATACAGATATGGATAAATATAAGTCATAATAATTATAGCAGTTGATATGATGTACAGTGGAAATTATAGTACCAATAAACATAATAGAACTATGACTAGAACTAATAGTAGAAGCAGTGCAGGGTGTAGAGCAGGACCACAGCAGCAGCTGCATCCACGATCCAGGTTCCATCCCAATCCAAGGAAAACTGCAAGGCGAGAAAACATAAGGACTAAGTTGGTAACAAGCATTACTGGGAAATTAATGCACACCGATGGAAAGAGAGAGTAGAGAAGACACAGTTTGTCAAAGGAAGTCCCCCAGCAGTCTAAAACTATAGCAGCATAACTAAGAGCTGGTCCAAGGCAAACCAGAGCCAGCCTACAAAGGGTTGGTTGTTGAATCTGACAACTATGAGGAGAAGCAAAGATAGGGAGAGGGCTTGTTGCTTGTGGCTACACACCCTCCCTCACCTAGGCGCTAGGCGAACGTTGCCACTCCTCACTCCCAAACTATAAGCTTTCTCAAAAAAGAAAAAAAAAATTAAGCTTACTCTTAAATGTGGGGACAGTGTCTGCCTCCCGAACCCAGACTGGGAGCTGGTTCCACAGGAGAGGAGCCTTATAGCTGAAGGCTCTGGCTCCCATTCTACTTTTAGAGACTCTGGGAACCACAAGTAACTCTGCATTCTGGGAGCGCAGTGCTCTATTGGGGCAATAGGCTACTATGAGCTCTTTAAGATATGATGGTGCCTGACAATTAAGAGCTTTGTAGGTCAGATAAAGGATTTTAAATTCAAACCTGGATTTTACAGGAAGCCAATGCAGAGAAGCTAATACAGAATAAATAGGATCTCTTATCTTAGTTATTGTCAGTACATGTGCTGCAGCATTCTGGATGAACTGGAGAGTTTTAAGAGACTTGTTTGAGCAACCTGATAATAAGGAATTGCAATAGTCCAGCCTTGGACTAGTTTTTCTGCATTGTTTTGAGACAGGATATGTCTAATTTTGTCAATGTTACGCAGGTGAAAAAAGGATGTCTGGCCTAGGGCACCAACATGGTCAGAAACCAAACCGTAAATTAATGAATTTTTTTAAAGGTCCCATATTGTAAAAAGTGTGAATATTAAATTTCAGGCATTTTCACCAGAGATAGATAGATAGAGAGAGAGCAAGAGAGAGAGAGAGAGAGAGAGAGAGAGAGAGTTATGACATGCAACAAAGGTCCAAAGGCTGGAATAGAACCTTCCTGGTTCAAGACTGTAATGTCATCTCTCTCTCTCTCTCTCTCTCTCTCTCTCTCTCTCTCTCTCTCTATAAGTGTTTATCAGAGTCCTTACAGGCAAACAGTCTATAAATACTGACACTCTGCTACAGCCAGTTTCATCCTAATATGGAGGTCAGGTCCTAGAAGTACAGCCTCATCACAGCCTCAGGGGGGTGCTAATTCAATGATCTTTCTTGTGCCCTGTTGTGGAATCAAAGTTGAAGTCTATAAGTAAGGAGTTGGGCTCTTTACTTACAATAGTTCCAAGACTTGCCAGTCCTTGTAACATTTTGAAACTGTGAAGTTTGAAAACAATGTTCTTGGTTCCTGGAAAACATACTGCTCCGTGATATACGTATACAATACCTTTTGGAAGCAGTTACATTAAACATCTTGCAGAATTAAAGTTAGTCCTCAGCAATGGGTGCTAAAGTGCCTTTGACCAGCAACACAGGTGCAGGTGATTGTAATAACAGAATAATTTAAATGTACTCTACTGTTGGTCTCATAGACTCAGTTAAACAGGCAGAATATTGAAATTCTCCCACAATTTCATGGGCTCTGGGTGGTTATCAGATACCACTGAGGAGAGAGGAGGTAGAGTGGGAGCAATGCTTGTCTCTTATTGGTTCACAAACAGGAAGTGGGCCATCAGAGCCCCATGAGGCTGGGTGTTAATATGGAGATGACAGACATACTGATTTAGAAACACATACAGTGGCTTTCTCTGACTCCTTCTTTCCTTTCCTTTTCTTCTTCTTCTCTTTTTGTCCATTTTTTCTTCCCTATTCTCTCTTCCTTTCCTTCTCTACCTTGCTTCTCTCTTTCTTAACTTTCCTCTCTTTTCCTTTCTATTCCTTTCTTCATCCTCATTTTTTTCTTCTCCACTCCCCGCATCTTTTCTTTTTTCTGCCTCCTCTTCTCCTCCTTACTTTTCCTCCTCTCCTCCCCTCTTTCCTCCTCAGATGTTTCTTTAGTTGAATCACCACATTTTTCTAAAACATCATCACGTTATTGCACAACACACACACACACACACACACACACACACACACACACACACAATACAAATAAGCTCCCTTCCAGTCTAGTGTTAGTCCCTGTATTAACAGACCTGTCAGTACATTTGGGAATCATAGCAGTGTCCATCCATGTTTTGTGTTTTGGTAATGGATGAGACTACACTGTGGTTTACATTTACAACACATTCTCACTCCCATCGCGTAAAATATGGACGCTTGGTCAGGTGCTTTTGTTGCTGTTATTGAAGCTAAAAGTCTCCTTTAGCATCATATCTAAACACGCTTTATCTAAACGTGCTTGCTCGGGACTATTGGCCTTACTTTTGACACAGTTAGGTTTAGGAAAAGATTGTGGGTGGGCTTAAGTTTCCGTGACAAGAAAGGGACAGTTGGGTTTAGGAAAAGTGCCATGCGGGACACGAACCCCGGTCTCCGGGGTGAAAGTCCTGTGTTGTTTGACTTATCCACCACCCCAACCAACCTCCCTAAGCGGAATTTCGGGCTTTCATACTACTCGTTACTCGCTCAAGTCACTCTTACAGTTTTTCTTGATTGCTTTGACTTGCTTAAAGAAACTGGGATCCACTCGGTTTTCATCATCACGGTCTCAGCAGAGCAGAAGACACCTCTTGCAAATGTGTTAACCCTTTCTCATTGGATTGACACATTTTCCCCACCCTTTTGCAGAACAGTTAACACGGATGTCATTCAAGCAGTCCAAACTCCATTGTTTTAGCTATGGTAACCAACCAGAAACCATTTGTTCCTAACTATTAGAAACTACCTCCATCAGTATGAAATCACTGAAGCACCTGTTTGACACTCCTTCACACAAATCTTCAACTAGCAGTCAGTCTGCAGGGTTAGGTCATGTGGCCCCATCATCAAGACAGAAGAGACTGAGTATCAATAGTGGCTATTTCTTATACTCTACAGTAATAGATGTTTATACTTTACTGTAATAGATTTTATTTTTATTTTCTTAATTTCTTATACTCTAATAAAAATCATTTTGGTTTACATGTATTATATGTAATATTTACAGTATTTCAGTTTTCAGCCACAGTTTGAAAATAAGAATCAATGGAATCAATAAAATTTGCATCAAAGCATTTCTGATTCTGGATCCAAATCTTTGCAAGAAGGCAAATTTGACAACAAATGTCACTGGCATGAAAGCTGCGTACAGTAATTGGCTACAGTGACAAGCAATGGTGCACTGATTCCCACTGAGTGCTGTATTTTATATTTTGTTGTCCACTGTGTAATGGTTGATTGGAAGAGCTCATACACTTGTTTACAAGTTGTGTTGTTTGAAGGCAAAATTTTCTTTTGTTGCATATTTTTAATGTTTTGGCACGGTTAGAGCCTTTTGCAAACAAAATGTGTCATTTTGACCATCAGTGCCACTGTTTCGGCCTGTGTGTTAACTGTTTTGAAAATGTGGAGTTTGAGTTGACTGCTGTGTCAAAGCAATCAAGAAAAACTGTAATACTACATCATCTTCAAGCTCCGCTTAGCTGCTGCTCTGCCCGGTGCGTTCTACACACACGCTGAAGAGACCATTTTGCATCGTATCTGACACTGACAGCCACTGCCCAAGCATCCGTATTTTACGAGTTCGGAGTGAAAACGGGATGATATTTAATGTGGTCAGTTCAACCTATGGTTAGGTTAGTTTCACTAGTCAGTTAACTGCTAGTCTCTCATTGCCAAACCTGACTCCACAGTGCTGCACTGTCCCCTCCACACATAAACTTCTGGATAGGAGGAAGGTGGCTCTGCAAAATGTTCTGGGAAAGGAACTTTTTTTTTTTTTTTTGGGAAAGAAAAACACAACATACAATATTAAAGGGGTCATTTAGGAAGTTCCAGGTGTCCTGAAGAGGTTACGGTGGTCCTTGGGGAGCTTCCATAGGAGCTTGAAGAGTTTCCAGGGATTGTTGATGTGGTTCAAAACAACCTCGTAGCCACGGGTGTGCCCGGATGTGCCTGTGTCATCTAAATCTCAAACTGGCCCTCCCAGCATAATCATAAAAAATGTATGAGTTGGCTAAATATATTTTCTTCGTGATTTTGAGAGGCTTACAGATGATGAGAAAGAACGATGTTCAGAACTGGGATATTGCGACCAGCCGTAATAGTAAACTGCCCCTCAGCTTTAGTGACGAGGTCCAGGATTTACATACAGTAGGACTGCACAATATATTGTTTTTTTATCGCAATATCAACTGGCACAGTATACACATCGTGAAAGAATGCGACTATTTCAGAGATTTTTTGTGTAGTTGAAAGAAAATATCAGTAGAAAACTGCACTTTATAATGTAACTATCATTCTTTTTTTAGTGGTGCCTTTTATTATTTAATTCAATGTTCAATTTGTTTAATCAAATAAATTATTTGTTTTAAACTCAACAAGCAATTTGTTTTATTTTAGCAGAATACTGAGAGAGAAAGGCAGAACTGAGTACACTTTCAAATCTGTTATTTAGTACAAGTCATATGTTATCGCCATTATTCAGCAGTATTATTCATACAGTACTCGTTAATTGCTATTTTGGATAAACAGCTTATGGAACTGAGGAACCATTTCCAGAGCAACTCGTAAAAAATGAGGAAGGCTCCAGTGCTGACGTCTGACTCATTTGGCCAGATGGAGAAACTGCGGTCACCAAGTTTCCATTATGGACCCTCAGTTGAAGGCCTTAAACTGACTGTATTTGGAATTGGTACCACAAGTCTTATATATATCATATCAATAGCCACTAATTAGCAACCCCCCTGGTATGAGAACATTTTCTGGAGCAATGTCACTTGACCAAATAAAGTGACATGGTATCAAAATGAATATGTGTGTGTCTTCAAAACAGTGTGACTATAATGGCGCTTTTCCATTACATGGTACCTGCTCGACTCGCCTCGACTCTACTCGCCTTTTTTGGTTTTCCATTACGAAAAAAAGTACCTGGTACCTGCTAACAGGTACTTTTTTTAGTACCTCCTCAGTCGAGGTTCCAAGCGAGCTGAGGCGAGCCAAAAAGGTGACGTGAAAGCGACAGACAGGGGTGTCCTGAACAAACCCGCTATTTTTAAACAGTTTAGCCAGCTGTGGTTTTTTTTGCTGCCTCCAGCTTCTTCTGAAACAAAATGTGTCTTCTGGCAACAACAACACACCTTCCACGTTCTGTGTGTGTGTGTCGCATTAGGTCACGGCAGTTTACTGCGGCGCCGCTTGTTTCAGTTCTGCAGAGGCTCCAAGCAGAGCTTTCGCCGTATCCTACGTACACACACACATGCTGGCTCGACGCACACACCAGCTGACAAATGTATACATCAGGCCACATATTACATAGGCTACGGCGAAAGCTCTGCATGGAGCCTCCACAGAACTGTAAAACAAGCTCAAGTGGCCTGATGTTTATACTTGTGCGCTGGTGTGTGCGTCGAGCCAGCAAGACAACCAGCCACGCTGAGGCGGTACTAAAATCTGCAATGGAAAACGGACGCACAGTGTGCCGAGTCGAGTCGAGGCGAGTCAAGCAGGTACCATGTAATGGAAAAACGCCATAAGAGTGCAAGCAAGTCGGGCATCGAGTGGGTAGTCTCGCATTGCCTGACCTATCTCCACAGCGCTATGGAGTAAGTTCTGGTGGTTTGCCTTTCTTTAAACCAATTACAATCGTCCTGAGCAGCTCTAAACTCTGGATGTAGCGACGGTGGCTGTCTTAGGAAGGAACTTGTTTTAGTGGAACAGTTGCACCATGCAAAAGACGCCACATACAATATTAAATTAAGTTAAACTGTTCACACTAACATGAACTATTTAAATAAGCTAGATACCTGGTTAAAGTGGCTATTTGTTACTTTCAGTTTGTGTTGATTCTGGCAGCTGCTTTGGACAAAAGCGGTAGTGTTTTTACCACACCTGCTGTCGTAAAGGTATTTTCTTTAAGGTGCTGATACCCACTGTAGGTCGTATAGTTGCGGTGGATGTTTTGCTTAGACAGAAAATCATTCATTTACAATAAAATAATACGTTACAGATGCATCGTTGCATTTCAAATGTTGCGTATGGTAACTTACCCTACTTTGGATGTATCGTGAGCTAAACCGGGTATCACTGTCACTGTGTTACGAGCCAAATCATTACGAGTTTGTTGTAGCAATCAACGTAATAACTTAGATTTATATAACGCATTTCATGAAACCTGAGTACTCTTTACACAACAGGGGGACAAAATGAAAATAGTTGGCCAACACAAACGGACGGAAAAGAAATAAAAAACGGGCGCTAAATAGAAGGGGGACGTTATTAAAGATAGCCATATTACATACCTGAGGGCCAATTTGGGGTCGGTTTTGAATCATTTACCCTATTCCTTAATTGTCTCCATCTGTTTGAAAGCCTGGACAAGATTGCCTCAGGTTTTCATCCGTTGTCTGTCTCTCTCCCTTTTAGTTTTTAGTTGTTCTTTGTTTAATTTCCTTTTTTCTGTGATGTTCCTGCCTCAGAATCAGCCATAACTATAACAGATAACTTGAAATAAAATTAAAATACAATTAGGCCTATATAAAGAAATCTGCAACCTTTTCCCTGGCTGAATACTCACTAACTCTGGCTTTTCCGGTGTTACAATGAAATCTGTGACCCATCAAAATGTGTTCATTTGGGCTGAGCAATTTTATTGATTCTGCGATGTAAATCGATATTTTTTTCCCCAAGAAAGTATTGATTTTTAAGTCGCGAGTATCGATACATAAGTCCTATTCAAATCCCCCGTGTTTACCCCCCGTTCGCGTTGCAGGAAGAGCGATTTGGTCAGCCAGCCGCTAGTGTCGCTGTAGAGCAAGTTACCCGTACTTACTTTACACAGACGCCGACGTCTACGGGCGCTGACACACAGAGCTAATTATCGGCCGTCGGACCATCTGGCGAGGTCAGTGACTCGAGTCTGTTCAGTGTGTTCCATGCCGTCGTCCGTCCGAGGAGCTGTCGGCCTTCATTTGGGCAGACCTGACATGTTCAGTCAAGGCCCTGACACACCAACCAGACGGGCCGACCGTCGGCAGAAAAGGCAGTCAGACTGATCAGTCGGGTCCCCGAGGTCCAAAAAATGCCTCAGAACACACTGAGGCAACGCCGACTTGAGCGTACGCTCTGCGCGTGCGCGAAACGTAATACGTCTCCATAGCAGCAGGCGGCGCTGCTCCGTATTGTTTCCATTAACAGTCTGATTATTTCCCAGAAAATGAAAACCGGCAGCTGATTGGACGCGTCACGTGGTTCTTTTTTCTCCGGAAATTCACAGCCAGACTGTCATGGCGGGTTCAGAATACGATCTCATATTGTACTAAAATAGTTCACCGAAACGTGTTTCTGAAAACATTTTAAGCGAGAAATAGGCCGTGCAGTTTCTGAATCTGTCTTCATTTCAGATTGACAAAGGTCAGTTTAAAAGATTTTCGTCAGATTTTGAGCGGCTCATCCGCTCCCCATTTCCGGGCGAGTCCCGACTGCCCTGTCTCCGACTGAACATGTCAGGTCGGCCCAAATGAATGACGACGGCTCCTCGGGTATTTAAAGTATTTCCATTTAAGCTTTTCCATTTCACATTTTGAATTTCATATTTGATGTTTCTCTTTTGTTATTCCTATTGCGATTTTCAATGTCATCTTTCAATTTAAGATTTCAGTTTAAGCATTTATATTTAAGCTTTTGACTTTAATTTGACTTTATACATTTTCACTTTACATTTTCAAATTATCATTTTACATTTCATCTTTGCTTTTTCAGTTTCCTTAAAGTGAATTATGGCATGATTATTCCTAGTAGCTTAGTAAAATAATATTTTTAATTTGATATCTTTTCGTTTTCTCTTTGGACTTTCAATTTGAATTATGAATAAATATATCCTCCATAAATATGTGGATTAACATGTAAACCTTACATTAACTATCAAGATTATCCAAAAAATATACTAACAAGTAGGGATGAGCGAGTACAGCATTATCTGTATCTGTATCTGTATCTGTTAACCATATGAATTATCTGTATCTGTATCTGTACTCGGACTGGGCGGGGCCTAACCCGGAAGTGGGCGGGATTTAACCCAGAAGTGGGTCGGGTTGACTTGAAATGGGCGGGGCTTTAACCGGTATGTTATTTTAAGCATGCAATTGATATGGGTTGATCAGAAATTGTTATATTTATTGCTGATTAGAAAACTATTTCCATGACAGCATCAGCATTGAGCTTCAGATCAATGGTTTTGATCACGATAAACAAACCATATAGAGAACAAGTTTTGCAACAATGAATACAACACATGCGGTTGCAATTATGAAGTAAAATATAATGAAGAAGAGTTTTCATACTCAACATAACTTTCTTTTTTTAACTTTTAATTTTTTTTTGATCAGTGTGATTTTTTTTTGGTTCTTTTTTATTTTTTTTATTTCCACACCAGGTGTGTGTGTGTGTGTGTGTGTGTGTGTGTGTGTGTGTGTGTGTGTGTGTGTGTGTGAGTGTGTGTGAGTGAGTAAGAGAGAGACAGAGAGAGAGACAGAGAGAGAGAGAGAGAGGGGGGCGGGGGGGACTGTGTTCTACGGATCAAATAGTCCGACGCTGTTTTTCAGATCTGTTTAGAGCCAGCTGACGGTTTAAAAAAGAAAAAAAATCTCCGACAGGCAGAGACGCAACGCAAGTCGCATTCTACCAAGCACCACGTCTGAACAAACCCCACGTTTACCAGAACTCTACTGGTTAATAAGTAAGTGCTACAAACCGAAGTAAAAAACAAACCTGAAGCTGAAGAAACCCTAAACGTTAACGGAAAAGACCCGCGAACCTGAGTGACTGAGGGAGAGACAGAGAGAGAGAGAACTGTTCTGTGTGTGAGTGAGCAGTGCGGGACACACACAGCAACACAATAAATCTGTATGTGTGTAGGGGAGGGGTGCTGTGACGACTAGCCTATCACAGAACGCAGACACAGCCAGCTACCCAATGAGGATTTTTATTCAATCCGAGCACAGATATTGACTCGTATTACTCGTATAATACTCGTACTCGGCAAAAGTGCTTTATCCGTACCGGATACTCGTTTCAGCCGAGTATCCGGCTCAACTCTACTAACAAGTTAGTTATAAATTCAGCTATATAAATGCAGTCCATAAACATTTACAAGAGAGTGTCACAGCCTAACATAACATTATAGTTTGAGAAGTAAATTGGCACATTTACCTGACTCATGACACATTCCAAGCAAAGTTAGGTGCGGCAACAAAGCTGGAATGTTATGAACACCAGGAGTAGTTGAATCACGTTCCTCATCACCCAACAAATGCACACCAAAATATAACAACGTTTTTTCATCTAACTCCATATTATTCAACTCCAGTAATTTGCTGTAAGGAAATGTTCTATATAAGATTACTAGATAAAAGATAGAATCATTTTGTAATTTGGTACCTCAACAACATCCCCAAGACATCATCAGAATGTTGCAGATAGAATGTTCTGTCCTTTGTTAACATTACAGGAACATTTATAAAACCCGTTTGGTCCTAAGGCCTCAATAACATAACTTTATCAGAATGTTTCATTGAAAATGTTCTTCCTTTGTTACTATGTAACATTGTAAGAATGTTTTATAAAAGAACATTTTGTAATCCGTTACCTCAACAACATCCCCAAAACCGTTTCAGGATGTTGCCGGTAGAACGTCCTACCTTTGTTAACGTGTCACATTACAGGAACGTTTTATTAAAAACCGTTCGGTCCTAAGGCCTCAATAACATACTGAAAAATTTTTTGGAATGTGTCATTGAAAATGTTCTTCTGTTATTTTGTAACACTGTAACGATCTTTTCTAAAAGAACATTTTGTAATCCTCAACAACACACCCAAAACACCATCAGAAGGTTGCCAAAAGAACGTTTCACCTTTGTTAACATGTCACATTACAGGAATGTTTTATGAATAACGTTCTTTAATCTGAGGCCTCATAACATCCTCAAAACATCCTCTGAATGTTGCAGTTAAAATGTGATGTCTTAGTTTAACATTTAACGTTATAAGAATATTATTAACATCATTATCATGTTCTGTGAACATCAGATTACGTTTCCTTTAAAACATTATTAGAACTTGTGGGTAACGTTAGCTAATGTTGTGGGAACGTTCCCTGCTACTGGGCATCAGCACAGAAAGCCGCGCGCCAATGTCCTAGTATCCTCTTTTGCCCACCTCTCTCTCTCCATTTTTGGTTTCCGAGCAGATCACAGAGATTATTCTGAGCTGGAGGAAGTTTCCCACGGCAATAGATAAGGTCTCTGTTCAGAGAGACACACCCTACATATACACACACACACACACACACACACACACACACACACACACACACACACACACACACACAGACAGTAGAACGGTTTGAGCCTGATTTTCTTTTTTTACTGTAATGATTCATGGTAACAGTTTATATATTTTACACATACCTCCACCAATCAGGTTCTGTTTTCAGTCCAGTTTTATAATTTTGTGATACAGATACACTCAGTGTTATCTATTTGTATGAGCTCTATGTTAACAAGCTTACCAATCTATCCTGTAGTCAGCTGTTTTTTCTCGACAGTAGAGTTAAGACCATAGACTGTATAAAATATCGCCATATTGGCACTGCCTAGCGTCTCCCAGCTAATCCCAAAAACTTGCAAAGAGTTAAAGTGTGGATGCGCTGACGCAGGCCAATAGTCCGTGCTTGCCTTTTGTGATGGCAATCACCTGTCACTCAAAGCTGCAAGCCCTTAATTATGCATCAAGCTACTTTAAGCCTTAACATTTTAAACGGGTGAGTTATAAAAAATATTCATCTACCCACAGTTGTCATTAAGGGCGAAATTTGCTATAGAGACCAAAACCATTTTTTGTAACAGGCTGTAAACCATGCGGCTGAAAAATGAAGCCAATGCGGAAGTGCCAAAAACTGCAGTTGATTGAGTGGCCACTTAAGGCTGGCTCCAAAAAGGAGTCAACCCCTAGTGATAAAAAGCCCAACTTTGGTAAATTACCAGCCGGGAGCAACTGTCCTGCAGGAGCGAGCAACAAGACCAAAGGGCGAGCAATGTAGAGTAGCATACAGCACACCAACACTATTCCAATGAAAGTAGCTAGCATAGCTCCAAAAGTCACTATATGACATGCTACGCACATTTGCAAATTGGTGACATTATCACGTATCATTTGCATAAAGCTTAGTGGCTGTGTCAGCTGACTGCCTGCTGCAAGGCGCAAGAGGGGAGAGACAAACCTGTGCTGTTGGCAGAAAAGCCATAAAATGTAATTATTCTAAGCAGCATGTGTGGAAATTAATATTATTTAGTCGCTTTTTAAAAATAAAGTCACTAAGAAGGTCTGAAAAGTTGCTTAATCTAGCAAGAAAGTCGCCAAATTGGCAACACTGCTGGCATATCCTAGCTTCTTAGCCTAGCTTATTAGCCTTCGCTAGTTTGGTAGCTTTGAGGTAGGTGGGCATGGTTTCAGCAACCAGGCTTCCTTAAGCCCACTTTAGCTCCACCACGCTCCACCTCCATGCCCATTTTTGGATTAGCTGACGTCAGCACTGCCATGATTGTGACGTCAACAGCCACCGGGAGGCGGCCACTTTGAGCTATGACTTTGAACTAAGTTCATATTTTATACAGTCTATGATGTAAACATGTTTATTTCTGCTGTAAAGTTGGGCATTTTACCAAGGGGGTCTATAGGGTTTGAGTTGCTTGAGTTACAAATATCTGTAGCAAATTTCACAGTTACTCATCCAATAGTTGTATAGTTAAGATATTTCACTTAAAACCAAAAATGTCAACTTCATGGTGGCACTACAGGAAAGGTCAGGGGAGCACAAAGTTGATGGGAATTATCATGTGGTCAACATGGATATCTGTACCAACTTTCATGACAATCCATCCAAGTTGTTGAGAATTCTAACCAAAAATGTCAATGTGGTGGTACAGAAAAAAATGATTACCAAAGTCAGGGTATCATGGTTATTTCATTATTTAATTTCTAGCAAGTAATTAGTTAAATTTGTCAAGTAACTTCCCCAATGCTCATCAATGATTCCTAACCTTTGTCGATATGTCTGCTCTTGCTTTTGGACTCTGTCTCAGTCTGTCCAGCAGTGATCTAACAATCAATAATAGTCAGCTCATTGTTCACTGTAGAAGCACATGCTGCATCATGAGATGTCTTTCTCCCCGCGGCTTCAAAATCTGCTCAATTACCCACTGTTTTCAGCAACTCTCTCTCTAACTTGTTTATGTGTCCTCCCTCTTCTTCCCCCCTTCATCCTCTCCTCCTCACTGTTCTGCTCCTCCTTCCTTCCTCTCTCACCTATTCTCTTTTCATTTCACGGCTGTTAGACAGGAAAGACAATATTGTGAAGTTCAATTTTTCTCATCCTTCTGACTTTTTTATCTTCCCTTTTCTTCATCTATCTCACCATTTCCTCTCTACCATCTCTCTATCAGTCTTTCAGTTGCTTCACTCATCAGTATCTCCCCCCTAACTACTCTTATCTCCCTCCGTCGTCCCTCCCTTTTTTGCTACTCATTCTTTCTCACTATCTTGTACCCTACCTCCCTTTCTTTCCTCCCTCTCTCTCTCTCTCTCTCTCTCTCTCTCTCTCTCTCTCTCTCTCTCTCTCTCTTTTCAGACTCTGTCTCTCACTCACACACCACATCAACAGCTACCATCCCGACC
Source organism: Sander lucioperca (assembly GCF_008315115.2). NCBI lineage: Eukaryota > Metazoa > Chordata > Actinopteri > Perciformes > Percidae > Sander > Sander lucioperca. The sequence continues at coordinate 28,945,399 of NC_050186.1, read as the reverse complement.
AAGCCAGGCCAAGGATGTTTACTTCATGCTTTTATCATATGGCCTAATGACATTTAATTGCTTTACTTAACGAGCTCAGGGACGAGGACCAACGCAATGCGGCTCAATCCAACCAGCCAGCCCCAGACTGGAACTGGAGCAGAGAGACATATTAAAGGGTGGTAGAGACGGGTAGTGGCAAGTCTTTGCAACGGAGAAGAGGAGTAGAATAGGAATAGGGTGGTTGCGTCGGTCTGCAACTTTTCCAAAGGAGATACAGCAGATAATGGACTGCAGCGTTAGAGAAACATTTTTTTTTGAAAGAGAGGGTTAATTTGTGTAGAGTTTGAGTAAAAGCAGAGTAGATGCAGGTAGAAGAGCAAAAAAGGTTTCTAGTTTAAAGGTTAAAAAGGGGTACAGCAAAAGTTAAGAAAAGATATGGCAAACGAAGACAGCTGAAAGTCCAAGTGGTGTAGTAAAGTACAGTGGAATGCAGAAGAGTAGATTTCATGAGAGGACAAATATTTTGGAAGTTATCTTGTACACAGGAGAGCATGTAAGGTTACAGTTGAGTAGAGTTTACTTGAAATCAGAAAGTAGGTAAGTAAGTAAGTAGAATGTAAAATCCAAACAAAAATCCCAGAGTAAAGGGTGTAGAAATGGAATTTTCTGGGATTTTCTAAAAGAAGACTCAAACAATTAGAGAAGAAGGGTGCAGCTTAAAAAAGCAGTAGAGTAGAAACTAGAATAAAGTGGACTTTGAATTGAAGCCATGGAGCTGCTGGAAGCGTTCTACCGCAGGAAGCTCCGGAAGAAGCCAAAGAAAATTGAGCTGGGCCGGTCGGATGGGGCACTGTGTCGATCACCATCAGAGGCCAGCGTCAACAGCCTGGCGACCGGCCTCATCTCCAAAGTCCTCAGGTTCACCTCCAGGTAAAACAGGTCACAAGTTTAGTTTATTAGTCAGAAACACATTTAGAACATTTAGAGGTCTGATTTAGGTTTGTTCAGGTCAAGATCAGAGTTTTGTTAAAAGAGGCCTGTGGCAGTTTGCTAAATAGTTTTCCCTAAAGAAAAAGCAAAGGAGTTTACGGGACTGTATAGCTGTATAGCTAATTGTTGCTGGAGTAATGGAGTTTGACTTTAGAACCAATTTTTTCATCATGACTCGACTCTAAAGGGGAACACCACCTTAATTAAGAATTCCAATATGTTATTTTCATGGCCTAGGAAAGTTCAATTGAAATTTGTAATTATGAGCTACTCTTTCTCAAAGCCAGAAACCAGAGAATTAAGTCTCAAACTAGTGATGTCATCATGTATAAAGTCTGGAGCTGCTTCATAGACAATAAATGGGAGACTGTGGACCCCCTATATATATATAAATACTCAGAACATTCCACCAATGTCATTCAAGTCTTTGGAGCAGTTCCAGACATTAAACTTGATGACATCACCATTTTGAGTTTTAGCACTTTAGCACTTTGGATTTGGGAGAGAGTTGTTCATGTTTACTAATATTATTTGACTGGCTTAAGTCATATGAATCATTACAATCATTTTGTAAATGGACATAGTTCCCCTTTTATAGCACAACCTGAAAAGTGTACCTTCTCCTCTGGATGCTTTTTTAATCAAATTTCAAAAGAGAAAGCCAAATAAATGGCAGAAATGTTGTACTAATCATTATAATACATGCATGGTACTAATTAGCTTAAGCTGAATAACCAATCAGATCCTCGCGTCAAAGCAGACCCCGACGCAGATTCCAAATGTTGAATTGGCCAAAAAAAGGCAGATGAGGGATGACGGTGCGTGACACACCCCAAACTCTTGGACAATGTATGCTCACCCAACTTGGACCGACGGCCAACAATCTCCTTGGTGTGTCAGGGCCTTAATAAACATGTGTTTATGTGTAAAACATGTATTTGTTTGTGTTCCAAAATACTCACATTTAAGACTTGGACATAACCTTTGTGATTCAGACATGATATCTATGTTTTGGACACAACCTTGCTGACTTTTGAATGGAGGGCAAAGGCAAGACATTTGTTCATTGGTGTGGTCTGAGACCCGAAAAACGCTCCCACAGGTTGTTTGCCGTAGTAATTATTACTGGAGCAAAACAGGAGGTAAGGTGAAAAGGTATAGGAGTGCCAAATTTCCATGTAAAGAGGTAGGTTGGGGTGGTGGATTGGTCAAACAAACACAGGACTTTCACCCAGAAGGGTGGTATTCGAGTCCTGTTTGAAAGTAAATGTGGTGTTGGTTTTTTTAACTTTACGAACGTCACGTTCAGCGTCATGTGTGTAACCAGAAGTGAAGTAACGTCTGATTTTAACTCAAACCACTTTTCTAAACTTAACTAAGTAGTATTGGTGCCTAAACATAACCAACCTGCGACGTTTAAAACTGCAATCTTTACGTTCAAAACCGCGACCGACATTCTCTCGTTTAGATATGAGGAAGGAAAACACTGCTGTGGGTCGTATTAGAGGGTAGGAACAAATTACCCATATCGTTGTATGGTTTAAAAGACTTTTTGTGTGGTCCAGGTTTCAGAATTAGACTTGGATTTGAAACTTAAACCAAATACCATACTGTACTCAACCCAGTCCCCCGAGAGCTAATGGAGAGGGTGAATATCTGTACACGGGTAAAGGCGATGATAACGTGTTGAGGTATTCCAGTCACATCCTGTCATTACCCAGGTTCCTGGGTTACATGGACATGCAAGCTTCCATGTCTCTGTCTTCTTCTTACTCAGATACAATCTTTTCCTGTTTATCTGTTGTGTGGCTAAATAACGAGCAGCAGAACATGTCAAATATGACAAAGATGAGGGAAGATTATTGTAACTGCCATGCTTTTCGGCATCTCTCTTATCATAACTGGTTAGATAACACATTTAAAATAATGATGGGGACGTCATAAAGGTTATCACTACAAAAAGAAAAACTTTTTAATTGCTGTTAAGTAAGTTAATCTGATGATTTGTATTTGAAGCCTACCAGGAGGAGGCTTTATGCCCTTTGAGCCACTTGAAGGCTTTTAATTTGAACAGGAAGTATTGAGTTTCATCGGCAGTAGCTTAACATTAATGAAAAAAACTGCAAACTGACTGGAAATATTTACTGGATGAAAACAGTATGTGTAGAAACAAATAATAAACTGAAAACAACAGAGTGGTGAGTGTGACATGACTGATGCAATTAGTGCTGTGTGAATTTACATTATACCTAATTTATCAAGACAACATGGAAAACATGTTGAGCTTGCATTAAAAGTAGTCTCGCGTTTCCAGACCCTTCTCCACAGCGCTGCAGAGGAAGGTCTGGCTAGTACCCACAGCAGCCCGGGATGGGAGAAAAACGTTCTCTGGTTTATTGGCATTTCTTTAAACCAATCACAATCGTCTTGGGCGGCGCTATTTGCCTGGTGCAATAACGGTGCCTCTGCATAATAGCCTTGGGAAGGAACTTGTTTTGGTGGAACGTGCTCGTTCAAAAGTTGTTTTAGTCGTGAAACAGAAAACTCAGATAGCCTAGCTGTCTGGATTTACCCTGCTTAGATCTTAGGAGCAGTCAACCATAGTCCTCATAAATCGACCGGAGTTGAGAATGCCAACACAAAGAAAGCGGAACGTGAGGGACATGCGGCCGAAAATGAGGGACATCCGGTGAATCTTCCGGTGGCACTGGAGCAATCCCCTAAATGAATCGTCGTCGATATAGACTACATTAAAAGCAAACAGCAGGGAGGCGGCCTCTAGCTCACCCAGTATTAGCGTGCTCCCCATGTAGGCTGAGTCCTTTGCAGCGGCACGGGTTCGAATCCAACCTGCTGCCCTTTGCTGCGTGTCATTCCCCATCTCTCTCCCCCTTTCCTGTCTATCCACTGTCACTATCTAATAAAGGGAAAAGCCCCAAAAAATAATCTTAAAAAAAAAAAAACAGCATCAACAGCAAATCAAAATGGATGCAGATGAGAAAACAGTGAGGTTTCCCACTAAAATATGATAGAGTTTAAAACATAGCAAACTACAATTAAGGCCAGGGTTGTTAATAGGGCTGTTGGAACAAATTCCAAAAGTCGAATATAATTCGAATAGTAAAAAAATCAATACTATTTGAATGCTTAAATTACTATTCGAATGTGATTTTTTAATAAATATGTTGGCTACGTTAGTTAATTTCCCTCTTTTCACCTTGGCCTACCCGTATGTGAAAACGAAATGCTTTTGTCATGTCACGTCTGATAAGTAAGCAGGAGTGAGAAACACAAGGCATTGTGAGGTCTTTAGATCAGGGAGCTAACGTTACGTACCAAGTAACATTAGTGCAGTGGGAATGTCATCATTTAGGCATTTAGTTGATGGTTCAGGTTAGGGTAAGGGGCTAGTGAATGCATTATGTCAATGACGGGTCCCCACAAAGATAGTGCCACGCACTGTGTGTGTGTGTGTGTGTGTGTGTGTGTGTGTGCGTGTATACCATGCAGCACTAAGATTTGTAACTAATTCTAGTTTTCAGTTGGCCTTCTTTGCACAATGACAGGTTGGAGCATTGGTATAGTTTTCTTTTTAAGGCCATACTGTGTAAACTGCCTACTTACTTATGTTCTCTCCTGACCACCAGGAAATGTAATCTTCGATCATATGGGCAAATCATGTATGACATTCCCCGAACGCGAACTGTCTTCGGTGAAAGTGCCTTTAAAGTTTTTGCACCCTCATCCTGGTATAAATTGCAGAACCATCTTAAATTATACTACCTATCAACAATGACACAGTTTAAAATTAGGATAAAGGACTATTTGAGTACTAAATGCACATGTGCTGTTACTGAGCGCTGCTGGTGATTATGTTGAGATGATGTTAAATTACCAACTGTCTTTTTCTGATTTATGTTGTCTGTTTGTCACTGTATATTTTAATATGGAACTATTATACTGCTGTCTTGGCCAGGACTCCCTTGAAAAAAAATTGAATCTCAATGGGATTGTTTCCTGGTAAAATAAAAGTTAATAATAATAAAAAAAATTATATATTATTTTATTTTAATATTTCTGTCTGTCTATCTGTGGATAGATTTTTTCACTGTGATAGCGTCCCGCACAACCGTGCAAGATGCAGTCACAAAACTGTACAGGTGTGTAGTTATCAAAATGAAGGCCAAGTTCAAAGATTGCTGTGGACAGAGCAAGGGCTCTCGAGGTAGGAAGTAGCCAGCCATGGCGTCGCAGCTGGTGGGAATGCATGTACACTGACTCTCTTTTTGTATCTCTACCCCACAGACGCAGCGAACCGGCATCTCGTCCTCACTCATGGCATTCAACGAAGCTCAGTGAAGGTCAGCAGCAGTCGGATCAGGGAGGGATGGACACAATGAGCAGTGCCTGGCACCACAACTACCACACCAGGTCAGTGTTAAAGAAACAGCTCTAACAATAATATTCCTACTTTTCCTGGGCCCCTGGTCTAGCTCTGCTCCTCATTTTTATTCTATCTTTGGATAAATTTTTCGCTAGTCAGCGAAGCAATATATAATGTATGTATGTGAATATATAAAAAAAAAAAAAAAAGGAAGTTTTAGTATGCAACCATCCTTCTTTTGTTGAAGTGATTTCTGTGTTTTTCAGCATTTCTGTTGTTGCAGTCACAAATGTAATAACACAAGTTAAAAAACACAATGATATCTTCTTTTATACCAACCCGTTCTCACTCCCAACTCGTCACATACTGACGCTTGGTCGGTAGCTTTCCAAGCTCAAAATCACATGCATGTAACTCTGCAGTTACGTCTTTTGACTTAGTTACATTTTACATGGTTTTTAATGCCCCTCACCAGATGACAGTAAAAAACAATCCTCCACTGCAAAAAGAAATAATGAAGAAAAGTAGGGTTATTTCGAGTATTTTCAACCTGGACAGAAAAAACGAAATTACACTTTAAGGAAATTAAAACACTTTTAGAAAATACGGACGTTTTTGGAAAGTGAAGACATTTTTTTAAATTAAGGAAATTTTAGGAGATGTGTGTTCCCAGCTACAGTATCTTCAGTGATATATTGAGTCGTACCAGTTGCAAGAACTTGTAAATACATACTTGTTTTAGTGTTGTGCCTGTTGTGTTTTTTGTAAAGGTGGAGTTGTTGGTCAGCAGGTTTATGTCATCAGAGGAAGTTACATCACTGTTACTGTTAAACAGCAGCGAAGGGCGAATAAAAACCTCTGACATGGCTGTGTGTGTGAGATGGCTGGACAGGTCAATGACGTAGATGCCGGCAGGAATGGGCATTCATGATGCCCTTACCCCTTACCTCTAACAACCCCCCCTCACACACACACTCTAACACTCTTGACTGGCATGTCCTGTTAGTAAAGTGGGAATCTGAATAAAAAGTTTGTCGGACGATTCCTGCAGATCTGCTTTAATGCTCTAATTGGAATTAGGAAACAGAAGGCAGAAAGTTAAACAGAGATGGTCAGTACGGCTGACAGAAAGAGATGGATGCTGACACAAAAGTTAGACTCAGAGAAGTTACTGACACAGATAAAGAAAAATGCAGACAGAGACAGACAAACAGACAGAGAGTGTCCCATTTTCCAGAGCAGTACAGTAATTGCATTGTGTTCAGCTGAAGGACTTGGTGGGTCAAACTGTAAAGTACACACACACACACACACACACACACACGCACACACACAAACACACACACACACACACACACACACACACACAAATAAAACCCCTTTCAGACATGCATCTGGTTATGTAATTGTTCTGACAATGATGTAACATGTTGCTCTCATGTCTGAATACACCCCAACAGTAATCAGACGAGGTCAGACCTGTAACATTTCATTAACACTTTAACACAGCACAAGTCTCAATTGATGTCACATTACAGTTTTTTTCCGATTGCTAAACGACACTGGGCACAACTAAAGCCACACATGCAAAACTCTAACTACAATCTGCATTACCAACAGTCACCTGAGCTAAACAGTTCACATCACCTGAAAAACTCATTCCAAGCAACACAACTCTTAACAAACATCTCAAAACAACAATCCTCACTGAGACAACACACACACTGTCACTCAGAACACACTTAGAGTAAAAACACTAGCATCAAACACCAATACAGAAAATACAAACATTTCATCTTTACAGTTTCAATAATTTAAGTGACTATATTTTCTATAAGAAAAGAGTGAAAATATTTCCTTTTCTTTTTTCTTTTATATCAGTTTTTAGGTAAACAATAATGTATGAAAATCCTCAGTTTGCTCACCTACAGTAAATAGATATATACATTTTTATTTTGTCTGAAGTAATTTACGTAATTACTGGAAATGTTACTTAAACTTAAACTAAAGGTACGTAATATATATAAGTTTTTTTATCAGCACATTGGATGTCTTCTCTTGCCATGAACCTACATTATCTATTAATACAAATGACTGTGGTGTTCCCATTGCTTACACCTCCATTACTTTGTGAAAAACAGTAAGTGCGCAGTTTTACTACAGTAAAGGAAGTGTTTTACACATTTTTTATAACTGTATGTAACGTCAGACATCTTACCTGGACATATTGGTATCTTTGCTCTTTTACCTGTGCACTGTTTTTCTCAAACGGCACAATGTATAACTGTTTCAGTCTTATTTGGTGTTTCTTTATTTCCAATATATATATATATATATATATATATATACAGTGTTGGCAATGATACTTTCAAAACGTATTCCGTTACAAAATACAGAATACATGCCCACAAATGTAATTTGTAACGGAATCTGAGTAACTATTCTGAATACTTGGATTATTTCCACATTGAATTGCATTTTATAAGTGTAGGAATGCGGCCATCACATACAGCTTACTAAACAGGCCTATTCTGGTGTGTTCTTCTATTCCAACTGGCTGAATGTGTACCTAAACAAGCAGATAGATTGTTGTATTTGTAGTCTCGAACTGCATACTACAAAAATCTAACTGCAGTCTAAGCTACCACTAGCTAATTTTAGCTAACGTTAGCTAGCATGTCAAACGGAGCTAGTCAGTCTTTCAACGGCTCTGGAGCTAGTAAATCAGCACATAGGAGAATGTAAAGTCGCAAGTCAACTATAAAATAGCAAGGTGACCAGTAAAACCCCCTCATATTAATTAAGTATCTATTTATGTTTTATTGATGCCTCTATGTTTTTAGCTCTTGTTTTTAGGTTGTTGTGTTGTGATTGCTGGAGCTTGTATGCAAGACAAATTTCCGTGTAAATGTACAATAAAGTGCTATCTATCTATCTATCTATCTATCTATCTATCTATCTATCTATCTAAAACTACAGCAGACGACTACCCTTGGCTAATTAAAAATGACTTTAAGATGCTTCTTCAGGTTGGAGGTGGAGTAATTTGGACGCTGAAAGGAGGTTGGTTGCTGGCAAGCAGAGGTTGCACTGCACAGTTATATTTCGTTCTCCCTGTTCTTTCTGTAATGTGAATTGCTAAGATAGAAACGCATTCCTTCCCTGGCTCTGTTGTGTCGGTTCCGACTCCATTGTGACTGATCGCGCAAATAGCTAATTTTTTCGTTTTCATATTGGAGCTTCTGGGAAATGCGTGGAGTTGCCTTAATTTATTCAGAGAGTGAATAAACTCGTGAAACAGAGAAGTATCATCATGTAATCCATTGATTTCAACAATGTAACTGTATTCTAAATACCAACTATTTACAGTTTTTCTTGATTGCTTTGATGCAGCAGTCAACTCAAACTCCACATTTTTCAAAACAGTTAACACACAGGCCGAAACAGTGGCACTCATGGTCAAAATGACACATTTTGTTTGCAAAAGGCTCGAACCGTGCCAAAACATTTAAAATATGCAACAAAAGCTAATTTTGCCTTCAAACAACACAACTTGCAAACAAGTGTATGAGCTCTTCCAATCAACCATTACACAGTGGACAACAAAATACAAAATACAGCACTCAGTGCGAATCAGTGCACCATTGCTTGTCATTGTAGCCTATTACTCTACGTAGCTTTCATGCGGGTGCCATTTGTTGTCAAATTTGCCTTCTTGCAAAGAATTGGATCCAGAATCAGAAATGCTTTTATGCACAGTTTATTGATTCCATTGATTCTTATTTTCAAACTGTGGCTGAAAACTGAAATACTGTAAGTATTACACAAAATACATGTAAACCAAAATAAAATATATTAGAGTATAAGAAATTAAGAAAATAAAAATAAAAAGTATAAACATCTATTACTGTAGAGTATAAGAAATAGCCACTATTGATACTCAGTCTCTTCTGTCTTGATGATGGGGCCACATGGCCATGATTGATAACGTGATCAATAACAGTTGCCCGAATTTCATCAGAAACCTGAGCCCTTCCAACTATACCTCCACCTCGCACTCGGACTCCTCGCACTCGGACCCCTCTACCTCTTCCTCTCACTCTCATCTGCCTTTGACCTCTTCCATCCATGGCAAATAACAACACTGCACGCTGCACCTTTAAGGCCTGCAGACTGATTGTTAATTGAAGATTTGTGTGGAGTGTCAAACAGGTGCTTCAGTGATGTCATACTGATGTAGGTAGTTAAATAGTTAGGAACAGATGGTTTCTGTTTGGTTACCATAGCTAAAACAATGGAGTTTGGACTGTTTGAATGACATCCTTGTTAACTGTTCTGCAAAAGGGTGGGGAAAATGTGTCAATCCAATGAGAAAGGGTTAACACATTTGCAAGCGGTGTCTTCTGCTCTGCTGAGACAGTGATGATGAAAACCGAGTGGATCCCAGTTTCTTTAAGGTCAAAGCAATCAAGAAAAACTGTAAATTGTAACTGTAACGGAATACAGTTACTCATAATTTGTATTCTGAATAAGTAACGCCGGTACATGTATTCCGTTACTCCCCAACACTGTGTATATATATATATATATATATATATATATACTGTACAGTATGTGTTCACTAACAAGTCTAAAACAAGACACCTACGTAGGCTTTCACCTAAAATTGCAATCAGCAGTGTTTGAAATGCACCAGGCTGAAATCTATTCTGTTTTGAATGTGTGGTTTTGACAGCAGTGTGTTAGCATTTGAACAAAGTGCTGTAGATCCACAGTGTTGTGCAGGTTGTGGTTAAAGTCATGGGATAAATGTGTAAGGTTTTGAAAACTGTGTTCAAGCAATGAAAAACGAACCAAAGTTTGATCCGCATGAACTGCTGCAGACTGTAGTTTTGCACGTGACTCCAATTGTGCCCATTGTCGTTTAGCTATGGAAAAAAAACTGTAATGTAAAGACTACGACAGCACAAGGTCAAATATATAGTATATTGCACATCTTGTTCTGCCTCCTAAAAAAAGTAGTGAATTAAATTGATAATCTAATTTTTTTAATGCAGCATTCACAGTATTGTTATCCAATTGTTTATTCTTCAACTTTTTTTGGTTGCCTCTAACTTCTGCATATGTTCAGCTACATAAAAATATTCAAATATTAAAATGTTCAGCTTTAAGCACATAATGGGACTTCTTCAACTTTTTTCTGCTATTTATTCTTTTTTTAAAATATTAAGATTTTTTCAATTTTCATTTTACATCAAAGTCAACTAGCAATCTTCAAATCCTCTTCAGGCTTCTTCCTTTTTGAAATGCTACTCCTCCCACATACTTTCACCTACAGACATAATTCAAACTTGAATCTGTTTACAAAAGCTATTACAGTTGTTTTCAGCTTAATTCTATCTTTTACAATTTTATCAGTGTTATCACTGTTTAAGTTTAGTCTTTCATTCAGGCTTTTTCTGTGCTTATAATAGAGTCAGTATTGCATGACTTAGAGTGGGCGATGACATCACTAGAGTGGGAAGCCTTGGAAAATCGCCTTAAAACCTCTATAACTTGCTCTCACGCCAACAATATTTACTTGTCATACACAATTTATATGTCAAACCATAGGTATTCTTCTATTCGTCTATTTTCAGCCAATGTGCTCATTGAAGCATTAGGACTTATAGTTTTTGAATTATCTGCCTCAAAGCAACGAGATATCCTCTTCTTATCATCCACAGCAATGTTATTTCGCTTAATCCACCCTTTTTTTAAACTGTGATATTTGAGTCATTTTTAACTCTATCCACACAAATAGCATGTCTACAGCTTCAGCAAAGTCTTGGGATGCTCAAAGTAAAGAGATTTCAGGAAACTAGCAGTGTGCCATCATTCATCATTCTCTGAGATTCTATCTCTCCCAGGTGTCACTTAGCTATCACTATGACAACCAGCTTATGAGCCACACCTGCTGTTTTCTCAACCAAGACACAGCACTTTCCTGCAGACTGTCTGTCTGTCTGTCTGTCTGTCTGTCTGTCTGTCTGCCTTCCTGCCTACCTGTCCATCTCTCTTTCCCTGTCTGCATTCAAACCTTAAAATGTTCTACGTCTTTCATTCATTAAAAGTTTTATACAACCTTTTGAATATATTAAATATATATTCTTTCAAATTAAAGCTGACAATTCAGTTTAGCACCAGCTTTTACAAAAACTTTCATACAATGTTGGTATTATTTAACTTTTTAAAGACATTGAACCATTTCCACTTTTTCCTACAACTTCACCAACTTCTTACACATTGAAGCCAGCAATTCAGGGTAGTGACAGCTTTTTAGAAAACCTTAAAATATTCCACTTTTGTTTCATACATGTTTGGTGTTATTTAACATTTCAATGAAATGTATACTAATTTAAACCATTCCCACTTTTCCAACTTTTCTCACTACTTCATATTCTTCTTTAGCATTAAAGCCATGTCTGAGTCTCCTTGATAACAATTTAAATTCTCCCTCTCTGTCTCTCAGTACCTCGACCACCGACTTGTCCGGCGGGTTTGACTCTGGTGGCAGCTACATGAGAAAGAGTCCGGACCAGTACAGCTCTAGGGGCAGCATGGAGAGCCTGGACCATCCTCTGTCCTCCCAGCTTCACTCTGGAGCTAAGCACCCCCACACCCACAGTGGACCTCACCCCGCCTACTCTTCCTGCCACCAGCTGTCCTCTTCCAGGTTCATACAAACACACCCCTCAGCCGTTACTGTCTAAAAGTTTGTGAAATACTGAGACAGGTTCAGGTTGGGTCTACCCTAGCTTTGCACAAATACTAGGAGTAGGTGAAAAAGTTAGTCAAAATAATCAAAAGAGAAATATCTCCAAAGCTGTCTGATTTACTTGTGGTATCTTGTTATTGAACAGCTGTAGAAATAGAAATGTAAAAAGGACATTGTGGTAGTAGCAGCAGTTAGTCTTGAAGTAGTATATATCGACAACGTTTTATTTCCGGGATTGTTCAGGTGCCGTCGGAAATTCCGGACGTCCCTCATTTCGGCCGGATGTCTGTCACCTTCCGCTTTCTTTGTGTTGGCATTATAAACTCCGGTCAATTAATGAGGACTATGGTTAACTGCTCCTCAGAGCTCTGCAGGGTAAATCCAGACAGCTAGCTAGACTATCTGTCCAATCTGAGTTTTCTGTTGCACGACTAAAACAACCTTTGAACGTGATTCACTTCAATTCAATTTTATTTATAGTATCAAATCATAACAATAGTTATCTCAAGACACTTTAGAAATAGAGTAGGTCTAGACCACACTATAATTTACAAAGACCCAACCATTATTTCCCACGAGCAAGCATTTGGTGCAACAGTGGTGAGAAAAAACTTCCTTTTAGGCAGAAACCACAAGTGGTGAGGAAAAACTTTCTTTAGGCAGAAACCTCGGATAGAACCAGGCTCTTTGTGGATGGCATCTGTCGCTGCCGGTTTGGACACAGACACTGATGTCATGATGTCAAATCAAATCTCTTGTCATGTTACAGGTCCTCCAACAGCATCGACCACCTCCACAGCAAACGAGACTCTGCCTACTCCTCCTTCTCCACCAGCTCCAGTATCCCAGAGTACCTCGCCTCCACCCCTTCCTTCAGCCCAGAGCGCTCCTATTCGCTGGAGACCGTCCCTCAGAGAGGAGGGGAGATGCAGCAGGCTGACATATGTTATGTCCAGACGGTTTACGATGCCCAGCAGGGCCTATCTCAAGAGCACGAGCTGAGCTCCACCTCTGTCGCGTTGCTCCGCAACAGTAATTCCAGAGGTGGGACGAGGCCAGGGCTAAGCCAAGATCGGCAAGGTAAAGTTTCTGCTTTAGGAAAGGTCTCGGGTAAACTAATTTTGTTTTGATGACATCATTGCTTTTCTTTGTACTTTTGGTTCCAGATTCAGTAGGTGGGGTCTGTTACCATGGCAGCAGCAGTGGTAGCAGCAGTAGCGGTGATGGTGTACCGGCATCAAACAGACACAGTGTGGGTCCAATATGGGGCCCGGCAGCCAGCCGCAGCTCCTACGAGAGCCTTAAGGGGGCACCGGCTCCACCGAGACGCAGCGACAGCTACGCAGCCATCAGGAACCATGAAAGACCAAATTCCTGGTCCAGTCTGGAGCACGCCCGGTCACTACGGTGAGTAGGCCTAGGGTCTGTCAAATCAGAGTGAATATTGATTCTCAAAAGTCAACCATGATGCAACAATGATAATGGTGATGAGGAGAAAACAATGGAGTTTGTTAGGGCCTGAGTGCCGACAGCGGTGAAGGCCCTATTGGAACTGAAGAATTATTATTAGGGCCCGAGCGCCGACAGTGGCGAAGGCCCTACTGGAACTGAAGGAATTATTATTATTCTTTTTCCCGGCAAATGAATCGCCTTTTTGAGGGGCTTAACATACTCAAAAACTCACCAAAGTTGGCGGCCGCATCAAGCCTGGTGAAAATGTACGTATTTTAAGGGTTTCGGGAATAGGCGCACAAAAATGGCGTGGCGGCCATTTTGAGTGTTTAGCTATTGAACGAGAAAGTGGCTGTAACTATAGTGTACATTGTCATATCTGCTTGAAATTTTCCACAATCAACAAGAGTCCAGGCCTGAGGAGGCCAATATATAATAACACACCCTATGCTTAAGCCATGCCCCTTTTTCATAACTGGTGACCCGTTTAAGGTAGAGTCTTATGTGAGGTATCAATGAACTCAGCAGAGACATCCTTTTTTATTAGGGGTGGAATGGTACACAGAAGTCACGGTTTGGTTCATACCTCGGTTCAGACATCACGGTTCGGTTCGGTACAATGGAGGGAAAAGCAAAACAAAAATGCAGAAGGCAATTTATTTTTATTGTGCATGTCTCAGGCTGTACCACCTAGTGTCATACAGTCTCTCCCCTGAGCTAGCTGCAACAGCCTGAGTGTATAAAGTAAGATGTAAACAGTAAGTACCCCACATCATCTCCAGACTCCATCTGGAACTTGTAAACAAAATAAGACAATCAGCTAGCTAGTAGTGTGATATGGGAGACAAGCGCTGCTCTCATATAGCGAAGCAAACGGGCCTGAAGGCCATTTGTGGTTGAGGCAAGAAGGGATACAGCTACGTCCGTGTTTGGTTTGGAAGGGACTAGTTTGCCTCATGTGGCCCATGGTGTGTGGATCACTGGACCTACTCGACATGTAGGTAGGCATGGATGTATTGTAGGCGGAGCTCGGGAGCTTCAGCGCTAAGGGGGGGGCTTCTTTAGGTGTCCCTAAAGAAACGTGTTCCGCATTACATTAATTAATTTGCACGCAAGTTTTATTTATTTTTATACCGTGTATTCTCCGTGTAAATTCATGTACCGAACCGAGACGCCCGTACCGTTTCGGTTCAATACGAATACATGTACCGTTCCACCCCTATTTTTTATTGGTAAAGGTTTGCCCCGATCCCTATGCTTTGGCCACGCCCCCATTCACAGCTAATGAACTGTATGACGTAGAGTCTTGTGTGAGTTATCATTGAACTCAGCAGGGAGTTCCATATTCATTGGTGACAATGTGCAGTGGCACAAATGCACGGTCGCAAGGAGCGGCGTCCGCCAGTAACCCGCAGAGGCGCGAGGGCTCGTCCAACGCTGCTTGCAGCTTTAATTTTAATTGTTGTTGTGAAATATGACGTACTTGCGTAAAATTAAATGTTACTTAAACTACTCAAATGTTATTTAATCTTTTGTATTTTACTCAGGTCTCTGCAGAAAGGTTCCTGGCATCACTCCAGTGGCCCAGTGGCCTCAGGTGCAGGTAATATTTGAATTCTATCTTTATGATTTCACTCATTTTAAAGCCATTTTAAGCCATTTATTTAATTAAGATTTAATTCTGCGTTACCAATTAAAGATTTAGAGAGAGGTTCCTAGAAAGCCCAATATACATTATAATGGTGATAAAATATAGAGTTGCATGTGCATTTGCAGTTGTGTAGTAAGTAGACAATTAGACCGAGCTCTGCTATCATTATGCTCTGCATTACTCTTACTGTAAAAGCACTGACATCATTAATGTGGGTCCAGCTAAAGGCTCGTACGGCGCTGAGGGTCTGCTCCACACAGTGATAGAGAAGAGTCCAGAGAGCAGCCCCACCACAAAGCCCCGGCAGGGTGGAGGCTTTCCCCAGCCCCCTTCCCTTACTGGACCCTCCTCTGAACCTGCAGGCCTTATCTCCCAGTCTGGCTGGCTCATTCTGCCCACCGGCACATACCCTGTCCCCCAGCTTGAGCCCCACTACGCTCAGATGCCCAACACCAGCCACAGGCCAGGCTCCTCGGGAGTTTACCCCATCCTGGCCAAGGAGAGCAGCGGACAGCAGCAGCTGCTGCAGGGTGTCAGAGGGAGAAAGGAAGGAGCAACAGAGAGGCGGAGGGATGTAAGGATGTCAGCTACAGAAAACGGATACCAAAACAACACTTCTTCTTCACTAAACCCCTATTCCTCTTCTACAACATCTGCCTCTACACAGCTTAGGACTCAAGCACACGAGGCAGACAGGTATTTTTGTACTGATATTTTAACCAACAGCTGTGTTTTGATTGTTATCTCTCCCTACCAGTGGCTGTAAAACGTTTGTAGATGAATGTAGAGAATGTTCCCAAGAGTTACAACTTAATGCCAGGCTATTTGGCGAGGTGTTGCAGGGCTTTCCAGATGCTAAGTTCATTGTGACACATCTGCTATTGCGTACATGATTCTTGGTCATTGATGGTAACTTAGTCTTCTACTTTTATCAGGCCTCAACAAGAAGAGGTTAAGTCTGAGCAGACAAGGGACCAAAGGTCCCATCTTCATGCAAACCAGAGACCCCACAGCCAAATGTTCCAGGAACAGAACCAGGATTTCCATATTCCCCACGTCCAATCGACTACTGGACTCTGCATACCTGTCCAGTCCAAGGGAGACAGAACCAGGTACAGTATGGAGGGATGACCATGTGTGAATTGACCATAGACTGTATAAAATGTGAACATAGTCGCTGTGACGTCACCCATAGGTGACTGTCATCTTGGCGGTGGAGCGTGGATGGAGCTAACCAGGGCTGAATTAAGCCTACAATCTCTGCTCGCCTCCTGTGACGGCAGCCACCTGCCAGTAACACCCACTACAGTTATCATAACTAAGCTATGTACTCCCTTTTGGAGCCAGCCTCAACTGGCTATTCAAGCAACTGCTGTTTTTAGCATTTCTGTGTGCTTCATTTTTCAGCACCAGAGCTTGTGCTTAGAATTTACATGTGGAAATAATTTCTGATTATGACTTCACAGCATTTTAAGATTTCTGATTATGTGTCTGTCTTTGTGAACCTCATTTGAGATGCAATCAGCAGCTCCCCAAAAACATAAAAAACAATTGGCGGTGAATGAATCAGTGAATGATTTAGTTAATGAGTTTGTTTTTCCATCAAGAGGTTTAAAGGTAATTTGTGACCCAGTTTAGTAAGCTTATTGTGAGGTTCCCAGATGTAGAGTTACTGTCTGCTCTGTGGCTTTCCTCTTCTCACAGACCTTGTGCCATTGTGAGCCTGTAATGACCTTTGAGACATTGTTTGTGATACTGGGCTACACAAATAAACTGGACTTGACTTCATGGCATATTAAAGCAACTGTTGACCTGGCAGTCCTTCATAGGTCAGTCATCTGCTGATTAAAGCAAGTCAGAATCCTCCAGCTGGTCAGAGTGCTTCAACGTGGTCCAAAGGTGGACAACACAGACTCATCTGTTATTTTGGATGACACTAGCTTTGCAGAAAACAAGAGACACACCTTTATAGAGTTCCAAAGAGCCTCATATGCTGCTGGAGGGCTCCAGGCAACGCAGTGCCAAACCCAGTGCCTTTGCCAGAAAATGCTGAGATTTGAAACAACTGGAGAGGAAGTTGGTTTGACATTAGATTTCCACAGCACTGTGGTGTAAGGTCTAGCTACACCACAGATACATTCTGGGATAGAAGAAAAAAATGTTCTGGGTTGTTTGCATTTCTTTAAACCAATCACAATTGTCTTGGGCGGTGCTAAGCTCCTGGCGCAACGATGGTGGCTCTGCAAAATAGTATCTGGAAGGCACTTGTTTTAGTGGAACATTTGCACCCCATAAAAGAAAATGCCACATACAATATAAAATTGTTTTTCACACAAAACAGTAACGTGAGCTATTTAAATTAGCTGGATACATTGTTAAACGTAATTTGCTCTTACTGGTGTATCGCTGGGTGTACTTCGTCCACAGCAATCCCTGCCAATAGATCCCAAACAGTCCCAGTTAGAAAGCAAATGTCGTAAACATATTCTTTGTGAATCTTTACAATCATTGACCGAAAGAACCAAGCAGGCCTGCATTATCCAAGTTTTCCTCAGAACTTCAATCTTTAACGTGTAGCTTTCTAGCTCGGAGTTTGTTTCTTCCCAGTAGCAAAGGGATTTTGAGAACGGCAACACACATAGAGTGGGAGGTGAGGGGCAAAGCCTGGCAAAGACTTTATCCTGAAAATGTACTTCCGTAGATCCAAACTAGTTCAACATTAACACTGTGCTACTGGGCCCAGCAACCAGACACATCCACAACTACCAGTCCCTCCAGGATTTCACGTCCTTTTTTTGAGATTGTTGTGGCCCAAAATGACTGATTTTGCAGGAGCTTTTGTAAAAAATTGCGATAAAAGTTGCGATGTCTTTGGTATTTTTGTTGCAATGAAGTTGCGAGAGACAGTGAAAGTTGCAAAAAAAAAGTTGAGATTTTTTTTTTTTTGTATAGTTCTTTAAAAATAAAAAGGAAACTTGTTTTGGGGAGAATAAAATTACTCTGGGCTGAGTTTTCCTAGTAACCTTACCAAAAAGGCTCAGGATGCTGCATATGTTGGTATAATATGAAAATGGCATGAAAATATGAAAATAGTTTACTGAATGAATCAAATTTGAACATATGTGTCAGTGGCTTGTTAATCTTTACATTGTTAGTTAATTTCCTATCCTGGCCTGGGACACACATTCATACGGTTTGATAAAGTACCTATTGGACTTTAACCTATCATTGCACTTACAATAACGAGCGTAGCTGTCCTCAATTTAGGTCATCCTGTATGTCTCATCTGTGTGTTTGTGTGTGTGTGCGCGTCAGTCGCGGGGGGAACTGAGCAGCATCCCCGCTCGCTGCAGAGAGCCGACAGGATTGAAACAGCAGCAGCTTTCAGCGACTTTAGAGTGAAAAAACGTTACAGCGTACATTGATGTTAAAATGTATACAGGTTGGCAAGACAGTCCGAAATGTTTTGTCTTTTGCTGTACATTTTGTTGGTAAATGTGAGATGTTCGAGTCACACACGTCTCGTCTTCATATCAGAAACAAGGAAATGAATTTCGCGACGTGCATGTGTTACGTCAACCTGTTCTCACTCCCGCTTGGTCAGTGGCTCTCAGAGTCACATACTGATACAAAGTCTGGCACGTGGGACTGCTGGGATTGGTTGAAGTCGCGGGAAACTCCGGTTATTGGTCAAATTTGCAGAAAAGTTGCGGTGATTGGTAAAAATTGCAAGTCGCACCAAATTCACGGTGATTGATTGAATTTGCATAAATTGTTGCGATCGTGACCTCGCGAAATCCTGGAGGGACTGAACAACAAAAATGCATATGCTATTTTGCCAGATACATTTCCACCTATAAAAGTTGCTTCCTGACAGTGAATGGTTGGTTAGTTCATACAATGGTTGGATGTACTGTATGCATCAGGAGAAGTAGCTGATGTCAGTGATGATTCCCCCTCCTTTACAAACTTCTTGTCCTCCTTTCTTTTCTCCCTCCCTCCCTCCAGATCAATGGACCAGGCCAGCATTCATTCAGAGCCAGTGGCATCCTCTAGGCTCACTCAGGGAGAACTGCCTCTTACCCACTTACCTGTTCACCCTCAGCCTCAGGATCTACCCCCCTCCGCCTCCCAGCATCCCCCCCGTCACCTCAGTGACTCAGCAGTTCTGCAGTACCAGCACTGGGACCACAAACAGCAGGACAAAGACAGGGAACACCCACTGACCCGTCTGGAGATTGCCCTTGCCGAAGTCCAGCGATGTGCCAGCCCCAGCAGTGTTGTCTCCGCAAGTAGCCATGGCAACAGTAGTCTTGGTAATGACAGCCAGGGACCTGTCCGCAGCCTCTCTGTCCTAGAGAAGGTCAGTCGCTTTGAGCGCCGGGAATGCACCGGAAAGCAGCGGAGTCACAGCACTACCAACGTACAAGACAAGGCCACGCATCTAAGGGTAACTCAAACCAAACTTTGTTTAGTCACCTTTTTTTTTTTTGGTGGGTTAACTTAGAGTTTTCAAAACACACAATAACCTAGCAGTCATTTGTATGGGAAAAATAACACAAAACTTAATTTGTATGAATATTTTTGACTTCCCAGAAAAGATTTCCTCCTAAATTTGAAAATCTTGATTCTTGTTGGCTATGATACTTATTCTGCTTTGTCTTCTTATTTTTAATCAGATGTCTGACAAAGGCTACAGCACCCCATGTGGAGCAGATGACCTCAGAAACATGCTTGAGAGAAGCGCCAGTAGGACTAAAGCCCACAGAACTCTTAGCTACAGAGGAGGCAGTAGCGAACACACGAAATACAGGTAGAATGATCGTAGGAAATTAATATAACTATATATATATAAATATATAACAAATTATCCCAATAAATGTTGCAATAATAGCAACTGTATTTTTCTTTTTGTGATTGACTTCTTTTTTTTTTTTTACAATATACAAAACATACAACTCGCAACATAAACAAATATATAAAAAATAACGCAGATTAATCCATTCCATATTGAACTTTGACCCAGTGCCGTTCTAGCCACCATTTGACTGTAAAATGAAGGAGGGAGACGAGAATGCGCTGCCTGGATCATTGATTAGAACATTTACTTATAAAAATATTCTTCCTGAATAGGGTTGGGTACCGAAATCCGGCACAGGTGCCTTCACAACCTGTATCTACCAGACCGAATAGCAACGCGGATTTCGGCGCCTCATTTCGGTATCACTGATATGTCTGTGCTTCTCTCGGATGCTCTGAAACAGACGTTACAGGCAACAGAAACATCGCTGCACGTGATGCTAGTTAACACTACACTCAACAGCAGCTAATGTTAGCCTACCGCTAGCTAGTAGCTGGATTAAACACGGTTACAATGCTGACAGCTAACACTAAACTGTGTAAAGTGTGACTGTATTTTACTGTAGAGGATTCAACACCGACTTTGCGTTCAATGAAACTGGTAACCTACAGCTCGTGGTGCATTCAAAGTTGTTGTTGAAGGCCCTTTTCCCATCTGGTGGTTGTTTTTCTATTCAACAGCAATTTACTGGTGAAATAAGTTATTGTTATAGTTATTACATTATTATTAAATCATTTAATTTTGACCATATGGCCTAGCAATAAACAAGCCGTTCTTTAATGTTGCCGACTGTTGTTTAGTACCCTTCTTTTTTTTTTACTTTCTTAAAAAGTATTGGTTAAGGCACCGGGCAAAAATTATCTATGCGATTAATTTCGATTAATTAATCACAGAGTATGTAATTAATTAGATTAATTTTTTTAATCGATTGACAGCCCTAGTACTTACACTATCCTAAATGTTTCCAACAACGTTCAAACCCAGAGAAATCTGTTATTTAACTTTAATGACACGGGACATTTCATTTAGTCGCCTGTCAGTGGCGTCATAAAACCTTTGACCCCTCTAAACATGGGCACCCAGACGATACATTCGAGAGTAATCGTAAATCATACAGTGTCACAGAAAGAACAATACTCAGTAACCGTAATACAGCTTGCTTTCTGCCACACATCATCATTTTGTCATTGATTACATGCCACTTACAACACAGTAATACAGCAGAGATCATATTTATTGATACATTTCAATATCGACTGATCCAGCTTAACGTGCTATGTTGACAAGTAGGCCTAACGTTAGCGTTAGCTGATGCTAATGCTCAGTGGGGAACGTTAACGTTATAAGGTTACAAAAGTTCAACACATTCATGAAGTTATTTTAAGTATAATTGTTTTGATCAAGGTAACGTTAAACAGCACTGGGCTAACCCACGATTACGTTCGCCAGCTAACGTTAGAGTTAACGTTAGCTGTATAGATAGAAGACAAATCTAATGCTAATCTATTCTCTGGGGGCCCTGAGTGCTGCAACCTCACTGTAGTCCAGAATTGGATACATTATCAAATTAAAATCGCCCCCTAGAACAATATTGTGGTTCCCTGCAGCTTGTAATTTATTTTCCAAATCTATAAAAAATGCCTGATTATCTATATTTGGTGCATATATGTTAGCCAGAATTAGTTCTTGCCCTTGTATTTCAGCCACAATGAAAACTCTTCCTGAATTATCCTTTAATTTGTTTAATTAATTTAAATTGCAGGTGCTTGCTAATCAGTGTAATGACCCCTCTACTCCTGCTAGACCCCACACTATGAAACACATATCCAACCCTTCCTCCACACAATTTCAGATTCCACAATCAACATATGCGTTTTTTGCAAAAATATCACATCATGTTTTGTTTTTTTAAGACCAGACATAACCTTCCTCCTCTTGATTGGATTCCCAATTCCATTAACATTGCAGGTGGAAAAACGTACAGAGCTTAAGTTAGATGACATAACTACTGTTTATATTAAAATATCAAAGTCATCTTCTGAGCACATAACAAATACAAGTGGTGATGACTAAATACAACTAAATTCCAAAAACTCACAGAACACTCCATGTGCACCTGAACCTGAACAATGCACTGTTCAACTCCCTTAAAAGTTAGTCTTTTCGGTCCGTAATCTGTTCTCACTTCACATGCTCCGTCCTCCGTGCACTGCAACCGAAAAAAAGTCCATCCCATGAGAGCCAAGAAAGCAGAGGCCCTCAGCCATTAGCAGAGGCTGCACATCATATATATATTTAAGTATGTAAGTCCCCTCACGGACAAATCACTCCATATGTTCTATGAATGCCATCACCTTTCAGGGGCATTCAAATTTCTTAACACTGGAAATAGCATTATGTTGTTATTCTGCCAGGATAACTTGCCCTTGCCTCTCGCTGCCCGCAACGCCAGGTCCCGGTTCGGATGATCTTAGGAATCTCGCCGCTATGGTTCTGGGTCTGTCTCCTGCCTGGGGCTGCTGGACAGCTGTTCTGTGTGCAAGCTCAATCTCAATCTATGAGTCAGTCTCCAGCAACTCCCGAATCAGCTCCCCTGCTTAATATCTCCACCAGCTGCTAACTTTTTAGATTTTGACATTTTCAGCATCCAGAATGTTTCTTGTCCCGGCTGAGCACAAATATCTCTGGTCAGAATCTTGAAAAGGATAAATACAGCAGTGCACTATACGGAGCTTGTCCTTCACCCAACCAACTAGTTCGCCATTAGGTCACGTGACACCCCAGCAACTGTATTTTAAAAAATGTCCGCCTTTAAAGCCAAAAATTATTTGCATTCACTTTTATTTTGATTCAACTTGTTACCCATTAGTAAAAACATGTTTGGTCCATGTATTGCAACATTTGATTTAAAGTCCTTTCAAATTGGCTATATTTTCTTACTACTCTTATTTCAAAAGGTATTTAAGTTTCTGTGTGGTGTTTAGGACCCCAGTAGATCCCAGTTCAGCCCTCCAGAGGAGCCGCAGCAGCTTCCAGCTGGACGAATCCAGGGAGGGTGACAGCAGCAAAGACTTCCCCCGGACACAGGACATCCAAGAGATGCTGGGCTACATGCAGGACACGTCCTTCAACAGGTAAGAGTGTTCCAACAGGTCAGGGTCCTCCAGGTCAGAGTCCCAGGTTAGAGTCCTCCAACAGGTCAGAGTCTTCCAGCAGGTCAGAGTCCTCCAACAGGTCAGAGTATTCCAACAGGTCAGAGTATTCCAACAGGTCAGAGTCTTTCAACAGGTCAGAGTCCTCCAAAAGGTCAGAGTATTTCAACAGGTCAGTCCTCCAGCAGGTCAGACTCTTTTAATGGATCAGTGTGCTCCATTAGGTCAGAGTCCTCCAAAAGGTCAGAGTATTTCAACAGGTAAGTCCTCCAGCAGGTCAGAGTCTTTCAATGGATCAGTGTGCTCCATTAGGTCAGAGTCTTTCAATAGGTCAGAGTATTCCAACAGGTCAGTGTCTTGAGTATCTCTCAAACACCCTGACAATTGTCTCTAATCAGATCTTATAGGGACTCTTTAAAAGACGCCCAGTCTAAAGTCCTGCAATCCACCTCCTTCAGACGGAGAGACCTCACCTCCTCGATCAGCCCCCCACCTCCTGCAGCTACTCTTCTCATCTCCTCCTCCAGCAGCAATCAGCCTCCACTTGTCCCTGCCAAGCACCACTCCCTGGAGAAAAAAGGCCCAAAAACCATGCCCAAACCACAGGGCATTGTCATTACACCACAGTCACAACCACCGCTCACTTCCCTTCACACGCCAAAGGAGCGGCATGTGATCAGCCCAGAGACTCGAGGCCCGAGCCCCCCAGCCCTCCCCAGTCTCCCACCGGTTGGACCTCCTGCTCTGATGCGGATCTGTGGCCGCAAGCGGCTGACAGTGGACCAGAAGAAGCAATCATACTCTGAGCCAGAGAACATGAATGAGGTCGGGATTTCAGATGCAGAGACAGACGCCCTCTTCAGGCGTGGAGGAGGTAAATTTTGAAAATGCAGATATAAAAACAGCTGTGGCTTTACACCCCTCATAGTGGTGACAAACCTCTCCCAATACCTGCCACAAGATCTCCAAATAATCAAGTCAATATTGCAAATATCACAATGACAAGGGATCAAAATGACTTGGGTCATACACTTGGGTCATACAGCATGTCTTTAATGCACAAACAAGAGAAAATAATCTAATTAGTCTTGACTTGTTAAATACATAAAAATCAAAAGACAAAAACATACATAAAACATATAGGGCCCTATCTTGCACCCAGCGCAATTGACTTTGTGCACCGACACATGTATCATTCCTATTTTGCACCCGACGCACAGCGGACTTTTCAATCCACAGACTCACATCGGTAAATTAGGGAATGAATTTGCGCTCCCGGGGGCGGTTCAACAAAAAGAGGAGGCGTGTTCCGGCGCAAACGTACCCTAGTGCTATTTTGCAGTTTCAGAAAACATTCCGCCACAGACCAGGAAAAACCTAGTCTAAAGTCAGTGGTGCGTTATTCAGATGCTATTTTAAGGGTGCATGCTTGGCTGTAATCTAGAGTGTGCACACCGTGCATACACTTTGCTTCTCTCATCTCACGGACCCAGCAGTTCCCATTTTTGCAAACCATACATAAATACAAGGAAAAATATGACCTTGTTTTACACAACATTTCCATGAATCATGGATGTGTTGATGACATAAATGAGGAAATATTAGACGACTTAAGGAGATGTGATGTTGAACTGCATGTGCCGATGCCACTTAACCCAAATGCCCCAGCAGCTGCACGGGAGAGGAGAGACAGAAGAGCTGCATCGTCTATAGTGAGGTAATCTCGGTCTAATGTTAGACTACATTGCAAAAATATCACCATGCATTCATAACCTTGTGATTCAGTGAGAGTGAGCCCAAAATAAAGTATGTTTTGTGATATTTCTTTATTTACATTTTGTCAAAAAGAAAAATCAATAGCAAACGTCAGTCTCCTCGGCTGTGTACCGCTCTTGGCGTGCGCCCATGGATGTATTAAGAGCGTGCACCTAGCAAATCCACCATTATAATAGCAATCCGCCATGGAACAAGCACGCCTGCTTTTAAAGGGAATGTGAGATAACACTCTGATTGGTTTATTGCACGTTATGCCCAAACCACACCTATGAGTAAATTAGCTACTTCAGACCAACCCATTTTAGATTTGCGTCGGGCGCAAGTCATTTATCCCGCCGGTATAATAACAACAGCGCCCAAGATCCCCCCACAAAGCTACTTGCGTTTGGCGTTTGATACTTGCATTTCAGATCGTTAAAATAGGGCCCTTAGACTACAGACACAATTATTATTACTTAAAATTGTATTCTAGAAAAACATGTTTGTTTTAGTAAGTATCATACAATAGGGCTTGGCGATATGGAGAAAATCAAATATGTCAACTTATAATTGACAATTGGTGCTTTCACAAAATATCTTCCACATTTAGATTTTAGATAAATAATCATCATAATGTGGATATAATGACTAAGTGGTTAAATGCAAATAATAGAACAGCTAGAACAGTCAATGACACCACTTTACTGTAATGCAGCCTTTGAAACCAGGAAAAGCCTAAACTTACCATGTAACGATATTACAATTCTTCAAAATCTAAGACGATATCTAGTCTCATATCACGATATCGATATAATATTGAAATATTGCCCAGCCCTATCATACAATATTATTACTGAATCTGGGCTTCATTTCTGGCAACGGTATTGAAACTATTGCAAAGAATATCCAGCCCAACCAAGACCTTTTTTGATATATAAATAGTAGCTTTTCCATCACACAAACGCGTTGTAGAATGTTAACAGTTCTGGGCACCACTGGACATCTGCATGGAAGCTGCTCACAAAATACATGGAATGTCAATTGTGATGTTTGGGTATCTATTATGGCACATCAGAAACATCAAAAGGCTGTATGTGGCTAACCATGGACATTGACCCTGATCTCCCTGTCTGTCAGAGACCAGCGTGGCAGATCGGCGGAAGATGTTTGAGCTTGTAGCAAATCGTGTCAGGGGCGGGGCTTTGCAAAATGCCACGTCAAGGCCCGAACTGCGGCAGCTTCAGCACAACGCTTTGGCTGATTACGTGGAGAGAAAGAGAAGTGTGAAAAGAGACAAGGGAGGACAGAGGAGTGGACTGAGGCCCCATAGTGCCTATCTACAGCCTGAAAACAGCAACTATACAGGTGGGTGGAGAGACGAAGGGAAGAAAAAGGATGTGGTAAGGGGTGGTGGTTTCATGGGTAGATAAAGAATGGTGGGTAAAGCAAATATTTAATTGATAGACAGAGTGGAACAAATAAATTAATCACATGCTTCTTTCCTTCTTCTTTTTCCTGTCTTTGTTCTTCCCCTTCTTCCCTCTCTCTCCCCTCCCTCTCTCTAGCCTCCTCCTGTCACTCCGACACCCTAAGCCTCTCCTCCACCTCCAGCCTGCTCTCACTCCAAGACTCTGGTGCAGATCGAAGCTTCTCCTTCGGAGAGAGGCGTCTCTGCTCCACCCTGCCACCTGAAGCCGACCTGCGGAGCCTCCAGTCCAACCTTTTCTACCCAGGCTGGGTGACTATTCCGAGGGCTCCGGCGCAACCACCTCTTAGGTAACCAAACCAACTGCATATAACACAGTTAATTGGCCTTGCTAGCAGTGTGGCTTTAGGGATGGCAATGTTGGTCTGTCAGTTTGTAGGTCCACCACTTTGGTCTATACCAAAATATCTCAACAACATGGATTGCCATAAAATCTGTACAGACATTCATTTTCCCAAAAGGATGAAACCTAATGACTTTGGTCACCAGCAGTTAAGTTTTCACTTATCCAGTGACATAACTCATCATTTGTGGTTTAAAGCTTTAGTGTGGTACTTTGTATATATTAATGAACGTCAGTTACATTCAAGCCAATGTCAAATGAGTTGATACAAAGCTAATTAAGACTATCAGCTCCACACAACTCTCTCTGTATGGCTATGTTCAGAAAATGGTGTTGGCCCTTGATTTTCGCGCGCAGAAAATCTCTTCTGAAGAGTACATTATGTTTTTTAAAGATTACTTTTGGGCATTTATTTGTATAGGACAGCTTAGACTTGAAAGGGGAGAGAGAGGGGGAATGATATGCAGCAAAGGGCCGCAGGTCGGAGTCGAACCCGCTGCCGCTGCGTTGAGGAGTAAACCTCTATATATGGGCGCCCGCTCTACTAGGTGAGCTAACCAGGCGTCCTACTTCATGTTTTTTAATCCTCCGTGTCCTCTTTGGTTACAAGCTTGGGTGGGAGTTGCGTGCGATCACGGAAGTCTTGTATCATGTGGATGCACCGACAGTTTTGCTGTCATTATTCCTCATGGAGAAGAGAGAACCTATGCACTATATTAAGTGAAATGTCTCATTGTCATTACATTTTGAAATTCACGTTCACCACTGGATGATTGTAATACCTTACATTTACATTTTAATATGGAGTTGATTATTACATTATTATTACAATTTAATAACTCCTCTCTGTTTTCTACTCCCAGTGCTCTTTCTGATTCCCTTCCTGAGCCCCAGGCCCAGATCCTCCAGGATATCATCCCTGACGCAGGGCTCAGCAGACAGAGTCAGTCCTCCAGCAGAGACCTGGGCCTGGACCCCCAATCGCTGTCCACAGAGCCTCAACTCAACATAAGACTGTCCAAGCAGCTCAATGGGGTTCTGCAGAGGGCCGGGTCAGCTCGGGACTCCAGGAAGACGGCTTCTGCTGAGAATCTCCTGGAGAAATCTGAGAAGACACAAATGACTCCTCAACACTACCGCTGCCGCTCCTCCCCTACAGAAGAGAGACTGAACCAGGTAACACGGATTTTCTGAACCATTTTGTTTCGCCAAGTTGTTTCTTTTTAAGTTATTTTGCAGTAATTTTGTTTCAAGTTGCAAGTTAGCAATAACACTATTATAGAATCAAGAAATTACATAATCAGAATATAAGTTGAGTTTGTTGATGTGAGTGGTGGGTGATTGCATTAGGTGGTAGCTGGTAGTTTGTGCAGACAATTAGCTAGGACTTATAAGCATTATAAGTTACAAATTATAACATTAGACATAGAAATATTAGCTTTACATTAACAGATGAATTTAATGAAATACAGTATTGTTTACAATATTTCAATTTTGGCCGTCCATGATAACTGGATAAAAACATTATGTAATAACCCAAAATGCAAAATAATATAGTATACTTTCTAATTAATACATTTGCAAAGAGGTATGAAGCAATATCACTTTGGCTAAAGACATTTAGGACAGAAAGTTAGAAACAACAACAGAATTATGGAGCTAAAAGAGTCTCAATAAAGATAAATGCACACACTACATTCACATATGCACACACAGGATTCATACATGCACACACATGATTCATAAATACACACACAGGATACACAAATGCGCACAAAATTCACAAATACACACAAAATTTAAAAAGCACAGAAGATTCAGAAATGCATACAAAATTCAGAAATGCACACAAAATTCAGAAATGCAAACAACATTTACAAATGCACACAAGATTCAGAAATGCACAGGACAAGATTCAGAAATGTATTTCTGATGCACACACAAATATCTCTTGATTTACAAACTGCTTGTGGTCTGTGAACTTCACTGCATTTGTGTGTGAATTTTGAGACTGCCCTGACTTTGCTTGATACACAAATGCCTTTTTTTAAACAGGGAATGTTCTGCAACCAATCAGATATCTCCCTTGTTTTAGCCAATCACAAGAACGCACCCCACGTGGGGGATTGTTTACTTATAAGCCAATCACATGAACGCGTTGAATGTGTTGTAGGAGTCATGAGGGGCTTTCCGACTGGAGGGATTTTTGCAGTTCTTAGAACTAAACGTTCCTAGAACAATTTTTTCGTCGTGTTCCGACATGAAAAATTTGGGGATTTTTAAGTTCCTCTGGCTTCAGTTTTTTAGCTCCTACTTCAGAGCAAGGTCTTTTCCCTTTTCCCTTTTCCTAGGTGTACTTGATTGGTCGAACTTATAAGTCACGCCCACTGCCAACTCGGAACTTGCAGACGGAGCAACAACCAACAACGGAACATTTTTAACAATTTTCACCATCTTAGTCATCATTAAATTCACTTCTGACAACATTTTAGGCGAGAAATCAACTATGTAGAGGTCAAATATGGGCCGTTTTACGAAAATTGATGGCTAATTGCAAATTTTGTCTGACTGTGTGTCAGGAGTTCAGCGGCCGGTGCAGCCTGTGTTGCTGCCTCGCCGCCCGGCCTGCCTTCCTTCACAGACCCCAGCCTGCTGGGAGGTAGATGGAGCTCCGTCACGGCTGGCAGCCCACGGCACTCCATACCCGCGCAAAGTCACCGTTTTTTGGGTTAATGGACTACCAAACGGCGCTGCCCTGACAGAGCTCCAGGGCCTGCAGCTCCCCTCTTCCTGCTAAATGGCCGGTGTGTGTGAGTGAGAGCGCAGTCAGCGAGCTTGTTACGCCCGCAATCTCTTACCACAGGTTCCAGTTAATCTCATAATGGATATGTGTGTTGAGTTATTTAAACAAACGATCATGGAAATAAACGCCTCTTGTCCGCGAGTCTCATTGATAGAGCTGCGGCTGGATGGAGCTCTATCAATGAGAGCTAGCTAGCCTCCTCTTAGACCTCTGAAACGAAACCCCTAATGTTCACAAAAAAGCATTACATTGAAATCGGACACCATAGTTAGCTTTATAAGACCTTGGGGTAGATGTTCTATAAGTGGCATGACGAAATTCAAACTGTAAATATACGAAAATTATGCCGAAAGTGTAGCAACGATCTTTCCCATAGGATTAAATGGGACACATAGCTAGCCTAGCTAGCAGCTCCTCCTAAGGAGACCCCTAATGTTCACAAAAATGCATTAAATTGAAATTGGACACCATAGTTAGCTTTATAAGACCTTGGGGTAGCTATTTTATTTGCATTTGTGAATCTTCTGTGCTTTTTAAATTTTTGTGTGTGTATTTGTGAATTTTGTGCACATTTGTGTATCCTGTGTGTGTATTTATGAATCGTGTGTGCGTGTGTGCATATGTGAATGTAGTGTGTGCATTTATCTTTACTGAGACTCTTTTAGCTCCATACAGAATGGAGTGACTTTACAAGGAATCATAGTGAAAGTGTGACCAATATTACAATAACAACACGATCTTTTCCTCAGGGATGTTTTGCTTCTATTGTAGGCTGCTTTCAGACCAATTTAGCCCCTGTGTGAACAAAATGCAACCCCCTTGTTCAGTTGACTGAGGCCAGTCGGCGATGCAGCAGGGGTATCAATACAGAGGGCTCTAGCAATAAAACGCAGGGTTGTCCAGTGGACTGCAACTGCACCGTCAGGCAAGGAGCTGTGGTGTAGCTGTGAAAGCCATAGTTCTACTGTATACCTTGTGGTCGTTAGCAACAATAGATAAAATATTGGAATAATAACTTCCTCTTTGCGTCTTACAACGCCAGTGTAAAAATTACATCACACCATTCATCTTATCAATTTTTTTTACGCCTCCGTGCCAGCGACAAAAGGTAGACAGGTCGAAGGTAATACATTTTCAGTTTGTCTGCCCATCTGTCCATCCTACTCTTGTGAACGCGATATCTCAGGATCCCCTGGAGGGAATTTCTTCAAACATGGCACAAACGTCCACTTGGAGTCAATGTTTAAACTCATTAGATTTTGGAGGTCGAAGGTCAAGGTCCCTGTGACTTTACTGTTTCCCATCCATCCATCCATCCATCTTCGTCCGCTTATCCGGTGTCGGGTCGCGGGGGGAGCAGCTCCAGCAGGGGGCCCAAACTTCCCTTTCCCGAGCCACATTAACCAGCTCCGACTGGGGGATCCCGAGGCGTTCCCAGGCCAGGTTGGAGATATAATCCCTCCACCTAGTCCTGGGTCTTCCCCGAGGCCTCCTCCCAGCTGGACGTGCCTGGAACACCTCCCTAGGGAGGAGCCCAGGGGGCATCCTTACCAGATGCCCGAACCACCTCAACTGGCTCCTTTCGACGCGAAGGAGCAGCGGCTCTACTCCGAGCTCCTCACGGATGACTGAGCTTCTTACCCTATCTCTAAGGGAGACGTCAGCCACCCTCCTAAGGAAACCCATTTCGGCCGCTTGTACCCTGGATCTCGTTCTTTCGGTCATGACCCAGCCTTCATGACCATAGGTGAGGGTAGGAACGAAAACTGACCGGTAGATCGAGAGCTTTCCCTTCTGGCTCAGCTCTCTTTTCGTCACAATGGTGCGATAAATTGAATGTAATACCACACCCGCTGCGCCGATTCTCCGACCAATCTCCCGCTCCATTGTCCCCTCATTCGCGAACAAGACACAGGTATTTGAACTCCTTCACTTGGGGTAAGGACTCATTCCCTACCTGGAGAAGGCACTCCATCGGTTTCCTGCTGAGAACCATGGCCTCAGATTTAGAGGTGCTGATCCTCATCCCAGCCGCTTCACACTCGGCTGCGAACCGATCCAGTGAGTGCTGAAGGTCACAGGCCGATGATGCCATCAGGACCACATCATCTGCAAAGAGCAGCGATGAGATCCCCAGCCCACCGAACTGCAACCCCTCTCCACCCTGATTACGCCTCGGTATCCTGTCCATAAATATTACAAACAGCGCAGCCCTGGCGGAGGCCAACCCTCACCTGAAACGAGTCTGACTTACTGCCGAGAACCCGGACGCAGCTCTCGCTTTGGTCGTATAGAGATTGGATGGCCCTGAGTAGAGACCCCCTCACCCCATACTCCCGCAGCACCTCCCACAGTATCTCCCAGGGGACCCGGTCATACGCCTTCTCCAAATCATGGGGGCATACTCCCAGGCTCCCTCCAGGATCCTTGCGAGAGTAAAGATCTGGTCCATTGTTCCACGACCAGGACGGAATCCACATTGTTCCTCTTCAATCTGAGGTTCGACTATCGGCCGAACCCTCCTTTCCAGCACCTTGGAGTAGACTTTACCGGGGAGGCTGAGAAGTGTGACACCCCTGTAATTGGCACACACCCTCTGGTCCCCCTTTTTGAAAAGGGGGACCACCACCCCGGTCTGCCACTCCTTAGGCACCGTCCCAGACTTCCACGCAATGTTGAAGAGGCGTGTCAACCAAGACAGCCCCTCCACACCCAGAGCCTTGAGCATTTCTGGACGGATCTCATCAATCCCAGGGGTTTTGCCACTGTGGAGTTGTTTGACTACATCAGTGACTTTCGCCTGGGGAATTGACAACAATCCCCCATCATCCTCCAGGTCTGCCTCTAACATAGAGGGCGTATTAGTCGGATTCAGGAGTTCCTCAAAGTGCTCCTTCCACCGCCCTATTACCTCCTCAGTCGAGGTCAACAGCGTCCCATCCTTACTGTACACAGCTTGGATGGTTCCCCGCTTCCCCCTCCTGAGGTGGCGAACGGTTTTCCAGAAGCACCTTGGTGCCGACCGAAAGTCCTTCTCCATGTCTTCTCCAAACTTCTCCCACACCCGCTGCTTTGCCTCTTTCACGGCAGAGGCTGCAGCCCTTCGGTACCTTGCAACTGCCTCTGGAGTCCTCTGGGATAACATATCCCGGAAAGACTCCTTCTTCAGTCGGACGGCTTCCCTGACCACCGGTGTCCACCACGGTGTTCGTGGGTTACCGCCCCTTGAGGCAGCTAAGACCCTAAGACCACAGCTCCTCGCCGCAGCTTCAGCAATGGAAACTTTGAACATTGTCCACTCGGGTTCAATGCCCCCAGCCTCCACAGGGATGCACGAAAAGCTCCGCTGGAGGTGTGAGTTGAAAGTTTGTCGGACAGGGGCCTCCTCCAGACGTTCCCAATTTACCCGCACCACCCGTTTGGGCTTACCAGGTCTGTCCAGAGTCTTCCCCCACCCCCTGACCCAACTCACCACCAGATGGTGATCGGTTGACAGCTCCGCCCCTCTCTTCACCCGAGTGTCCAAAACATACGGCCTCAGATCAGATGAAACGATTATAAAATCAATCATTGACCTTTGGCCTAGAGTGCTCTGGTACCAAGTACACTTATGAGCATCCCTATGTTCGAACATGGTGTTCATTATAGACAATCCATGACTAGCACAGAAGTCCAAGAACAAACAACCACTCTGGTTTAGATCAGGGAGGCCGTTCCTCCCAATCACACCTCTCCATGTGTCTCCATCATTGCCCATGTGCGCGTTGAAGTCCCCCACTAGGACTATGGAGTCCCCCACTGGAGCCCCATGCAGAACTCCATTCAAGGTCTCCAAGAAAGCCGAATACTCCGATCTCTTGTTTGGTGCATATGCACAACAACAGTCAGAGTTTTCCCCCCCACAACCCGCAGGCGTAGGGAGGCGACCCTCTCGTCCACCGGGGTAAACTCCAACGTAGTGGCGCTCAGCCGGGGGCTTGTGAGTATCCCCACACCCGCCCGGCGCCTCACACCCTGGGCAACTCCGGAGAAGAAAAGATTCCAACCCCTATCCAGGAGTATGGTTCCAGAACCGAGACTGTGCGTAGAGGTAAGCCCCACCAGATCTAACCGGTAGCGCTCCACCTCCCGCACCAGTTCCGGCTCCTTCCCCCACAGAGAGGTGACGTTCCACGTACCCATAGCCAGCGTCTGCTGCCCGGGTCTGGTCCGTCGAGGCCCCTGACCTTCACTGCCACCCGTGTGGCAGCACACCCGACCCCAGCGGTTCCTCCCACAGGTGGTGGGCCCATGGGTTGGAGAGATGGATGCCATGTAGCTTTTTCGGGCTGTGCCCGGCTGGGCTCCGTGGCAAACCCGGCCACCAGACGCTCGCTGACAACCCCTCCATCTGGGCCTGGCTCCAGACGGGGGCCCCGGGCTTCCTCCAGACAGGGTCACTCCATCTCTTCCTCGTTTTTTCATGGGGTTTTTGAACCATTCTTTGTCTGGCCCCTCACCTGAGACCACTTTGCCTTGGGAGACCCTACCAGGAGCACAAAGCTCCAGACAACACAGCCCTCAGGTTCATAGGGACACACAAACCTCTCCACCACGATAAGGTGATGGTTCCCGGAGAGGTTACTCTTTCCCATTATTGTAAATGCGATATCTCAGGAACACCTTGAGGATATTTCTTTAAATTTGGAGCAAACGTCCACTTGGAATCAAGGATAAACTGATTAGATTGTGAAGGTTAAGGTCACAAGTGATGAGATTTAATTTCCAAAAGGTCAAAGGTCAAGTTAACAAAAAAAATTCTATTTTGGCCATTATTCAACGCAATAACTCAGGAACAGAATGGAAGACATTTGGTCAGATACTGAATTGGTGACACTAATCATAGATCCTCTGTGCTGCCAGGTTGAAATGTGTGTTAAGCATCTACATTTCGCCAAAAAAATACACTTTTTATTAAATTTCTTCAAAGCATTCACTACATATTTTATGTATGTCTGGACAGACATGGATTGAACTGCAACAACTGCCAACTGGTTGGCAAAGGTATACAACTGCAAGGAGGTTATTGTAGTTTAATCTACTTTGGTCCCAAATTAAATATATCATCAACTTGAATGGAATGCCAAGAAAACGTACAGACGTTCATGGCCCTCTTGGCATTTATTTGACAACATTTTGCGATTATTGGACATTTGGCCTTGAGTCACACAGGAAATGCCCAGAGTCCTCAAAGTTTCCTGTGAGGTGCCAGAGAGCCGGAGACGGTCACTGGGCGCTGTCCGATGTGGATGATAGCAAAGATAACACACACACACACACACACACACACATACTGTACATACATCAGACACCCAACAATAGTTTTTTTGAAGGAATGCAGTAAAGGATGAATTTGTCTTTTATCTCCTTCAGTGATCAGAGCAGGCGGTGTCACATAAACATCATTACACTTCAGTCAGACAAACAGATACTCTGTCCTCTTACACTGCAGGGTCATACAGTCCTGCTTCTACAAGTGTGGATGTTTTTAAGTTTAGCAGTTGACAAGGAATTTAAAATGTCCCTGAACACACAAGGAAGGAACATTTTCTAAACTGCATATGAAACATAGCTCAGGGGCGCCTGGGTAGCTCACCTGGTATAGCGTGCGCCCCGTATACAGAGGCTCACTTGATTGATGCAGTATTGTGTATAGTCTGTGATGGAGTTTCTTTTTAATGTAAATGTAGAACTGTGTTTGATTACACAGACATGTTTAGTTTGTGGTGGAGAGCTAAAGCTGTTTACAGCTCTAAGGGCACATTCAGACCAGAAAAAACGATCCGGCAATTCGCCACAGTGTTGTGCAGCGGTGGGAGTGTCACTGAAATGGCCCATTTGTGTCGTCCTGTTGTGTTCTTCAGCCCCCCCAAAAGTAACACAAGTAGACTTTATATTTCACAGTTACTGTTTTCTGTCAAAGTTTTTATAGATTTCCACATTTTTGAATGCACCCCCAATCCCCAGCTGGGAGATTCCCAATGATGTGAATTATGAATTATATGAGATATGATACAACATGGCTCCATCAGCAGAGGAAAAACAAAAGTAGTGGAGGTCTCTTAGGCAGCACGGTGGCTCAGTGGTTAGCACTTCTGCCTCCCAGCAAGAAGGTTCTGGGTTTGAATCCAGGTCGTTCCAGGCCTTTCTGTGTGGAGTTTGCATGTTCCCCGTGTTTGCGTGGGTTTCCTCTGGGTGCTCCCATTTCTTCCCACCATAAAAACATGCATACTAGGACAACAGTTGAAAATTAGCCAACTGGCTAACACTGGCGCATTTACAGAAATGTTGATTAATGTGCATTGTCCTAATCAAATAAACTTACAACAACAATTTTCCTAAAAGACTAAACTTGTTTTTGTGTGTTTCAGGACTCCCCTCCAGGTGATATCAGGATGTTTGGGGTCTTTATCTCTGAACCTGGACATCGCTCTCTGGCTGAGGACAGGTATGTCACACATCCATTTAGACCAAGTGATCATGTGACCAAACAGCTGATGGTTCAAATTTCAGAACAGGTTTTTCCTTGTGGGTTCTTACAATCATCCATTCACTCGTTTACAAGGATGGTGTCAGGTTACTTTAAGAGGAATTAAAACTATTTCAAACCAGTCTAACTGCCTCCACACCCTTATATATCAGAGCTTTGTGTGTGTGTGTATATATCACTATGTACTCCGTGTTATTTTGCCAGGAACAGACATTCTTTTAAGATGACTGTTCTCTACAGTACTAGTAAATGTTCCTAACAAATCTGTCCCTTCATGTCATATCATTTAATTATCATGTTTCTTAGTTCAGTTCAGTAACCTCTATTAGCATGTATAAATCAATAAAAGGTAGACTTCAGAACAAAAGACAAAATATAGATGTCAAGTTATACACCAACGCTGAACCACACTTAATTTGACAATGTCAAACTGCTGTTTGTTTCCTGCTAAAGAACTAGGGGATCATGGGAATTCACATTTCTGCGCTGATATTTTAGCTCTCTTCCATAATAGGCTGTTAACAATCAGCCAGGGTGTGTGTGTGTGTGTGTGTGTGTGTGTGTGTGTGTGTGTGTGTGTGTGTGTGTGTGTGTGTGTGTGTGTGTGTGTGTGTGTGTGTGTGCTTTAGGCTCTTTGCTATTTTAAAACTAACTGGTGCCTTATGAGTCCGTGTGCCCTGCTACTGGCACCACAGAGAGAGAACGAGAGAGAGGAGGACAGGAAGTAAGGACTGAGGACAAGGAAGGAGAGGAAAAGAAGGGGATGAACAGAGGAGGTGAAACATAGGATGAACAAAGAGGGGGGGAATGTATGGGAAGGATAGATTAAGGTAGGTGAAAGAGGGAGGAAGAAATAGGGAAAGTGTAAAAAGATGTAGGGGAAGGAGGTGAAAAGAGGGAGTGTAGGGAGAGGAGGGGAGGAAAAGATTAAAGAAAGGAGAAGATGAGGAAAGGAGAGAGCCACAAGGAATGAGGAAGGACGTGGAAGGGAAGGGGAGGAGGTTAAAGGAGGGAGAATAAGAGTGGAGATGGAAAGACGAGATGGAATGGAGAAGGTGAAACAATAGACATAGGAGGTAAAAAGAGAGAAAGTTTGAAATTGAATTCCAGGCAGCTTTACGACAGACTTTCTGAAAGCTACTGGGGAGGAAGGTGCCTTGGTATGAAAGTACGAGATGAAGGGGAGGGGAGAGGAGGATGGAGGAAGGTAAAAAATGACACAAAGAAGTCAAGGGTTCAGATGACAGGAAAGAAAGAAAAGAGAAGGCGTTAAGGGGAGAGAAGTTCATTGGGAGGAGGAGAGAAAGGTGAGACAGAGGAGTGAAGAAGGGAGGAACTGAGGAATTTCTGGCACTGGCACAGACACAGAAAAATAAACAAAATACCAACTCCGGTCCACAGGGATTTATTCACTTAAAACTCTTAAATATGTTTACTCTCAAAATGTCGAGGTCAGAGGTTACTTCAGGAATTTTGTGGTTGTGTTTGCACATTCTGCCTGATGCCTGAATGTAACCAGGAAAATGAATACACCACTACCGTGTACTACTACTACTGAGCAGCCCATAAGATCAGAAATTTGAATGTTCAAAAACTAGACGGTAGTAACAAGTAAATGATAAATCTTATACAGAACATATTGGAAGACCCATAACACATTGGTTTTTTTTACTACAAATTGCATGTTCATTTCTGTTAATTTTCCAAATCCTCCATCAGTTTTTAGATTGTTTACCTTACATCCAGGCAGTGTGCCACTGCTCTATGGAGAGTGTACTGCTATACTGTATTAAAGGGCAACTTCTATATTTTTCAACCTGTACCCTATTTTTCGAATTTGTTTGTGTCTAAGTGTGTATAAATTGGAACAATTTTTGAAATTGGTCCAGTATTAAGCAATTTGCAAGTTGTCATTATCCTACCATGTTTTTGTGTGTACTGATGCCAGGACAACCACTCCACTCGTAGACTATAAAAATAATGGACTAGAGGCGATTTCTGAATGGTCAAATATGTACTATTGTGTTAACATTTTATTGACTAAAAATGCGTTAGAACACGTTCATCTCGTAGACGAGTTCCTTCAGAATTAGCTACATATAACAGGTCAACTGACTCGATTTCCTTCTCATACATTCCCGTATGTCCCACCCACGGACGCTCAGCGTCTCTAGGGGTGAATGGAGGAGTGGGCAGGCCTGGACTCCGGGCTTCTGCATGATGATTGATTGACAGTGATTTTGTACTATAAAAAGTCGCCGACGCTATTCAAGCTCGGTCCCATCGCGGATTTTGCAAGTGTAGTCAAAAGACAAACTGCTGCAACCTATTTCTTGGTATTTGCTTGGCAGAATTGTTAGCCAATTGCTTATTTACCTGTAATTAACGGAAGAAAGACATTACAGAAGCTTTTCCAAAACTCAAGAGAATTCACACTAGTTCTGTTTTGCCCTTAGAGTTCACTCTGACATTTACTGGTCAATGTTGCCGCCCAGTGGCGAGGAGTGCAAATTACTTTTACACCACTAGACTCTTTCTTTGTTAGCTGTAACTGCATACAGTATAAGCATCTTAAGTTAAGATGCTTATTTTTGTAACATGGGAAAGCTGTGTGATTACTTGGTGTCCCTTAAAGACATGGAGTTGGACACTGCAATGCCTCAGCTTTACAAACTGTTCTCATTAGTGGCAACAATTGGAGCTACAGCTGTTTAAAGCGGCTCAAGTCCTACACCCGTAACACAGTGGGCCAAGGCCATTTAAGCGGCCTAGCTCTGCTGGCCATTGAGAGGACACTAGTCAAGTTACTGGAGGCCGGGAGGTTGCTGCTTGGTTAGACCCTGACAGTGCAGATCCACCTGGCCGTGCACGCTTCTGTCGTGCTCTACTTTATTCCTATGGGTGAAGTTAAGCGACTTTAACGCGCCCACAAAGCATCCCGGGAAGGTGGCTCTGCATTTGAAAAAAAGCTGCGTGTCAAAAAAGCTGGCCAATGCCCATCTTTATGCAAATGAATCCGTTGAATGCGACGCGACTATCCAATAGAAGTAAACGAAAATCTTTCAAACTGACCTTTGTCGATCTGAAATGAAGACAGATTCAGAAGCTGCATGGCCTATTTCTCGCTTAAAATGTTTTCAGAAACACGTTTCGGTGAACTATTTCCGTAAAATACAAGATCGTATTCTCAACGAGCCACCATGAACTTTGGTTCCGCTTACAAGACAATTTATTGTTTTAACGATCTCTTCCACGACCACCTAGTAGTCCATAAAACAAACGAAACTAGGATTTGGAGAAATATATTGACTGTTGGTGTTTCTGGTGAGGATTTGAGATTGCTTTGAGTAATTTAAATAAAACAAGATTTTGAAATGGCTTGCATTGTTTGTATAGGCTATTAATATTTTCTTATACGGTTAAATACATTCCTAAAATGGTTGTACATTTGTGAGAAACACTTAACAGAAGTTAAAACGAACTATGAGCTTTTAAATGAAACGCCCACACACGTCTGAACGATGGGAGGCATCGCGACACCACGCTTCAGTCGTGTCGCAAAAGTAGATCCGCAGCGTAAGTCTGTCCTGATGGTGGCTAGAGAAAAGGTCATTAAATCTAGAGGGGTCATCCTCTTGGGAGCAGGAATGTGACCATTGCCTCCTCCTCCAAAATCCACAAAGATAACAGTTACAGTTTTTAGTTTTCCCAAAATATTTTTTACTTTTTTTATTGGCCTTCAGACATACAAAACAAATTCCACAACGTGTGACAGGCAATAGCAGATGGTGCACAGAACTATTGTTGTTTTTTGATTGTATACTACTGTTAGATGTTCCTGTTATTACCTCCGCCAAAGAGTTTATGTTTTCGGTTTGGTTTGTCCATTTGTTTGCTTGTTTGGTTGTCAGTATGATTACTGTCCTGCTGGCCTAATTTAATGGAACTTAGTGTGAAGGTGTAGCATAGGCCAAGGAAGAACCTGTCACTTTTACTCCCTCCCCTGTCTAAATCTGTCATTCTGTCTCTCAGACCTGCAGAAGTCCAGCTATCAGGCGGCCTCGTCTCTCCTCAACACTCCCAGAACAGTCGGAACACCGTCCAGTCTGCAGGACCTTCGCAAGGTGAGCAAAATAAAAAAAAAACATTCATTATCATGGGCACATAACAAATATATCTCCTAGCACTGTGAGTCCTCTGTGACCCTTCCTTGTGTTCTGATCCTAGACCCAGGCTCCTCCCACACTACTGTCACTTGCAGGGAGCGACAGAGGAACAGCGAGCGCCAACGAGCCCACAGTACCTCCACCTTGGCAGCCTCTGTTGGCCTGCCCTGCCCCCTCTCCCCACCTGGGACTCAGAACCGAGGCAGCACTGAGTGGCAAGCTAGCGAGAGGCTAAGCCAGGCCAACCTGGATGCCATCACCTTCCCAGGCATCCCGCAACCCAGCACAAGTGACGGTGATGGCAGTAACACTGCAGGCTACAATGAAACCCTGGTGACAGACAGACAGACAAGACACAGTTTGAGTGACGCCAGCATATTAGAAGACACTGCAAAGGACACATATAGAGGGAGTGCCTTCAGCTTAGAGATGAGAGGAGGGTGTTCTGCAGAAAACGCCACACCAGTTTGCCTGCCCCATTTCCAACTTGCATCCCCACTTAACAGGAAGGACAGTGGGAGCATTGTGTCGTCTCCTCCCCCATCCTCCCATCCGTCCATTCCCCAGCAACAGTCCTCTCTGCGAATCTCTGAGTCCAGCCTCTCCAGCTCCACTGACAAGCAGCAACCACTAGAATCCTCCATAGGCCTATTGCAGGAGGACTTTGATGAGGTCTTCCTCCAAAATCCTGCCTCTCTGTCACCTCCTCCATTAATCAAAGAGAGAAGCATCTTGGAGGACTTCCCTCCACCTCCTCCTCCTTTCCTCGATTTGGAGCAGGAAGCTGGGCACCAGATTGTGGAAAGGTTCATTGTAAAATATTTTCATATTTAAACCTGAATTGAAATATATTATTGATGGACCCTATTTGATTTTTCTACCGGTTCTTTCTCTTTTTCCATTTATCTGTTCTCTTCCCTGTATATAGTCCTAGCATGGATTTCTTAAACAACCCTGTCATTCCAGCCAGGAAGTCATCCCTTCACTCCCCTCCAATGTCCCCTTCTTCCTCTATCTTTCCTTCGCCTATGTCCATCCTCCTTCCTTCCCTGAAGCCACAGCCCTCCACAATCACCTCCATCACCACAGCCAAGGACAGCCTAGGTCTTGAGTACCAGCCCCTACCCAAGAGGGAAAAGACATCTGAGGAGCTGCGAGTGGAAGTGCTGGCCCGGCAGCTGGTGGGTACCTGGAGTAACAGTTAATTTGAATAAAGGTTGCTGTACCTAGTTCTGATTCTACCTTTGTTGTCATACATAGTTCATACTCTACCTTCATTGTTCTCCCTAGTTC
Organism: Sander lucioperca; assembly: GCF_008315115.2. Taxonomy (NCBI): domain Eukaryota; kingdom Metazoa; phylum Chordata; class Actinopteri; order Perciformes; family Percidae; genus Sander; species Sander lucioperca. The sequence goes on along the minus strand of NC_050186.1, from coordinate 28,903,795 downwards.
TGACTCTACCATAATCAGTGTCCCTAGTTTTTCCTTCTTCCTTTGCCTTTTCGTACCTACATCTGACACTCTTTGTTGTTGTACGTGGTTTATACTCTGCCTTTGTTTTCGTACCTAGTTCTGACTCTACTTTTGTTGTAGAATCCAGTTCTGACTTTCTTGTAGTACCTAGTTCTGACTCTACTTTTGCCAGTGTACCTAGTTTTGACACTACCATTGTCGTCAACGCATTCTCCTGAACGTGTATATGATGTTGTATGAAAACGTATGCAAACCAATTCGTATGATATCCTACGAAATTAGGCGACCGTTATGTTTAGCGGTCTTTACAGTTAAATTTAGCCGAGAAAAGGTTACTGTGAGCTGGGTATTGTCATTGTGAGGTGCCGTTCGTTTCAGAGGCTGTTGCAGTTGAGTTTAGCCGATAAAAGGTGACTTTGGCTAGATCTGACTCCACCTTTGTTGTCTTATATAGTTTGATTCTTCCTTTTTCACTGTATCCAGGTGTTGCAGGACCGCTCTCTGGCACCCCTCCTGGACACGTGGGGAGGTAAATCCACTGTAGAGCTTATGGAGGAGATCTTTCCAAACATCAGATTGGTTGGTAAATCACCATGGCAACAAAGGGGCAGTAGCAGATTGGAGGAAAGGTAATTCTGTCATGTGTTTTGCCTTTGAATATTCTTAAAAATGTTAAGTTGTGTTTTAAATACACTAAGACACTGAGTTTTAGTATCATCAAAACTGTTTTGTGTGTATATTATTTTGATTTATTTTCCTGCAAACATAAACTCTAAAGAGGGAGTTCAAACAGCACTTTCTATGAAATACTCTTTGCGCTCCTATTAAATCTTGCTGGTTTGTTGTTGTGATGTAGATATACAGAGGAATTTCCACACTTTACTCAAAATATAACTCTGTGATGATTACTACTGCTGTCACTCCCTCCACCTAAGAACAACAGCGAAATGCAGGAAATGCAGTACAGTGGATATCAAATAGAAAGCGAATGACAACAATTGAATGCACTGAACATCACTGACTGGTGATGTAGTTTGGAGGAGGATCACATAGAATTTCCTTCAAAGTGCTTTATGTAACCATATTATGTAACACAAGGATAAAGACCTTTATCTTGAGTGTGTTTATTTAGCCATAAGACCACCATTGCAGAAGGTCACTTCATGCAACTGAAGGATAACATTATCATTGGGGGAAATGGACTTCCTGTAAACCAACATTTGTCATTCTTGTTGTGTTTGCTCACAGTGTCCTTCTCCTATCTGCTGCATCACAAACCTCTGCTGTCATGTTGTAACTTTTAAAGTCAGTGGCATCTTGAATGTGTTTTGGTTTGTTGGTGAACATGATGTTCAGGGAAGGAATGTTTCCTCATTATAACAAAGGCAAACAACCATCAATTTAGAGCCATCATTTCTCTGTTATACATAATGAGTCAAGTCAGTTGCAGGAAGATAGTGTTTTAGCTTTGACCTCGGTGAAACATATTCTGCAGCTATACTGATTGTAATGTTGCCTATGTACAAGTTGGAAGTAATGTTTTCCTCTAAGTTCTAAAGTTGGAACAGATGTTTTCTTTTGTTACTGTTGCCGCTCCTGAAAATGAGTATATTTAGTTTTGAGGCTTTGTTGTCCAGCAATTACATTGGGTTCAGCCTTGGATGTAGCTGGATAGCTAGCTAGCTGTGTAGGAAGATGATGTCCCCATTCTTAATCCCGCCTACAAAGCTCTAATTGTTTCGAATACTTCTCCAACTAGGTCATCAATGAACAGACCACCAGATGCATTTGAATTTGCAGGAGGTCTGGAAACAGGCTAGAGTGATGATGTAACCTGAAGGTAAAAATAAGATCTCCTGTTGACTAAGTGTTAGTCTATATCCTTGACGTTCCACTTCCGGAATTGCTCCGGTGCTGCAGGAAATTCCGCCGGATTCATGTATTTTCCATTTCCTTCCGCTTTCTTTGTATTGGAATTTTAAATTCAGTGGTTTAGTGAGGACTATTGTTGACTAATGTCACAAAAACATACTTTGTTTTGGGAATGCATGAATGCATGGTGATATTTTTGCAATGTAGTCTAACGTTAGACCAAGATTACCTCACTATAGACGATGCAGCTCTTCTGTCTCTCCTCTCCCGTGCTGCTGCTGGGGCATTTGGGTTAAGTGGCATCGGCACATGCAGTTCAACATCACATCTCCTTAAGTCCTCTAATATTTCCTCATTTATGTCATCCAACACATCTATGATTCATGGAAATGTTGTGTAAAACAAGGTCATATTTGTCCTTGTAGTATGATTTGCAAAAATGGGAACTGCTGGGTCCGTGAGATGAGCGAAGCAAAGTGTATGCGCGGTGTGCACACTCTACATTACGGCCAAGCATACGCCCTTAAAATAGCATCTGAATAACGCGCCACTGACTTTAGACTAGGTTTTTCTGTGGCTGTGTTTTCTTAAACTGCTTATACTAGCACTAGGGAATGTTTGCGCCAGAACATGCCTCCTCTTTTGCTGAACCGCCCCCTGGAGCGCAAGTTCATTCCCTAATTTACCGACGTGAGTCTGTTGAGGGAAAATCCGCTGTGCGTCGGGTGCAAAATAGGAATGATACATGTGTCGGTGTACAAAGTCAATTGCGCTGGGTACAAGATAGGGCCCTAAGTGTTGACTAACTTCAACTTCAACACAACAAGGGTGTTGGCATTGTCAGGCACGACAGGAGAGACCAGACAAACCAGATCCATGTTTCTCAACAGCAAAGTGTGGAAAGAACCACATCCACAGTGACTGTTTCATTAAACTTCACTAAACAGACGGATCATAAAAGAACTGTGGATTAATAAAAAAACATTACTGATCTTAGTTGTAAAACCAACTGGATAAAGGTTTTCAATTTCCACATGATTAAAAGGCTGAAGTCTCTGTCCAGAGGACACATGTGACTCTTATTTTTGTCCTTCCTTCTAACCATAGCAGATGAATGTGCAATGCACATTCATCTGCTATGCTATCTGATTGTGCATATCAGTGTGTGACAGACAGATGGCTTCCTGCAGTCTAAACAGCTAAACAACGCTGACACCTAGTGGCCAGAGATGGATAGAAATACAGCATCAACATGAACTTTTATTGTGAACTTCTTACGATAATCTGACTGTTTTTTTATTTAAATTCATATTTTCATATCAAAAAGTTTGATGTTTAAGAGGCTGTACTTGAAGGAAACTCTGGATTAGTTTTTAAACTTGTGTATTTACATTATCCTGCTCTTTATATCTTCATTACTTTTCCTTTTCTGTTGCTTTCTATGTGATTCTCTTTCTTTTGCTCTATTTACTGATCTTGAAACATACATCTCCTCTTGGCCATAAGCATCAGCAATGTAAACATCAAATTAATAAACAGATCTTGAGAAAATAGCATTTAAAATAATTTTCAAAATTAAAATTTAGGTTAGAGAGATAGACTTTTATTGATCCCACAATGGGGAAATGTACTTGTCACAGCAGCTCAATGAAGCACAACAAATAAGAAAAATACACATTAAATATAAATAGGATAGAAAAATACACAAAGAATAAAATGGGAAATAAAGAAAATTAGGAGAGAGTAGTAACGGTAATATGTACACTAAAAATAAATTTATTTACAGGTGGAGAGAATATGACTATACAGATGAATATGAAATGGCATAATGATTGTTAAATAATGTTCCTTTCAAAGAATCCAAGATGGCGTCTGTGATCCTGCTCAGAGCACAGTGACGAATCAAGGGAAGGAGACGGATCTGGATGAGGATGGGAAAGACCTTAACACCAGGAAGGTAAACAATGTATTTCTTATGAAGCTCTTCACTCATATTATTGTTGTTATTGTTATTATTATCATTATTATTATTATTATTAGTTAATATTCTATCCACTTTCTCACCCTGTTTACTAGGTGGAGCTGTGTGAAGCTCTCAAGCGCAGTGTGGCTTCTCTGCGACAGGAGAAAGAGGTGCTGTGTGAAGAGGAGAGATGTCACCAGGCGCTGGGGGCAAGCATTGAAACACTGGTGCTGGAACGCCTCAAACCCAACGAGAGGGATAAGTACAGCATGTTCATTGGTACGACATCTGACTGTCTGCTAGAGGTGCAACGATGAATCGATTAGTTGTCAACTATTAAATTAATCGCCAACTATTTTGATAATCGATTAATCGTTTGAGTCATTTTTTTATTAAAATTACACAATTAATTATACAATTTCTCTGATTTCAGCTTGTTAAAGGTGAATATCTTCTAGTTTCTTCTCTCCTTTGTGACAGGAAACTGAATATCTTTGAGTTTTGGACAAAACAAGACATTTGAGGACGTCCTCTTAGGCTTTGGGAAACACTGATCCACATTTTTCACCATGTTTTGACATTTTTATAGATCAAACAACTAATCGATTAATCGAGAAAATAATCGACAGATTATGAAAATAATCGTTAGTTGCAGCCCTACTGTCTGCTACTGTAAAAAAACTAAATAAAAAAAAACTAACCCTAACCCCTGATATAACAACAATTATTTTATTAATAATAACTTCAGTGACTACAGCTCCGATGTTTTTTTTGGTTATATACCTGCAGTGTGTCAGAAACTCAGATGTTGACCTGGTTGTGTTTGCAGGAGATCTGGAGAAGATCGTGAACCTGCTGCTGTCTCTGTGCAGCCGGCTGTCGAGGATCAACAGATCTCTGCACACTCTGGAAAGAGAGGAGCTGACGCAGGAGGACGTGGCAGATGAGAGGGTAAGACAGGACAGAATCTACATGTCTGACACTGGTGTGTTTACTTCCCCAAGAGCCTATTTACCTGCCCATCCATCTGTAACTGTGTATTACACAGGACTCATATTATTTGGGTTTAAGGTCTCCTGTGACTTTAATAGCTGTAGGTCGTTTGTGTTTTTGATCCCATGCAAATCTGCTATAGCTGTACAGTAAATATACATATATGAAGTATTCTAGTTATTAGAAGTCATTTTCAATTTCAATTTTATTTATAGTGTCAAATCACAACATGAGTTATCTCAGGACACTTTACAGATAGAACACACTCTATAATTCACAAAGACCCCCCCAACAGCAAGCATTTTGTTCAACAGAGGCGAGGAAAAACAAAAAAGCCTTTTTACAGGCAGAAACCTCGGACAGACCCTGACTCTTGGTGGGCAGCCATCTGCCAATGCAGGTTGGGACACAGAGACACTGCTAGAGATATACAAATATAGAGAAATATGATTCATAATAATTATAGCAGTTGGTATAATGAACAGTGGCAATTATAGTAACAATAAAGATAATACTATAATATATAGTAATATAATACTAGAACTATGACTAGAAATAATAGTAGTAGGAGTGCAGGGCATAGCAGGACGGGGAGCAGGACCACGGCAACAGCTGCAAACACGAGCCAGGTGCCCCAAAGTTATAATCGTTAACGAAAACGAAGAAAATAACGAAAACTAGGTGGGAAAAAACATTGTTGTTAACTGAAATAAAAATAAAAACGAGGCATTACAAAAAAACGATAACTAACTAAAACTGTAATGTCTGTTTGCAAAACTAACTAAAATAAAATAAAATAAATGTATGAGGCAGTAGTGTTAACCATACTGCAGTGATGGTTTTGTAGACAGTGGTCACTCCCTTTCCTTCGTGTGTGATTATACTTTTCTCTCCTTTTTTTATTTTATTTTTTATTGTATTAGTGTTTGTTAGTGGTGTCAATACGTTCAATGTAAGAATGTCTCCTTGAAATGAAAAACCTGTCATGTCCATGTTGAATTGCAATAATAATGATACTAAAGAAAATAAACAAAAAAAAATAAAAAATAAAATAAAATAAGTAAAATTTGAAAGTACATTTGAGAAGCACGCACAAGGAGGCTAAAACCTAGCTTACCTTAACAAGGTAAAGGAGAATGCAAAGCCCCCTTTCCCCAAAACAGAAGCTAACCCCGGTACAGGGCATGGATGTATGGGTACAGGGCCAGGCAGCATGACGGAGACAACCGGACAGAGAACACTACAGGCGTGCTTTCACTGGCGACCCGATAGCTGCTGGTTAGTAAATACACAGGAACACCAAAAGTGGGAGGAAGGGTGGGTTAATATGTGTATTGATACTGGGATGTCTACACAACTGTGTGAGTTCAATTGACTTCAAAAAGTTTGCCACTTTACTTGAACCAAAGTTCAAAAAACATCTGTTTAGTCTGTTAGCTACTTAGGTTTTTTCCTGGCACATGTCACTTACTGCAGCGTCTTGTGTAGACTGTTTACATATTTGTGCTCATCAAAAGTACATTTTATGTACTGGTGTTATTGTTGAATACATTGTGAATACATATTTATTAAATTGTGTGATGTTTTTGTTGAGTTATTATTACACAATACTTTTTCTGACCTTTTTGAATCTTGCCCCTGACAAATAACCCATATTACAAAAAAAGACTAAAACTAATAAAAACTAAACTAAAACTAAAGCATTTTCAAAAAAATAAAAAATAAACTAAATTAGCAAACCTGCTTTAAAAACTAATCTAAAACTAAACTGAATTTGAAAACAAAAAGTCCAAACGAAATAAAAATAAAAACTAATGAAAAATACAAAACTATAATAACCTTGGTGCCACCCCAATCCAAAGAAATCTGTGAGGCGAGAAAACATAAGGACTCCGGGGAATAAACTCCCCGGAACTAAGTTAATAACAAGCATTACTGGGAGAGAGAGGAGCTCAGTGTGTTAAAGAAAGTCTCCCGGCAGTCTAAAACTATAGGAGCATAACTTAGAGCTGGGCAAACCAAAGAAAACCTTAGTCAGCCTACAAAGGGTTGGTAGATGAATCCGACGACTATGAAGAGAAGCAGAGAAATGAAGTCACCATGTGTAATCTCAGTTCATGTCATGTGGTTTGAAAGGCAATTATGGACAGATTGTCGTGGTAACAACTTGCTAACATTCACATCACCAGACACCCTAAAGACAGCAGTCGTTAGTTAACTGGGTGTCACTATCAGACTAAATGAATTGGTCTAAAGTTGAGGCACAGTTTTATGGTAGCTGGTTCATGATTAAATACTGTAAGTAAGAATTTTGTGTAGTTACACTAAATGATGGACTTTGGCTGAGACAAGTCATCCATGTTTGTTCACATACTCCAGTATCATTTATACTGGAGTATTATACTATCATTTATACTATATCTATAGCTGAGCTTTCAGAGAAAGAATAACGGCTACAGCCACGCTAGCCACCCCCTTGCTATTTGGATATTCTGGGGGAAAAGCATGTTAAGTTTGTCTTGAAAGTGGCACATGAGGAAAGGTCAGCTAAACCAAAATCCTCTGTATGGTGGCTGTTTCAGGAAATTTAAGACTCAGCTTGTCAGGGTCAGTTACTACACTGTCAAACATGGCTCTGCATTTTTCAGTCTAAGCTTGAGTTTGCCAGTGTTATCTAGATTGTTTGCTTGAAAGATGTTGAACACACTGCATTTTTTCCAGGACTGTCATGTTACAAATCACAGTTGTGGATCTGCATCCTACATAACTCAGGCATTTCAGTCACATAGTGCCTCATACAATTTATTGTGCAAATACTATCAAAAATACAAACTCACCAGATGGTGGACTATTTTCTTAACAACCTAGAAGGTGGGAAAAAAGCAATGTCAGGCAGGTGTGAAGTAAGAAAAACATGATTTACTCAGACCAAGAAAGGTCTCTTGTATTACAGTCTATAGAAACCATGTAAAAATCAAACATGGCCCAGGATGTCTTCTTTGCTCACAGACTGGCATTCTGTGCCCAGCCCACTGCTGCCACTGGAGGATATACTTTTTTATAGCAATAATACTCAATACGACTGGAGATTCCTTTATATGTCTAATGTAACAGCTAGAATGTTAACATACTAATGTTTAGCATGTTACCATGTACATATTTACTATAGTCACATTTTGACCTACAGTTGCCACTTGATGAAAGTCATTAGGATTCATCCTCTAAGGAACATGTATACAAAATGGGCATTTTTCCCAACAGACATGTTGACTTGTCGTTGTAGGTAAAGCACTGGTGTTATTACCAACATAGTAATAACATTATTGATGGCTTCCTTTATTCAAGTGCCCTGGTGCAACTGTCCTTATACAACAGTTCGTATGACACCTTAAGAAAAGTTATGCACATTTTTTCACGTGTTATGTTACGAATGTCATGCAACACAAGTGATCAGTGTGCCTGCAGTGCTAAGTACGAACAGTGAATGAGAACAGCCTGCCTGTTAAGCCATGACAGTGTGACAGTGAGCCAGCATGCACAATACCAGGATCCTGAAACTGAAGCAAGTTATTGGAAATTTAACCATCATTTATTTACCTGTGCTTCCAACTGTGACATGTCAAAATGTCCACTGTTAAAACGTTTGTTTTGTGCCAATCCATCCAGGAAGTGGACCCAAGTGACCGCCTAGACTCCTAGAACCACACTGCTGCTGTTTGAAATTTGCAGTTGTAGTCCATTTAGATGTTGACATGAACAGTTGAAAGTATTAGTAATAAAGGAAATTGTGTATAAACTGATAAATATTTTGTTGTCATCTCCTCCTGTTCAGGACTCCCTCTATCACAAACGCTCTCTGCTCCTTGGTCAAACCGAAGACGCCTGGGAGCTGAAGGAGAACTTGGACCGGCGGCAGCACGTGGTCCATGCCATTCTGTCTGGCTACCTCACAGAATTGCAGCTCCAGGACTACCGCCACTTTGTCAGCACCAAACCCTCCCTTCTGATTCGCCAGCGGCACATCGACGACCTCATACGGCAGGGGGAGGAGCAGCTGACGCGATTGGCCGAGAGCCTGCCGCAGGAGCAGGCGGAGGCTCACGGTTGGTCGAGAGGGAATTTATTCTCATCATCAAGCCTGGCCCACTGCTCTTCTCCTTTTCCACCCTCTGCTATTCCAGGCCCCGCCCACTTAGTCAGGTCCACCACTGTGACATCACTGTAATGTCACGGACAGGTCACTATTATGAGTGGCAGTGAAGGATGAGGAAAGAAGAAGAGACAATTGGCTCACTAAAAACTCACTTTGAGCTTGAGTGATGCTCTAAATTGAAGGAGCTTTACACGAAGGAATATTAGGCCTGTTCACACTGAAACAGCTATGTAGATTTCACATATGAAGAAGAAAGCCTTTAATGTGCCTCATTTTATCCACACTCAACTGTACGTTACACCTCTGTTCACCCAACATCAGCAACCAGCGCTGTTTGGACTAAACCGACTGCTGCCAACATTTCTAATAATCCTCTGCTCCGAAAGGTGATTTCTAAGGGCCATAAGGTGTTTTCAGTTTGGAATTTCATTGTCAAATACTTCAAAGGACAATTCCATTGTTATGGGTAATTACCCTGCAGTTTTCCAGCTCTTATGTTTAATTAAACTGACCGTAATCCTGGTGCAGACAGACAGGTTAGACAGCAGCCTGAATTAAAAGTAAAAAGATAGAAAATGTATTTTAAAAGTCAGCGAAAAGTCAGAACACTCTGGAATTGTCCTTTGATAACCCTGATGGTGCTTTCATGAACCTCAAACATTTAGACTTTTAGACATTTAGTCTTTATTTCTACTGACAAGATGAAGTGAGCAGGTGTTTTATCTCCCAAAGACAAAATACCATCATTTTTAGAATAATAATATTGTCATCTTGTCAAACATTTCAAGACCAGGTCAGCTTTCGCACATGTACAGTCAACATATAAAAATAAACTAACACCAAAATTGGAGGGACGCTGTTTTTATTTTACTGCTAAAAAAATAATGAAAACTCTCAGAAACTGAGTGCACAGATCCTGAACGGTAGCTGTTCTGATTACTGTCATATGAGACTGTAACAATACTACTATCACTACTGTCTGTATGTCTGGAGCTTGTTGCACTTTTTACTGTAGCAGCTTGACTACTGTTTGCTTCAGAATTTACACTGAATGATAAACATTGTTCTACTTGTGCCTTTTTGAAAGTTGATGTGTTGAAACATGTGATGTCAAAAAATTGAGAAGTTTAGATTCCAAAGATTTTCACAGGATGAATTGTTTGCACATATCAACTTGGTTTAATTTTGGATTTGAGGTTTTGTTTGGGCCAAAAAAATCAATTCTTTTTTCTTCCCTTTGTTCAAAGTTTCAACATTTTACAACAACCACCATTACTCTAACTTCTGAATAATCTCTCAGTCAGTGACTGATTAATCAGTCAGATATTTAACCCATAAAATGTCAAGAACAACAAATGCCACAATTTACTATACCAAAATATATTTAACATATAAATAAAATAGAAAATAAGCAACAATTAAAACATTTATCAGCATTGTCATTGAAATTGCTGATAATTGTTTTGTCAATCACTGAATTCATAAACTGACTAGCTGTGTCATTATTGTTTAAGGTATAGGAGGTATCTTACTGTTTGTAAACATACAGCTCTCAAAGTTGGCCCTTCCCCTCCGGCTCAACGAGCCAGAGAGAGAGAGAGAGAGCAGTAGTGGTGGAGCGAGTTGGTGATGGAGCGAGTTAGAGAGTGAATGAAGAGAGGGAGTGCCGTACAAAGCCATGAGTGTTCCCGCGATGACATCACTATGACATTGTCAGGGTTATAGACCTTTCCTACAGATCCACAGTAGACATTACACAACTGTTTTCACAGGCTGAGTAGAACTGCTCATCACAAGTAAACTAATCTTCTTAATGTGTAAAACTGGTTGATTGCCCCTTTGCTCTTATTTTAAGGGGCTACCCTCCTCATGGATTAATAATTGTTGGAATCAGAAAATATTTTTTTATGGTCATCAATTTGTGCGCAGTGCAGTACATATGAAAAGGAAAAAGGTGCAACATCAAGACAATGCAAACAATAAAATGATAAAATATTAATAATTAAAAAACAAAGTGTTGCACCACCTTCTTTTCTCTTACTCCTTTTAAGTCACAATCATAAAAATAGCACTTCTGAAGTTGTTAATTTGCTTGCATTTTTACCTTCATTTGAGAGTGCACTGTCCTCTCTGGGCAGTAGTTTACCACAGAACACATTTTCCACTTTGGATCAACTCTTCTATCTGCCAATGAAGGATCAGGATTATATTTGAGTCACACCAGTTTATCCATGTAGCAGGTGCTATTTGGCTTCCCATCAGTTCAATTTATCTAGGGACTCTAAATGGTTCAAATAGTTAAAGTACTGATCAGCTTTTTACCTGTTTCATTCTACACCAACAGTACATGTTTCCTTTTACTGTTATAGTTTTTGTGCACCTTTTAAATATTGTGTTTGTCATATTCTCTAAACATTACACCACACAATAACCCAGGTTTTACTGTTCATTATTGTTTGTTCATGTTATTTTCAGAATGAAATTCAATGTTGGCTTTATGAAAGAAGGACAATTAAAGAACAGCTCCTGTTTTTTGCAAAATAAATGTATTTTGTAAATTACTTTGAAAACACACACACACACACACACACACACACACACACACACACACACGATGGAGGGACAGATAATTGGCTGATTTTTCTGTACAGTAAACAAATGTAAATATGTTGCCATGCATACTATAACTAAGAATAAGCAAAGGTTCACAAGTTAGCTTACATTATTACAGTTTTTGCTCATTGCTTACACACTACAAGTGAATGCTTAGACTAAAGCGTCAAAACCCCTAACTTTTGTAACCATGCCTTTAACAAAGGCACCAAAAGTACAAGCACGTTTTCTGCTTTGCAGTTCTTGCAAAACACTACACACTGTTTCTTACATTAGAAACTTTGTTCAAGAATGAAAACTCTTGCTATCATTGGGAAAACACTTCTTTTCAAAGTGCAAAACACTATCTGAAATTGGCAACACACCCATAGACACAGTGTTGCAGAATTGCAAACGAAGTGCAAAGCAAAAAATGTGTCTGTACATTTGGTGCCTTTGTTTAAGGCATGGTTACAAAATGTTAAAGTTAAGCAAATGTCACAACTAACTGTTATTACAACACATATGCACAAATAATCACAGACAACTGCTCTTTAAAGGTACTATAAGGTTTATTTAACTTTAGCAATACCTATCAATAATCAATAATACTTCAATCAACAAACATCCATTATCCAACTACAAGCATAAAGGCAAACCAAACAAGCAGGTGTGTGTGTGTGTGTGTGTGTGTGTTCAATTTTCTGAACATAGTCATACTGAGAAATACAGAGAGAGTTTTGTAAAACTGATAGTCTTAATAAGCTTTGTAGCAACTCATTTGGCAATGGCTTGAATGTAACGGACATTCATTAATATCAAAAAGTTACGCACTAAAGCTTTAAAATTCAGTTGACAATTAAATGGAAACGCGGCTAGTGTTGTGTTTACAGCTTGTGTTTTCTGCATCCAAGTGGCCACAAAAATGATTGCTGGTGTAAATCTGCATACAGCTGTTATTTATATATTAACAAGGGATCAAATGGCCTTGTGTATGCAATGTAATGCAAAAAAAGCAGCTTTGGCTTAACTATCATATCACAAAAAAAACATTCAAATCAATCAAATCAGATTTTTTTGTCTTTTGGCATTTTCGCCTTGATTTGACAAAGTAAAGACAGACTGGAAATGGGAAGAGAGAAAGGGTTATGACATGCAACAAAGGTCCCAAGGCTGGAATAAAACCAGGATATTGCGGTAATATGGTGCAGTAATGCCCTGTAACCACTCAGCTACCAAGTTGCTCCTGTAGTGGTCATTTGTAACTGTTTTGGAGGGCACTGACAACAACGTCCCGCTGATTGGGGTCAGATCAGAAAACACTTTGGAAGGAAATTATTCAAATATTTTTTATTTCTTTATTAGGATTTATTGAATGTGAACCGTGGTAGTGCTAAACCAAGCGACAACTTCCGTTAAGCCAATGCGGAAGTGCCTTAAACCTGAATCTCATTTCTAGCAAGGAGCGACTCCACTGGCTCCAAAAAGAAGTCTGTTTTTTTATTGAAGTCTATGGGGAAATTATCCTACTTCTCACTTGATTTATTAACTCAGTAAACCTTTTACCCTATCTCCCTATGTGTTTTCACTTCATCAAAGTTGAATGGAACATTTTGGTTGACTAAACACCTTGCAACGCTAGCTAGCTGGTAACTTAACCCTCCTGTTGTCCTCGGGTCAAATTTGACCCATTTTCAGAAAGTTTCTATATCAGAAATTTGGGGGGTTTTTTCAACCAAATTGTCAAAAAATACACGTGGATGGTTCTATACAATGCTCTTCACAAGTAGATTAAATGATCAGTTTACTATCAGTATTTTATTTAATTTCATAGCATTTGAAAAAAAATAAAAAAAGTGAAAAAAGTGACAAAAATGTCCAAAAAAAAGTGCAGAAGATTATCGAAAAAAGTGACAAAAACCTTGGAAAAAAGTGACAAAAACATCGGTGGAAAGTGACAAAACAGTTGAAAAAAAAGTTTTCATTTTAAATGTTGACCCATAAAAATAAAAAGTTGCATTGTCAATGGGAAGACAACACAAAGGTTAAGGGAAAGTCTGCCGATTTTCTGTACTGACGTAGGCTACATGCCGACAAAAAGCTCCTGAAGGTCCGCGTTTACCCCATGGATGTATGTTTACCCGCGTCAGAAGGGTTGAAAATCAACGAATTTCCCTCTTCAGCATTAGCTTAGCGCAGCGCCATTGAAATTGGCTTAGCAGCGTCATGCTCTCCAGCTACGCCCTTTTTTCCAAATATGGTCAATTCTGGCTCCAAAATACTAGTATGGCGACAGCCAAAACTCAAACTTCAAACGGCAGTCCACAACCCAATGGGTGATGATGTCACTGATGCTACATCCATTATTTTTAGTTTATGTGCTGAATCCACAGATAATTTAAAACAACTCTCTATGCTCTACAGAACCTTTTGGCATCTTTTAGCTCACAATTTGGGTTTTATGGCCCATATTCTGTTCATTCAGTGCACCATCAACACCTACAATTTTGAAATTCAGTTTGGCTTTAAGTGTATTTGGATAGGACACATTTTACTTGTGTTATCACTTTTGTATTTTATCCCAGCTGATCAAGTTAAAATTATTTTCTGAGACATGTAATTGCTTGCGAATATGGTGCGTCCAATAGGCCTACAATACAATACAATACAATATTATTGCTTAAAGATGGGCACCCGCTCCTAAAGCCATTACTCATAGTGCTACTAGTTGTCAAAAACTCCACAGGGTACCTTTACATTTCATCATTATTCATATGAGACACATATAGGCCTAGGCCTAAAGAGTTTTTATTTTATTGCTCATAGAAAATATTAGTTAAATTAATTAACTGCAGGGGTAAAAGGGGAAAGACAAAAAGGTAAAAAGGGAGAATGAAAAATTGGTTAGAAATTAATTTTGACATGAACATTTCATTTTTGTTTTCACTGCATATAAAAGCATTTTTTCAGTTCACTGTGTCCTTTCTCCTGTAAAAGGTAGCCTATATTTTACTTGTTAAACCCGTCTACAGGGGTCAATTCCAATATTTCAGTCTTGAGATTGATTTACAAGGAAACCTTACATTAATACGCAAAAACTAACACCTAGGCCTATATTTTACTTAGCCTATTCTGAATTTATCGGCCAATCAGAAGACTTATTCATGAATTGCTTATTAGAGACACTTTCAAAAGTGTTTGTGTGAAACGTACAAAAGAAACTCATTAAAATACACACACACACACAATTGATTCATTGATCATAGCCTATGCGATTATTGTATACATTTAGTTGCTGTGCCAATCACAGTAGGCTATTTTCTATAGGCTTAGTTTACATCATTCAGACATCCGGGTTTCTGCAGGAATGCAGCAGGTAAATACCTGAGCTGGGCGGAGCTATATTCCTCTGACAGAAACAACTTCCCGACCTTTGAGACTAGCAGAGAAGTGGAGAGAGACAGGAGGATATACATTCAGAGCAGAATGGCCACAGAATTCACTCAGGACTCGTTGTTATATTTCCTCCAGAGCAGCGGGGGCACGGTGAAAAACTCGGATCTGCTTCTGCACTTCAGACATTTCATTAGGGACCATGCGGACCAGAACCGCAACCGGGAGCAATTCAAAAAGTTTGTCAACTCCTTGGCCACCGTTAAACAGATCGATGGCGTCTCTTATGTCGTTCTCAGAAAGAAATTCAAAGGACATGTCACCGGCGGCGGTGAAGGGGGCTCTTCCGAGCCGCCGCGACTTTGCGCCCGAAAGAACACCGAACCTTCCCCGGAGAACGCCAAACTGAGTCCGGCTAGGAGCACAGAGAAGCCTCGGCAGAAACTGAGGGAGGTGACAACACCCGCCCCGCCGGGAGTAATCGCCGGCAAAACAATTTTACCTGCGGCTGGTATCATGCTCAACAACAACAACAACAGTAACATGGAAACAAATTTAAACCTAAAACAGAAACGGCAGCAGGTAATCCGCACACCTGAACTTTGTGGTAGACCAGCAGCAGATCAGGTGGTGAGTCAGATCTCAGAGACAGCACAAATGAAGACCCCCAGTCTGTCTGAGCCTTTTGCCCCAGATCAGTGTACTAAAGCACAGCACAGGGTGGGTTTTGAGCTGCCTCCTGGAATCACACCTGTGGTCGCTGCACTCCGACACCATGAAGAAACCAGCCAGCAGCTCCCAGTCCCAGAAACCCTCAGAGGAAGGGAGGCCTGTCTGCAGCCTGAGGGAGGTCTTCATCGGGAACCTCCTCTTCATCCCATCAGTCTTCAGCTGCAGGCTGCTCCACGCCCCATCAGACTCAGGCAGAGCTACAAATCTGCTGTGTCTTTTGATGAAGATGAGGAGGAGGTCCAAATAAGGCAATGTTCAGCAGGAGGAACGCTGCCCCTGAGCACTCCTCTCAGAGACGTGGGGAGGGCCATCTCTGCCTCCTCGCCGTGTATCTTAGACCCACCTGTTTCTCCCGTTGTCGTGTCCTCCTCTTCATCCTCATCATCAGAAAGGAAGCTCCCTAAGATTTACCTTCAGGATGTGGAAAGGGAAACGATGACCCCTCGTGGCCCAGGCTGGAGCTTGGAGTCAGGGGTAGGTCAGAGAGGACAATGGGCTGGGCCAGGACTGGAACCTGGGTCTGTTTCAGGGAAGTCCACCAGACAAAGCCTGCCTTTAGAGGCAGAGCGCTACATGGCGTCCCCTGACGGAGCTACAGAGGTGGTGCCTCACCATGATGCTCACGCAGACCGCCGATACTCGCAGCCTGCAGGTGTCCAGCTGGAGCCCAGGCAGGGGCCGAATCAAAGCCAAGGGGAGAGGCTGTCATCTAACCACAGTAGCATCTTCTCCCCCTCATCTGACGCTCCACGCCCCATCAGACTCAGGCAGAGCTATAAATCTGCTGTGTCTTTTGATGAAAATGAGGAGGAGGTCCAAATAAGGCGATGTTCAGCAGGAGGAGCGCGGCCCCTGAGCACTCCTCTCAGAGACATGGGGAGGGCCATCTCTGCCTCCTCGCCGTGTATTTTAGACACACCTGTTTCTCCCTCTGTTGTGTCCTCCTCTTCATCCTCATCATCAGAAAGGAAGCTCCCTAAGATTTACATTCAGGATGTGGAAAGGGAAACGATGACCCCTCGTGGCCCAGGCTGGAGCTTGGAGTCGGGGGTAGGTCAGAGAGGACAATGGGCTGGGCCAGGACTGGAACCTGGGTCTGTTTCAGGGGAGTCCACCAGACAAAGCCTGTCTTTAGAGGCAGAGCGCTACATGGCGTCCCCTGACGGAGCTACAGAGGTGGTGCCTCACCATGATGCCCACGCAGACTGCCGATACTCGCAGACTGCAGGTGTCCAGCTGGAGCCCAGGCAGGGGCTGAATCAAAGCCAAGGGGAGTGGCTGTCATCTAGCCACAGTAGCATCTTCTCCCCCTCATCTGACGCAGGCCCCTCCAGCAGCGACTATCTCTCCCCCAGAGGATTGGGGTGGAACGGCAGCTATGAAGATCTACATGCCAGAGCAGGTACAGCAGCAGTCTGTAAGGTTGAGTCTGGTGATATTCTATAATTTCCTTATGTCAGAATCGCTTAAAGACCTCTTCTTTTTTGAATCGAGAACTATTTGATGAAGAATAACTAAACACAATTATGACTCTGACTAGACAGACAATGCCAACTTTTGGTATATTTACTATAATTAATGATATGTGTCAGTCCCAAAAACTATTTTAGATTGATAGCCTACCTTAAAATGAACAAGCTTTGAGGCAATTCCTTTTGAGTTGTAGCTGTAGAGAGCAGAAAACAGTATAAAAAAAGCTGCAGAATTTCCCTTTAAATTCTGCTGTGTCAACAGGTGAGACTGGGGGTGGTTCAAAAATCCAGGAAGTATTGGAGCGAGCCCGTCGTGCCAACAGTAAAACAACGGTGCCTTGGCATAATTCTACAGGCCATCTCCATGACGACCAGGAGCCCACAGCTCGTTTGTCACCATTCCATTATTCCTCCGACTATCTCCACGACAACCAGAACTCTACACCCTGTATGGTGCCATGCCACCTCTCCACAGGTCAGAGCTGAAGTTTGTAAGTGTAGTGAAGGGGCTATTAGTCATCAGCTGTTAGTGGAAAATATCATTTGACAGGTCACATCTCTGTGCTCATAAAAGTCTCAATATCTTTAACAATCTCTAGATTTGAAGATATCTTTGTCATGACTGAAATTATAGAGTGACTGTAGAGGGGCAACAATACTGACGATATTTACACCAACTAATTAGTGAGTCAATCCAAATGTTTTGTACAGCCTGGGAATTATTTGTGCTCAAACTCCACCCCACAGGTGATATCTACGACCGAGAAGAGGCAGAGTCGAGCGAGGGCTCTACCTCTTCGCCGCCGCTGGGGTTGCACCCGGCAGTTGCCAGGCGGCTCAGCAGCCTCTTGAGGAGCAGGATGTCCCGCAGTCTGGGAGCCGATCTCGACCAGCTCGTCCAGGAGGAGTCAAGAGCAGGAGGAGGAAGTGAGGCGGCCAGGCTGAACCGCCTCCACCTAATCTCCTCCTCACTTAGCCTACGCTACAACCTGTCATCTTCCTCGCTGTCGTCCTGTTCCACACCACCTCGCTGCCAAAGCCTCGTTGACCTGGACGAGGAGGTGAAGGGGAGAGGAGGAAGGAGGAGCTCTCCCATTGCCGCCTCCTCCACTGCTCGTCATGAAGGCCCCAGTAGACAGGTGAGACTTATAGACAGTACAGTGTAGCTTTTTAAATGTTCCATTCAAACCTGCTGTATACTCTTGGTATGGTAGTTTAGCTGATAAGAGAGAACAGGGTAACATTAACACTTATCACTCGAAAATGATTTATGGACAAATCTACAGGTATAACAAACTTTCATTCAACATAATGCATAGATTTGAGGTTGGAAAACCAACTGCATTGATTGGGAGTGATTTAAAATGGATTATGTCCATTTAGATATGAGTACTGACCTGTGTCTATATATATGTTTTTGTCCCTTTCTCAACTTTTTTTAACAGTGTAAAGTTTATATTTAATTGTTATTGACTGAATGAGTTAGTTGGTCCGGATGGTTTGCATTTTATGTGTAGAAATAATTGAACAATGAGTCAGTAAGCCCTCGTGTTTTCTCTATCTATCTATCTATCTATCTATCTATCTATCTATCTATCTATCTATCTATCTATCTATCTATCTATCTATATATATATATATATATATATATATATATATATATATATATATATATATATATAAAAATCAGATTCAACTCATAATCAAAATAGTTACCTGTGTGCAGAGGCTAGGTATTGAATCTCAATCCTTTTTTGAGTAATTACCAAAATGTGTCCACATCAGAAAAGAATAGTATCAGAAGTTGTCTGGTCATATTCTGTATATATAACATATATTATGTTTACTTATTATTTGATAATATATTTCATGATTAAAATAATAATTTAGAAAATTTTTGAGTTCTTTTTTGTGTGAAGACAAATTTAAAACCTGATGCATTAGAGAGATGTGGTTCATTTTGATAAATATAAAAAGCAAACCCAGCTGTAGTTATGATGCACAGTGAGATTGACAACTAGCAAAGACCAATCATTTCTGGTCTTAACCTTTTTGAGATTTCTTTCTAACAAAACAAAAACATTTACTCTTTTTTTTTTTTAAATGGAGGACACGATATGATAACACTACTGATTCCCAGGAGGGACATTGATTAAGTTCTTTGCCCCTGTCATCAGTCAATGGTTCCTCTGGAGCCCAGGGAGCACGCCTGGCTGGTGAAGGGGGCGGCAGGTGCCTGGCCCGATATCTACACCCTGTTCAGGGAGGACTCGTCCCTTCTTAACAGACAAGACTTCATCTCCGGCTTCACTGTGCTGCACTGGATTGCAAAACACGGTGACCACAGAGTCCTCAACACCTTATGGTACGCAGCTAGCAGTTAGCTCTGTCAGCTGTAAAACAGGAAGGTTTGGTTCAAGTAGCATTCTGAAACTGGAATACTACAGTACTTTGTGGGCTGTAATTAGTGATATCTGAGCTGCTTACATGGATCATTGATATGTTTCTGATGTTTTCTGCATACATGTCAGCCTTAAAGTGCTCATATTATGCTTTTTGGCGTCTTCCCTTTCCTTTATTGTGTTATATATCGCTTTGTGCATGTAATAGGCTTCCAAAGTGAAAAAGCCCAAAGTCCACCCCAAAGGGACTTACCATCTCCAACAGAAAACACTGTTCACTAACTGCTCCAAACAGCTCTATTGTAGTCCAGCCTTTACCTCCGTGACAAACGTCTTCTTGTCACTTTGTAACACACGTTATAATGCTCGCTTAGCTGCTAGCGTGGCACGCCCTCATACTCTGCTTCTGACTAGCTAGCAGTGCTTACCTAGGTACTGTGCATGTGTGACTCCCAACAAAGATGGAACAGAAGTGAGATGTCTCACTCTGTAGCTAAAACAGAGCTCAACACACAGGGTGAAAAGAGGAGCTGCAGCAATGGTGCAGTACAACAAAAATATTGTTTTTTGAAAATTAAACCATGTAAACCTATCCTGATATAACCTCTAAATACAATTATGAACCTGAAAATGAGCATAATATGAGCACTTTAAAGACATAGACTAATTTGATTGCTAAATATTTTAATTGTGCAGTGAAAAAACTGACACGCAATCAAAATGTCAAAATGCACTTGAAGAATATTTATGAAATTACTGTGTGAGGGACGTAAAAGGTAAATTAAAACTACTTTAGGCAAACAGGCACTGATCTGCTCTCTCTGGCTGGGGTTTCAGGTATGGAGTCGAGAAAGCTGGTTTGACCTTCAACATGAATGCCAAGTCAACATGTGGCCACACGCCTCTCCATATTGCTGCCATCCACGGCAACAAGAACATAATGCGGTTGCTGGTTAACAAGTTCAACGCAGATGTGAAGCTGAGGGACGCAGCGGGAAAGAAGGCCTGGCAGTACCTGAGCAGCACGACACAGTCGGATGTCTTTCAGCTGCTGGGAGCTCCATCACGACCTGCTGGGGGAGGAGATGGAGGAGTTGTGAGAGAAGACCAGGAACAGCGTCAGCAGACCCCCCGCCGTCGGCGGCATCACCTCTCCTTTGCTTCCCCGGGAGAGAGGCCGCTGACCATGTCAGGCACCACAAGGGTCAAAAGGTCCACGTCAATTGCTGCATTCCTCAAACACAAATCGCTGCTGCAGTTTCATGGACATCAATCTGACTCCTCCGTTTAAAAACTCAACTAAGGGTTTAAGTTGGATTTCGTTTAGAGAGTTCTCGGTTTACCGACCACTCAACTGAACAACAGTTTGCTGGACAGCTGGTTTCATAAACACAAACAAGGTTTACACCTAGGCCTATCCACAGCATGGCCAAAAAGTGGCTAATGATATGCCTCTCTTGTTCCACTGGCAGATACCCCCCCAGACGCATAGCCTGATTGTATTCATGTGCTGACATATTGACACCTTGGTTACCAAATGATTTGGCTTAAGGTTAGGTGTGAAAACATCTTACTGCTGTACCACAGATAACACTTCTCACGGCATTAAAAACTCATTTGTAACATTGTCATTATCTACTGTAATATTCCTACACATAACTATACTGACATGGCTAATATTTAGCTATGGCTAACTCCTCTAGCTTAGCCATTAGCATAACATCAGCCTTCAAGGAGGCGTTATTATGGAACCCACGCAACTTCTAGGCAAGACCCGCCCTTCAATAGCATTCACACACTACTATTGGCCAGGTGTCAATGCTTACGCAAAGTAACTTAACCCGATTTGTTTATGTCTTACCCCCTGACCAATCGGCTATCCTAACCTTAACCATTCAAGGTCAATGCCTAACCCCAACCAATCGAGCTGCTTCGTAGTGCGGGACTTGCCTAGAAGTTACGTGGGGATCCATAATAACGCTTCAAGGAGTTTAAGAGGCCAGCCAGACCAGCATTTACCGTATATCCACAAAATGTCGGATTATAATTAAAGTGGAATCGCCCCAATCACTGGATTCGATAATACAGACAAAGTAAATCTGAGCAAAAATGTTCACAACCTGTCTTGACATTGTGGAGAGAACCACAAGTCCAAAATAGGGTGTTTGGTGTTTTAAGCCCCCAATGTCATCTTCCAGGCAGTGCTGCATGGAAGGTACTAGGGTTAGGCAAGGGTTAGGGTTAGGTGCCTTGAATTCGACGGTCGCAGCGCTGCCTTGAAGTCGACGGTGGGGGCTTAAACACCATCGAGCCCAAAATAGAGAAAGCTTTCGTATTGGCTGTTTTGCGCATCTGATTTGCATTGGTCAAGTAGAAACTACTTCTACAGGCTACGTCAAAGAGGTGTAGACTCAGCAGCCAGACTGAAGTCTAGCAAACTACCATTTGTGCCGTCAGCTCGCCAGCTACAGTAGCCACTGTGTCACCAAGCTTCCACACCGCCTTTGCCATGCCAATTTCTGATCTGACCACAGCACTTATAGTGGCAAAAATGACCAGTTTGTCAGGGGATAGTGGTATGTGATAGCCACTGTGTCACCAAGCTTCCACACCACCTTTGCTATGCCAATTTCTGATCTGACCACAGCACTTATAGTGGCAAAAATTACCAGTTTGTCAGTGGATAGTGGTATGTGATAGTGGAACATGAGTGGCATGCTGTTTATTAGTGATGTATGGTAGAAGATCAGCACCAGCATACCAACAGTGAACCAGCATATGCTACGTAAACTGTAACGTCATTTTCATTTAATTCAATCTTGCTGCCAAATGAAAATTGGAACAGGATAGCTACAGGTCTGCTACTGCAGCTTCTCTTAACAGCTACATTTACTTCATTGTGGATGTACAAAACTCCTGATTTTCAAGTTCATTCTCAACCGGAAGGCATTCTCTCTACTGAAGAGGATTAGGGCCACATGAAGAATTATTGTTCTGAGTTCTGCAAAGAAACTGACTTTTACACAGAATTATCTGAGAATAAATTAACTCCTTTCTGATTCTGAATAATCTCAGAATTCTGAGTTTCAAGTCAGATTTCAGACTTTAATTTCAGAACTCAAATACATTTTTACACCCAGGATTACATTTCAGGAGCACAGTCAGTCATAGTTTAAAGAGAGCAAGTTTCTCACAGTTGACACTGATTTTATGACAGCAGTTATATGAACCTTTGTTCTTGGTACTTTCTCAGCCTTAGTTTGGATATGTAGCTTGTTCCTGCTGTGGATTAACAGAGTCTACACACTGTCCAAAGCCTTATTTAAAAAGGGATTCCCTCCTTTAGTCCAAAGCCTTGAGCTCGGTCCAAATATCTGCAACAATAGGGAGCACAAGCTTCTGCCCCTGAGCATTCAGTTTCACTGGATATGAATGCCAAAGAAAAGATTGTCTGACAAAGACTGTCACAAAGATACGTGATAGCTTAAAGCAAAAGGTAACTTGCAAGCACTTGCAGAGCGGGTTGGTTTTCAGTGTGATTATCTGATGTCGTTATGAGAGGACAAAAAAACACAAGGTTGAAGTTTCAGTCTGAAGCTGTCTCACAGAAGACATTTTCAGAATTAGTCAGTAACAGAGATGATATTACAGCTTTTTAACACTTGTCGCCCACATCTGATCTCTGTTGATGTGTACTTTACATTCCTCATACTGTTTCCAAAATGCAGCCAAATGCAAAACTCACGTTTGTTTCTATAAAATTGCACTGAAATTAAATTTAGGGAGGTAGTGGACATCAAACACCTGTACAATGAAATAATATTACACTGCTGTAGGCACTACTTTGTGAAGCTTCACTTTTTGCTGGCACTGAATCAGAGGTGTTTTAAGTTGGTGGGGTGATTAAGGTAAGTCTGGTTTATTACAACTTGGGTCTTATTTTTGTATATTTGTCCATAATTTCTGTCAGTAATAACATTCACCAGCTGAGATCTGGGAATGCAGCGACATCACTAAAGTCTGACAGGTCGAGAAACACGAGCAGTGAGATAGTCAGACAGGCTGTAAACAAGCCCCCATAGCCCCCAAGTTTCAAAAATGATAATCTGTGTAAAAACAAATCAGCATATATCCCTTGTGA
The DNA here is from genome assembly GCF_008315115.2 of Sander lucioperca. Taxonomy (NCBI): domain Eukaryota; kingdom Metazoa; phylum Chordata; class Actinopteri; order Perciformes; family Percidae; genus Sander; species Sander lucioperca. The sequence goes on along the minus strand of NC_050186.1, from coordinate 28,880,061 downwards.
TAGCACTCTGTTTTTTTGTACATGTTAAACAAATGAGATATAATATGTTAAGTGAGCTTTGTATGTGCTGGCAGGTGGATTTTGTTACTGCTGGACAAAACCAGGATTGCTTTATCCAGCCTTTAGGCCAAGCTAATTGTTTTATATTTATCGTACACATATGAGAGTCGTGTCAATCTTCTCATCTAACTAAAATGTCAAACTGTTCCTATAACCTGATGAGTAGTTCAATGTTTTTAGTACTGGTAAAAATGATTGACAAGCTACAAAAATAAGAGCTAAAAGTTTTAATGAAATGAAATGATCCTTTAATTTCTGAGCCCATCGTTTGTGATGGTGTTGTATTGGATTGCACTTCATACAGGATTTGTAGTAAATGGTGTAAAACATGTTGAAACACTAGTACTGTCCTTTAACACTTAACCACAAGGATGAACCTGGCGTGTTTTCCTTTGAACAAGATTGTGGTTTAGTAATGTGATGTTCTACAGTATGTACAGTATTTTTCACACCACTGTTTACACAATGAGTATTTCATGTGTTTCACAGTTGGAGGTTTTGTGGTTTTAAACAACTTTTTTGGTGGAAATGAATGACTTGCCACAAGAGGGTTTCTATTCAGATCTATTCTCATCAAACTGGAAGAAAAGAAGACAAAAGGCAGAACAAAGTTAAAAATTTAACAAAACTTCAATAGATAATACTGTCGATTAATTAAATGGAGTGCAAAAAACCTTTATATTTCCCTTTTAACCTCAATCGGTTGGTAAAATAAATTAAAAACGGGCTTGTGATCATAGACTGTAAAAGCTAGTGATTGGATCTCATTTCCCCGCTCTATATGCAAATAAACAAGTAGGCCTTTATCATTTCCGTTTGAATGTTTGTGTTTGTGTGTTCTTGTTTAACTATATTCGTGGGGTCCAAAAACCGGGAATACAATATACTTGTGGGGTCCCGACAGCTTTGTGGGGCCAAAATGCTGGACCCCACAAGTTTAAAGGGCTGTTTGAGGGTTAAGACTTGGTTCTAGGATTAGGGTTAGAATTAGGTTAGGGTAAGGGTTAAGGTTAGACATTTAGCCTAGTTGTGATGGTTAAGGGGCTAGGGAAGGCATTATGTCATTGACGGGTCCCCACAAAGATAGTGAAACAAACGTGTGTGTACATTTTAATTGTTAATCTCATATAAATCATACATTGGAAACGTGCGATGACCAATGAAAAAGCGCTTTGTGTGCCGAAGAACGTAACTTTTCTCTGCGCAACATATTTTAAGAACCTAAAAATAAAGACTGTGTAGGCCTACACAGTCTTTAATGGTTTATTTTTAGGTAACCCTAACCCATAAGAGCAATACGTTTTGAAGTCACGTTTGTAGCTTCTAGCTTCTTCTAGCTCCAGAGAGCTGGGGATAAGAGCAGGCAGGTGTGTCAGATCTGAGGGAAGTGGGCAAATGCCCTGATTCTCACTGTGTGGCAATTGTTTGCACGATTGGATTAACTGCAAATGTGTTGCGAAATGTGCACCTCTAAAAGACAACATCAACTGGGTCCTGCATTATTAACCTTATCTTGTCTCCAGTGGCCTTGTTAAGACCTTACTTATTTTAGATTAAAGTGTGCTAACATAGTTCTTAATCCAAAATAAAATTGTTCAAATGACCACAAGTGAACTGACACAGAAACCTAGGGGCTGGGTAGGACTGGTATTTACTAACAGAAGTAGTGGTTGGTCTCTGGACTGTGTGCATTGTAAAGATGTAAAAACATATGGGAACATCACCTCAGTGACATATGGGTTGTGTTCAGTGGGTCCACCCAGCAGTTGTACCAGTCTGTCTTGTAACTGTAATGTTTTGAAACTGGTAACATCAATCTCTCTAGAGAAACACTGCAGGCTGGAGGACATGTTTGCACATGCCTGTGTGTGTGTGTGTGCTTTTGTACACGTGAGAATCAATTTAGACTTTGTGTCGTCATAACACAAAGGGCTGAGACTTGAGGCCTGTACTACGAAGCAAGATTTGGCGTTAACGAGGTAAGTTCAGGTTCAACCCAGGGTTTTGTGTATCACGACGGTGGATCACTTGTTACCGGGTTAAATCGCCGTGGTAACTTATGCTGAACACCTAACCTGCTCGGGAGCAGGTTAAGATGGAGATTAGAGAACCGATGTAAAAGCACCGCCTACTGACCAATCAATACTCGATTGATAACGGCGTCACCGTTCTTAGAAGATCAGGCGGAGCTCGGTGCGCAGAAAGGAGAGAGAGAGGGAGAGGGGGAGAAAGGGGTGCGCACATAAAAGTTAAAACATTTAGAGACCGACAACCCCGTTAGCATTCCCTGATGTGTATATTTATGAAATACATAGATTGTAATGGGAGGGAATTACGTATCGGCTCGGCTTCTTGAGCCATGTGTTGCCAACACACATCAGCTTGAATTATGTTTTTATATATTTTTTATTTGCTCTCACGATGGCTTCCCACTGCCAGGGTTGCAACTGAAATAATAGGCTAAAGCAACGACCGTTTATGGAAAGCACAAGTGTAATTATGGTCAGATCTAGTGCCTGACTGATGGAAGATATTGATAAGCGTCACGTGATTTACACATAACAGCGTCGACTATTTTTTTGCCAACTTTCCTTCCTGTTTCTGGAAGCAGCGACTGTATTGCTTTTTGTCTGTAAAACCGTGTCTGTATTCTTCATATTTATGTAGAATTATAGTTTGCTCTTCTTATATAAAATATGCGTCTCTGGTAGATGTTTGCGATTGGTCGTGCTGTGCAAACACCGCCTCTTTTATGTGAACGCGCGCGTTGCTGGTTGGGAAACCCTGGGTTGACTGAACTAGTTGTTAACCACCGTCGTGACACAGTTTATGCAGGACCGTGGTTGTTAGGTTAGGTGAAGCCACGTAACTGAAATAAATCCAGGGCATGTTTATCTTGATTCGTAGTACAGGCCTCGGGCCTCTGGTTTTAAGGTTAAGATTAGATCTGACTAAATCTGATTTAGGTTATTATGTCATAAGTCATTGAGGTCTCTCACAAGTATAGACATACACATTTGTGCGCGAGATTTTGTTTGAACAAGCTCAGCAGGTCTTGTGTGTACATTCTGAAACAGCCGGTTAGACCTGTTGTGTATAGTTACATAATATTTCCAGTTTAACAGATAAATCCCACTAACTCTGAATGGGGGAAATGTTGAATTCCAAAAAACCCCCCAAAACGTTAAATAGTATAAAAAATAAAAAATACAAACACTTAAAGACAATATGATAATGTCCTCAAAAAGCTGTTGTGGTTTTAATGAAGTTTCTATGTTGAACGGTGTTGAAGTAGTTAGGTGCCAAGAAATGAGGAACAATAATAAATTAGCCACTAATTCCATCATATAGTTTAAAGAAGTGTAGATTCATAATGGGGTTGTCTACTAGGTAGGGAATAGGGATATTGTTTCTGTAAAGAGATATTGCTTCGATTTTTTAAAAGTCATTTTTCATGCTGTAAGCAACACAAACTACATTCCATAAATTTCCATAGAGGCAGAAATCTCAAAGCCTGGAAAAATGAAACCAAAACTAACTCCATGGATAGATACCACTGGTGAATACAAATATTTTTCTTGTAATTTGGACTGACTGACCCTTTAAACCCAAGTTTAAACTTAAGGCTGGTCACAATAATATGAATAAAAAACTTCTGACATACAGTATTATTGTAAAGTTGCTCTAGCTAAACTGTTAGCAAACATCTGCGTACTCCCACATCCGGCAGACACAGAGCAACAAGGGGCATCCCATTGTAGTTGTTTTTGTTGCATCTACTGACTTGTACCTACTTGACCTGTATTGTGATGTTCATCCATGAACTGAAATTGTATTCTGCTGGGTAAACTCATATATAATGAAAATTTAAACATGAATGTTTTTGTGTAATAAAATGAAGACAAAGTACGCTCTGTTTTCATTCTTGTACCTCTTCATTTATTGGTGCCCCAGTGCATTCAGGGACCTGAAGAAGCCACCAGCAGCTCCCACAGCAGGATAAACAGAGCTTTTTGCAGGAATAAAAATATATTAAACAGAACTTCAAGAGATAAAAACAGAGCATGTTGTTTGTGTTTTTTTTAACATCAAAGTGTCACTTGCCTCCCACATAAGCTGAGACACCAACTCAAAAAACACATTTCGGTCTCTTAGCTTATTTAAAATGCTTTAAATAACTCAAGGTTGTTTTATTACATATGAATATATAAACGAGAACTTGAATTCCCTCTGGATGCTTAAACACAGAAACCACATGCAGAGTGATTTTTACCAGGGCCTTGTTCTTTGAATGAGGACAACAACATTTGTAAAGCCTGGATGTTTCCGTTAGAATTCCACTAGGGCTATTGTCATAGCAACAAGTTGACCAAGACCTTTTGGACGGCTGCGGCTCAGTGGTAGAGCGGTCGCCTGCCAATCGGAAGGTTGGTGGTTCGATCTCTGGCCCTGCAGTCCCATGTCGAAGTGTCCTTGGGCGAACCCCGAGTTGCCCCCGATGCTGCGCCATCGGAGCGTAAATGTGTGTGAATGTTTATCTGATGAGCAGGTGGCACCTTGCACGGCAGCCTCGGCCACATTGTGTGAATGGTGAATGGTTCCTGAACTATGTAAAAGCGCTTTGAGTAGTCGTTAAGACTAGAAAAGCGCTATATAAAAACAGTCCATTTACATTTACCTTTTACATGTTTAAGATGAGGGCATGTACATTATTAGGATATAATTATGATCTCTTGGTGTCACCACACTCAATGGACTCCAAAACAAACAGGTAAATGATTTTAGGCAGCCAAGACACCCAAATGAGAAAGCCAGATTTTAACAGCAACTTCAAAGAGACTTTTTTTAGTTTGTGGGTGAATAAAACAACCTGAGAAACGTTCATTCAGTCAAGCCGTCATAACAAGCTGAGGGGAGGGAAAAACAGAGGGGCTTCATAGGAGGGATATTTATATTAGCATCTTATTAACAATCAAACTGCACTTCACTTAAAAACGTTTTCTATCTCGGTGAGTAATACAGATAATCATCCATACATTGAGACTATGAAGACGTTATAGAGATGAAAACATGCAGAGTGAGGAAGGAAAGGGAAGAGGATAGAATAAAAACAAATATATGAAATGGAAGAAGAGTTTAAGATGTGAAGAACAAATATAAGTTGACAAACGATGACAGAAATCTTCCACAAAAGGACAGAGAGAGACAGGGGGGTAGAGAAGTCAATTCTAGTTTTTTTTTAAGGTAACTTTTCTATTTATACTTTTTTTAAACCTTTTGTATTATTGTATTTGTGTTCAACAAATATAATTAATAAGATAGTAGCAGCAGCACGTGTTTTATTTTTTTGAATGTTAACATTTTTTTGGGCTCTGTTTTCCCGTTGCAGGGGATGATGGCAACTGACCTCAGGACAACTGAACAGCTGGGGGACACGCTGGGTCCTTTGCACTGTAACCAAAACCATCTTAACCACTGAAATCATCTGTATCACTGCTTTATTTGTATTATAAGATCAATATTTTCTTATTTTACTGTACGTTTCATTAAAAGCAGTGATGTAAAGAAGAATTTTCTCCATCAACTCTGATGGGCAACATTTCACGAGGAGCTGCCTTTTACATTGCTTTCTTATGCAAATGGTAACACTGAATAAAATCTCTCTTTCATTGTTGCCTATTGCTGAGGGAGTTGCCCATCACTGTTGCCAAAAGAACTGCCTAAATATCACAGATCAAAAAACTAAATATAGTTTAACTATTTTGAATTGAGGTGTTTAATTTAAAAGTGAACGATGATTCACTGTGAAGGTGGTTTTGGTAAACAGGTTTCTGTTTGGTCTCTAGGAGGCACTGACTGACTGCAGTGGCGGGCAGGGGGAAGAGCTGCCTTCCTGTCGTGACAACAGGACGCTGCAGACACCCAGACCTTCTCCTTCTCCTCCTCCACCTCCTCCTCCTCCTCCACCACCTCCACTTGTTGTTATTGCCCCCATCAAAGATGTTGGCCCCTCCTGGACAGCGGCGGAGGTGGTGACGTCTTCGTTGTAGAGGCGTTTGATGGCATCGTAGAAGTCATCCACCTCCATTTCATCCACCTGAATACACAGAAAGACTTATATTGTGACTCAGGTCTAGGGCTGCAACTATTATTTTCATTATCAGTCACTCTCCCGATTACTTTCATGTCTAATCAGTTAATCGTTTGAGAAAAATACCTGTCACGACTAACCACCAAATATTTACATTTGAGAAACTAGAACCAGCAATGCAACAAATTAATTAAACAATCGATTATCAGAGTCTTTGTCAATTCATTTACTGTCGATTGACTAATTTAATTGATTCTCAAGTAGGGCTGTTGGAACGAATTCCGAAATTCAAATATAATTCAAATATAAAAAATTAATACTATTCGAATGCTAAAATTACTATTCGAATATTGCTTTTTTATGAATTTTTGAAAAGTTTTATATGCAATCTTGCCTTTCTCGTCGCCTTGGCCTACCCGCATGTGAAAATTGAATGCTTTTGTTTAGTCTGATGAACAATAAAGTTTTTGAATCATATCACAATCGTACACGTTCCCTTAATACATACATCCACGCGGTATCATCATCACAATACTATCAAAAATGGCGGAGAGCGACCTGAGGGCACACCTGACGTTACACCCTGACAAGCTAGGCGATCTGTCCGAGGAATTGCCGCTAAAAACGGGCAAGAATTACTTTTTTTCTGCCTCTCTCCTCATCGCGGGGCTTACCAGCTGTCCGCCAGGCAATAACGGACAAACTAACACGGTTCAAATGTAAAGATATGAGACCGATCAACATGACGCAGGGTCTGGATTTAAATATTTTATTCACGAGCTTGAGCCAAGGTACATTAAAGTTGACAAATTAAAGTCATTCATTTTGTCCCCACAGCGATCACCTGTTTTCAAAAGTTTGTTTTGTAATGTTAGTAGTCCCTCTAGTGGACAGAATGTGTAACAACAACGACATGCTGATAGTGGCATTGGCGATCCATAAGCCTGTGTAATATCGTAAATATTAATAACAGGATGAATTTGAGCATTTAATATTCAAATATTATTTGAATATTAAATAAAATAACAAATGGAATTCGAATAGTATTATAGAGGAAGATTGACAGCCCTATTCTCAAGTCTCTACATTGTTTTGTTTTGTTTTTTTAAAGAAAAAGAGTGTTACCTTGCGCTTGGCGGATGCCTTGCAGCGCAGTGTGACCTTCTGCAGGTGGTTAAGATGGCGGAGGTGTTTGGGTGGAGAGAGTAGAACAGGGATGCTGCTGTTTGTGGAGGAGATGGTGCTCCAGGGCTGCTGGCTCCCCTCTTCCCCATCAGCAGGTGTCTGTAGCTGGGCAGGGATGGTGGTGACGAGGGCATGGTCCCTGGAAGACTCAGTGGTGGAGGTGATGATCCCTGGAAAGAAAAAGTTACAGAAATACTTTTAAATAATACAGATGAAGCCATCATAATTTTGCATGCCTCTGTGCTGGGGCCCAGGCAGGTCCGTGACTGGTTACCAAAGCAGATATAATAAATATACAAAACTTAAACTAGAGTCAGTAGACATTGTTACCCCAGCACACAGGCAGACCATGGGCAGCACCTTTCATTAGTCAATGCACATTTCCAATGTATGATTTATGTTAGGGCTGTGCAATTATTCAAATGTTTTAATCGTGATTACGATTTCGGCTCCTAACGATCACAAAACAGAGTAATCGAGAAAAACTATTATTTTGCACATTATGTAGTGTTTCTGGGCTCACAGTCATCCACTCTCCTCTCCCCTTTGAGGGTGAGCAACTGGAACAGTGACAGGACACAGGATGTCATCACTCGTGATATATCATGGAATGTAATTGTAAGATGTATGATGCTTTTTAGAAACGATTGCAATTTGATAATTTGACAGATTTAGCTCCTGTACGTCCACGAACTTAACATGTAGCGTCAGCAGTACAGTTGATTTTATCCAAACTGAAACATTTCCAATAACAGTTAACTCCAGAGCGTTGTGAAAAATGTAGTCGTTTAACCAGATGAATCACATTATATAAATATGTTAAAGAGTGTCTATGTGTTCCACGGTGGTTCCCAATTTATTTTCATGAATACAAATGTTTAAAAATAGTTTTTGATTCAACTCTGTAATGTTGACATTGGAAAATAGGGAGAACATTTTAATTGATGAGCCTGGTGTGCTCAAATGGCTCTGGGTGTGCAGTCATGCTGATTTGACCACTTTCTAAATGTCTAGTTGAACAATCAGATTGCCTGATCAGATCTAGTTGTTGTATAATGGGGTTTTTCATCCGGCAGCAGGTCTGCCAGCGGCCTCCCAGTCATAGCCATTACACTAACTAGAGCTGGTTTGCAAATGTTGTGTATCACAGGGAGGAAGATTCGCTAGGGATCGGAGATTGTTTGCTTTTGTCTGGCTCTCCGATTTGACCAATCACGCTTGCTTTAGATTGAGTTTAGGACCTCCTACCTCATTAACATATGGACACAGAAATACAGAAATAAATGTAGGTGAACAAAAATGTAGAAATAGACTTTTGTTTATGCCACACTTTTATTTAGTAATTTATGCATTTTTTTCTCTGTATTTATTTCAGTATATATCTATTTTATTTCCATATTTATTTATACATTTATTTATTTATTCATTGAGACTTAAGTCATGTTTTGTCCTCTATAACATATAACCAAGCTATATGCAATATGGAAATATTGTACGTGTTTATTTGCATATGGAGCGGGGAGATCCAATCAGTGGTCATTCAGGACGCATTTTGGGATACATTCTTCTGCCAGGTGGGAACACATATACCTAGGGCTGTCCACTTGGATCATCAGATTTTCATTTTTTAACTAGTCTTCAGTCCCAACAGATGCTGACTCAAGTGACATCAGTTGGAGACATTTACCAGACTTCACACAGCTCCCTCTGGAGCCAAAAAAGGCTTTATACAACTTTTTAATTTTGCAGTAGTACTCTCTAACACCTGTTAACAGACTTTGATGTGTAAAATGGGTGGAGTTCCCCTTTAAACATACCCAGTGTGCAGCAGGGGAGTGTGGGGTCCTGGTCTGGAGGCTGCAGGGTGGTTTGGCTCTGAAGGGGTTGGTAGATGTAGACAGTGTTTGGAGGCAGGGAAGATCTCAGTGTGGACAGACTACGAGCCACCAGCTCTCGACTCAGAATCAACTCAGAGCTGTCGATCTAAGAGAGAGGGAAGAGGAGGAAAGAAGGACAAAAGAGACGAACACAGAATAAACGAGATGAAGACAGCAACTAAGAAATATATATATATATATATATATATATATATATATCCTGCAGTGTTCATTACAGCCACAATATGAAAATGTCAAACAATATACTGATGATTTTATTATTCTTTGAGCCTTACCAGGGCCATGCTCTTCAAACGTGGCTAAGCATTGCTATCATGAAGTTCACCAGTTTAAATGTTCCTGTTAATTCTCATCTCACTACGTTTGTTATATTAAGATGAGGGTTAATTTGTATGAAAGTAAATCTGTTTCATCGGATTTTGAAATTAAAAAGCCATTGAATTTCTAGCACTGAATCAGAGGTGCAGTGATACGCGCTTCTCTGTGCTTCCGTTGGAGCAGTCGCCCACTCATAGTCCCATAACCACGGTGCCTGTCCCCCAACTCAGATCAGTTAAATCAAAGGTAAACAAAAGAGGAGCTATACTTAAGAACCTAATTGGAATTAAAACTATCACTGCAATGATAGAACAGAATAAGAAAATTAGATCTTCTAAAGCAGTACTAGTAAACGATTCGATATCAGATAATCAAATTGATCTATTCTGTCTTGCCGAAACATGGCTGTGCCATGAAGAATATGTTAGTCTAAAAAAATCCACTCCACCCAGTCATATTAATACTCAAATTCCACGAGGCTCTGGCCGAGGAGGGGGAGTTGCAGCCATCTTTGATTCAAGCCTGTTAATTAATCCTAAACCTAAACTAAATTACAACTCGTTTGAAAGCCTTGTTCTTAATCTTCAACATCCAACATGGAAAACATTAAAGCCAATTATATTTGTTGTTGTTTACCGAGCTCCAGGTCCATATTCTGAATTTTTATCATGTGTAATCCTTAAATCAGACAAAGTACTTATTGTAGGTGATTTTAATATCCATGTGGATGCTGACAACGATAGCCTTAGTTGCTTTCAACTCACTACTAGATTCAATTGGTTTTAGTCAGAGTGTGCATAAGGCCACTCACTGTTTTAACCACACCCTCGACCTTGTGCTTGTATATGGCATCGAAATTGAAGATTTAATAGTATTTCCGCAGAATCCTATTATCAGACCATTCTTTAATAACTTTCAAATTCTTACTACCCGACTATACGAAATTATATAAAAGCTTCTACACTAGATGCCTATCGGACATTACATTACATGTCATTTAGCTGACGCTTTTATCCAAAGCGACTTACAATCGCTATATATCAGAGGTCGCACACCTCTGGAGCAACTAGGGGTTAAGTGTCTCGCTCAGGGACACATTTGTTGATGTATCGCAGTGGGAATCGAACCCGGATCTCCAACACCAAAGGCATGTGTCATATCCACTGCGCCATCACCACCCAGTGCTATAGCTAAATTTAAGGAACATATTCCAACAGCATTTAATTCAATGCCGTGCATTAATATAACAGAGGACTCTTATGTTAACTTTAGTCCCTCCCAAATTGATAATTTTGTAGACGGTGCTACGGCCTCGCTACGGACGACTTTAGACTCTGTTGCTCCTCTCAAACAGAAGATGATGAAGCAAAGGAAACTAGCACCTTGGTATAACTCCCAAACTCGCAAATTAAAACAAACCTCGCGAAAAACTTGAAAGTAAATGGCGTTCCACCAATCCAGAAGAATCTCGTTTAGATTGGCAAGACAGTCTGAAAACATATAGGAAGGCCCTCAGAAATGCCAGATCAGCCTATTACTCATCACTAATAGAAGAAAATAAGAACAACCCAAGGTTTCTTTTCAGCACTGTAGCCAGGCTGACAGAGAGTCACAGCTATATTGAGCCATCTATTCCTATAGCTCTGAGTAATGACAACTTTATGAGCTTCTTTAATGATACAATTATAACAATTAGAGATAAAATTCATCACCTTTTGCCCTCAACTTCTAATGGTTCACCTTTAAACGCAGGACCGCTAGAAAGATCGACAAGACCTGACATATACTTGGACTGCTTTTATCCTATAGACCTTCAACAATTAATATTAAAAGGTTTCTTCAGCTAAGCCATCTACCTGTCTCTTAGACCCCATCCCAACAAGGCTACTTAAAGAAGCATAACCCATGGTTAACACTTCATTACTAGATATGATCAATATGTCTTTATTAACAGGTATTTATTTATTTACTGCAGTCATTTAAAGTAGCTGTGATAAAACCTCTTCTGAAAAAAAACACCCTCGATCCTGAGGTCTATAGCCAACTATAGACCTATATCTAATCTTCCCTTTCTCTCCAAGATCCTTGGGATGGTAGTCGCTAATCAGTTATGTGACTTTTCTACATAGCAATAGTTTATATTATATATTTTTAACGACCTTCTAACTGCTTCAGACAAAGGACTTGTCTCTGTACTTGTCTTACTAGATCTTAGTGCTGAATTCGAACATTTAGTTGGCATTAAAGGAATCGCACTAAGCTGATTTAAGTCCTATTTATCTGATCGATCTCAATTTGTTAATGTTAACGATGAATCCTCCAGGCACGCTAAAGTTAGCCATGGCATTCCACAAGGCTCAGTGCTTGGACCAATTCTATTCACCTTATATATGCTTCCTCTAGGCAATATTATTAGGAAACACTCAATTAACTTTCACTGTTATGCGGATTAGGGCTGCACAATTAATCAAATTGTAATCACAATCACGATTTTGGCTTCCCACGATCAAATTCACGTGATCGAGCGATATTTAAAATGCTTCATTCCAACGCTCTGTATCAAAGTTTTTTTTCTTTTCCAAAGCTCCAAAACCACTCTCTGATCACGTGCCTCCATGAGCCAATCAGAGTTGTTCCCTGCACCGCGCAGCTTAGTTTAGATGTAAACTGATGTAGTTACTGTTGTACATCCCGCTGTTGGAATCCTCTACAGTGAAATACAGTCACACTACACCGTTTAGCTGTCAGCATTTTAGCCGTGTTTAATCCAGTTACTACTGTAGCTAATGGTAGCCTAACGTTACCTGCTGTGTAACTTGTTATTAGTGTTTACTAGCGGGACATGCAGCGATGTTTCTGTTGCCTCTAACGTCTGTTTTGGAGCAGCAGACATTTAAGTGGCACCGTAATCCGCGTTGCTATTTCATCCGGTAGATACCGGGCACCGGTGCCCTACTGGCACCGGATTTTAACATGCGCCGTTAAAGTGAACAGAAAATTGCGTTGCCTGTATCTTTTCACAGCAAATGCGCATGTTTGGAAAGCGGTCGCACAACAGCTGAAATGGCATACTCCTTCATAGTATCCTTCAACAAAGGAGGAATGTAGCACAATATCGATGTATTGGCAGGAATGTAGCACAATATGGATGTGAAAGCAGTTATAATTAGCCTATGTGACAATAAAATTAGTTTTGGTTAAAATCAACAAATAATCGTGATAATCGTGATCAATATATTGATCAAAATAATCGTGATTATCATTTTGGCCATAATCGTGCAGCCCTAATGTGGATGACACCCAATTATACCTATCAATTAAGCCAGATGAAACCAGTCAATTAGCTGCAGTGCCCTGCTACACCCTTTAACGCCCTGCAGTGCCCTGTACGCCATGAACTACTACAACTACTATTTGTAGTCATAGTTCCATTATCTTTATTGTGACTATTATTGCCACTGTTCATCACACCCACAACCGGCACCGTCAGCCACCGCCTACCAACAGCCTGGGTCTGTCCGAGGTTTCTCCCTAAAAGGGAGTTTTTCTTTGCCATTGTTGCACTAAATGCTTGCTCTTGGGGGGAAATTACTGGAATTGTTGGGTCTTTGCAAATTATAGAGTGTGGTCTAGACCTTCTCTATCTGTAAAGTGTCTTGAGATAACTCTTGTTATGATTTGATACTATAAATAAAACTGAATTGAATATTTATGCATTGAAATTATGTATCTGAATTTTTTGCCTCTGAATTTTACTTTAATTCAGAATCAAAAATTCAACGTAAAAAATTTCAATATACCAAATTCAGATGCAAAATACAACAACTAATATATTTTCAACTTGCTCAAATTCAACAGGTCAAATTCAGCTGCAAACATAATGCTTAAAATTCAGTGTTAACATCCGGGAACCCAAGGAAAAGCAATCGATTATAGAATCTAGATCGGTAGTGTGCCATAGTAGCTGCAGCCAACAACTGGAAACTTTTTACAATTTTGTCTGCTATTTCATCACTCAATTCACTTTTGAGACTTTTTTATGTGAGAAATCAACTGCGTAGAGTTTGAATATGGGCAGTTTTACAAAAACTGATGGCGAATTGCACATTTGCTCTGATGTTGTCGGACTTGAGAAGCTCCAGTCTGACGTGACAGCCAGCTGGTGGCTGCCGGGATCACTCGCTCGCCGGCCAGCCAGTAATAGTCACAGACCCCGCTGTCAGCTGGAGGTCTCTCAACAGACTCAAGGACGAGAGGCGTTTATTTCCTCAATCGTTTGTTTGAATAACAAAACACAATTATCCATTATAAGATAAACGGCAACCTGTGGTTATCTGTCTTTTGGAGTTAAAAAGCTTCACAAACAATTGCGGGAGTAATGTTAACAAGCTGTATGTGAAAATTAGTTGTTGAAAATTTGTAGAGTAATATTAGATTAGAGTAAAATTCAGAAGCAAAAAAATCAGATACATAATTTCAATGCATAAATATTCAATGCTAGAAATTCAATGGCTAAATTCAGAGGCAAAAAATTCTGATACATAATTTCAATCCTTAAATATTCAGTGCTAGAAATTCAATGGCTTTTTAATTTCAAAATCCGATGAAACAGATTTACTTCCATAGATTTGTTCACCTTGGATGAAGGTATCTAAACAAAAATAACAGTTGTCTTATTTTAAAATAAAGGCAACATGAATAAAGAATAGAAACCACAATCACTCATCTGGCTCACTGTTGATCACATGGTTGTATAACTCAGCCTATAAAATGAAACCAACAAAAGGTACATTTTACTGTAGAATTGCATAACAAATATGCAGCAAACTGAGTTCATTATTCGATTTTACTTATAGAATTTATTTTGCCTATAATTGCCTAAGTTGCCTATAATTTACCTCTGTAGCATGGCAACATTATTAGTTGTTACATGTTGCTCTGGACATAGAGATTGACACCGTTATTAGGCCTTATTGTGTGAGTCAAAATATTGAATGACCACATTCATTTTAAAGTACTGTTCATTAAGTTATTTACAACAAAGCATATAAACAAAGACAGTAAACTATGAGGAACAAAAATAATAGACCTGAAAAGGACACCGATTTAATTTATGTGTATTTTTAAAGATGTCCTACAAGTAATGTTTAATGCCCTGACGAGGTGTCCATTGTCAGGTATTTATGGACGACAAACAGGCGTGAAACTGTCCGACACGCCCTCAAAGGGCATTAATTAACTCGCTTATACCATTCCCATCCCATAAGGTTCTTATGCAATGCAAACGTTGTTCACTGCTCCAGTCAATAGGACGGACCTTAGATATGACTTTCCACGCTTAGTGACACACTTAATGATACGCCATTTGTACTGTCAGCCGTACCCTGTAGTAGAGAGTTGAACAGCGAAAGGGATGTGAAACAAAAGTCAGTTCACAGGGACAGTGTAAAGTGTAACTTAATTATTTTCTTTTAATGTAGTACTTTCATTCGGTGATCTGATTGGCCACAACTTGAACCTATTAATAAAAGTCAGAGTACACAGAGGCTGTGATGTCATACATCAGCTTCTGTGAGGACAGCTGATGACAAACCCCTGTTCACAGCCAAAGTGGGGACAGGGAACAGTTTAACGCTGGCACCGCTAGACCTTTCAGGGGTACTATAACTGCCAAGTCGTCCAAGAGCGTCTGTCCTATGCTTTTGTTATCGCTGATAGGCCATCCGCCCTCTCCATCTCTATAGCCCTGCATTAGCCTCTATAGCAGCAAGGACACACGCAGCCCCCCACACACTATTTACAGCCAGATAGCTTATCTAACAGCTCAAATCCACACAAACTGGTGTACTCTTAGCGTGGTGTACAGCAAAATGTACTTTTTTTAGAAAAAAGTATTTTCACGCTGTAATAGTCTGGTCATTTGCACAGTGTGTCGTTCCGTGAGGTGAGAGATTAGTGAGCCGGATGTTATCAGACCGAATGGACCATATTCTGATAGTGAAAAGAGTCATTTCGTGGGGTTTGTGACACTGACATTTTTTTAATCCTCGGGCGATCTCTAGCTCACCCAGTCTGCCGCACGAAGGCTGAGTCCTTGACAGAGGCCCGGGTTCGAATCCGACCCGCGGCCCTTTGCTGCATGTCATCCCTTCTCTCTCTCCCCTTTCCTGTCTTCAAGCTATCCTGTCGATGTAAAGGCCATAAAAAGCCCAAAACACAATCTTTAAAAAAAATAAAATAAAAATGTATCCACCGATTTACAGTGCCTGTAAGTCTAACATCCTGAGCTAATACGACCAGTGCACATATTATATCCATATTATGTCCACTCTGTAAAGTGTCCTTAGGTTTCGTGTAAGGCGCTTTGTAAATATAAGTTATTATTATTATTATTATTATTATTATTATTAGACCTGCCGATACAGATTTTAGCCGATTCCAATTTCATTTTTTCTAACCACTTTACAGCACACACAAACATTTATTTTCTATCTTTTCTTTAAAAAGGTCCAATATGTAATATATTTACTGTAATAAATCCAAAAATGACCCCAATATGTCATCAGATATTAAGGAAACATGCTAAGTTGAAATACTATCTTTTCTGACAACAATGCTAATGCCAGTATTTTCTCCCATTGAAATTTCCGTTCCGTGACGGAATTTCTGTTTGTGTTTTGGCCTGTGTGTTGTTATCAACTGCCCAGTTTGACAGCCAGGCCGGGTTGCCAGATATAGGTCTGTAAAAACGCCCCCCGGTGTGCAATGTTATGGAAGAACCATTTCCTTCTTTTCACATCCAATATCCAACTAAAATAATTTGATATATTTAGCAAACTAAACTTCTTTATGTATGAAAACAGTGAAAATAGGTAACGGCAATAAAATAATATATAAATAATAAATAAAAATAAATAATAATAAATATAGCCTTGCAGTATAAAGATATTTTTCAAAACACGAACACACAGTCACAGCTTCAACAGTAACAGTTCCTGAAAACAGTGTGTAGTTCCTTTTTTAGAAAGTTTGCTTTATTTGTCATTGTGCATAAATATGAACAATAGTGTTGCTGTTAACGGGCTTATCTGCTAACGTTAGCTACCCAGTTACCTTGGAACAATCCAGCAAATAGACGGTACCCTAGGGTGCCATTACCTGAAACAGATGATTTAATGTCATTTTACACACAGTTTAGCAACAAAACTAAATGCTGAGCGAAGTTTACTACGTTTTTAATGTTGGTTTTGAGCAGTATGCATCCCCACTAACTTGGAAAACGTTTTAAACAGTAACGTTAATACAGCGTGTCGGTAGCCGGACATGCCAGACTCACATCAAGATGTTGGGTCTGGGAACTCACCATTGATTGGCAGGGCTCAATCCGAGGGGCGGGATAAATGGTTGTCTTTCAAATTCCCTCTGCACGCAATAGGATAGCGCTACAACCAACCAGAGGAACGAAGAAGGTATCCAGTCGGCAAAACTCCGAACACAGCTTCCTTTTTTAAGAATGACTTCAGTGAAAGTCAAGAAAAGCTTAACTCCAAGTCTACAGATTTGAAAGACCGCTGTTTGCCAGCAGCAGCAGCCATCGTTCATGTTTTCAAGTAGCAGGGAATTGACGCGGAACCGTCGTAACTCTGCCATCATTATGTTAAAGCAGCCATATTATGCTCATTTTCAGGTTCATAATTGTATTTTAAGGTTGTACCAGAATAGGTTTACATGGTTTATTTTTTTAAAAACACCATATTTTTGTTGTACTGCACCGCTCTCTCTCACTGCTGCAGATCCTCTTTTCACCTGGTCTCTGTTTTAGCTACAGAGTGAGACCTCTTTTCTTGTTCTTCTTCTGTACTATCTTTGATTGCACTGCACATGCATGTAGATCATGTCAGCTAGCTAGCTCCATAGACAGTAAAAGAAAGGCTGTTTCAACAACTTCGGTCAGTTACAAGGCAGGATTAGCTGGGAGACTTCTAAATGAGGGCGCACATGTAAGTAGTTCTTTTGTAGATTATGGTGACCTTGTGTGTGTTGTAGCAGTGCTTTGCTATTGAGAACGAGGTAGCATGCTAGCGTTAGCATGCTAGCATTAGTGTTAGCATGCTAACGCTAACGCTACGAGCTAATGGTTGCGGTTAGCCTGCTCGTTTCGGCTTGTGACGTCACAAGCCGTGCCGATTTTGAACAGCTCACCCAGAGACTGAAGACAGGACACATTCAGAAACCGTATCTCACTCTAAACAGCATGGATGGATTTTTTTCAAAGTTTGTATGTGTGTGGAAGCACCAGAGACACAACATAACACCCCAAATCCCAGAAAAAGTGTTTTTTTCATAATATGGGCACTTTAAGCCCACCCACCGACTCTATACACAATGTGATTGGCCCGGCTGGAGTTTGGCTTTTCCAGCTCGCAAGCCAATGGAGAGTTGCTAGACCCCCTGGCTGCAAATTACATTTGCTCCCGATAGGGTGCGTCTAGATTTCTAGGCTAGCGTGTCAGAGGAATACAGCGTCTCTTGCAGCGGGGAGTCAGAGGCAGAGGGACCGCAGCATTTGCTAATGTTAGCTTCTTGTCTCACCTGGGGTCTGATAAACAGTAAATTCATCAAAGTCAGTGTGCCCAACGCTATTTTCCGATAAACTGTAGCTGTCATATTTCACGACTTACGACTTTATGACATTTCATAAACAGCTGATGGAGCGGTGGTGCGCTGCTGCTACATGCATATAGCAGAAACCCTGCGTGTGCACGTGTGATGCTGATGTTGCGCGATGTTAATCATGCGGCACCCGAGTGCATTTGAACGGCATAAAATCGGCATATGTCAGACTGACTGGCCGGTCGCCGGTCATGGCCAATCACGTGAAAATCGGCCAATTCCGGTCACCAGCCGGTCAATCGGTACATCTCTAATTATTATTATTGTGAACTTTTGCACATGATCTGATCAAGATTTTTGCACATCCTACACAAAACCGTATGGTCTTCTTATCTAATTCTATAACGGTTACATTTTACATATTTGTGATTGTAATATTTCTATTCTTTATTTTTGTTCCTAACTGTTGGAGTACTTTGCTTTATTGTTTATTTACCTTTAATATGTTTGGGCATACCAAACACCAAGGCAAATTCCTTATAAGTGAAAACTTACTTTGGCGATAAATCTTATTCTGATTCTGAAGCGAGTCGGTCTGATACCTGTGCCTTCCTCAGCAGGTCAATGGTAAGAGCCAGCCAGTCAGGACAGCAGTTCTCCAGCTCCAGGGTGATTAGGGCCAAGGCCAGCATGGATCCTCTGAGCTACAGAAACACATAAGGGACAAACGTGTTCAGTGTTCAGGCAGGTGACAAATCCAGATGTACAAAAACCTGAGCCTCAGAGGGTGACTTCCCCCTGTGTTGTGTTCGAAAACAGAACATGCTTAGATTTACCAGTGTTACATAAATACAGAGGAGCAGAGATATCTATCTAAAGTGAGAGTATGTGTGTTTCAACCTGTATGAGTGTGTGGTCGGCCAGACAGTTGTAGAGTCGCCATGTGAGCAGAGTGAGGTGCTGAGAGCGGTTCAGTCCCAACATAGAGTTCAAAAACCCAGAACGACATGACAGCACCATCGCATGAAACTATAGAAGAGAAGGAGGAGTTAATCAGAGAGAAAAAAAAGAAAAGATAATCAGCATTACAAGTCTTGCTGGCTAGGAAAGAATTTAGGTTCATGTAAATGAAGTACATTTAAGAAGTAAATAATGTTTTGTTCCATTATTTATTTTACATTATACAGTACTTAATGTTGTTATGATGATGGCTCTATGACAGATGACACTAGGGGGTGAACTGTTGAGTGCTGTTTAACATCTGCAGATGGTAGGAACTGGATTTGTATTAATTTATTAAAACATCACATGAAGAGAGACAGACATACGATGTGCAGGAAGTCCAGTGCTGTGGCGGTGTGCAGATCCCACTTCAGTTTGTCCAGGATGATCCTCTCCATCCTCAGGATCTCTGATGGAAAACAGCCACAGCTGCTGGAGGCAGCCATCTCTTTCAGGGAGGGCACACGCTGACACACACACACACACACACACACACACACACACACACACACACACACACACACACACACACACACACACACACACACACACACACACACACACACACACACACACACACACACACACACACACAATATCAATCCATGTCGCACCACCAGCTCGGTCCGCTCGACAGGTATCCTAGCATGCTTTGTGCAACGAATTTAGTTTACTAATTTTCACTTCCCATACATTATAAATGACTGCGAATTTTGTCGCCAGTCAGGTCGTGTGCAGTGGGCAGGTCCCGTTAAGGCGTGTTCACACCAAGGCTTTTTGCGGCAGCGTGATTACATACAAAGTTTATGCACAGATGCGAATACACGCGTGATGCTGTGTGGAAAGCCGATCAGTGTTTAAATCCTCCTGCTGTCCTGACGTCGCTGAATCAGAAATGGAGGAGTAAAATATTGTAGCCATCTGTGGGAACCCAGAGCTCTATAGTACCTCATATTTGTACAGAGACTTGACGAAAAGGGGAGCTTTCTTGGGGAAAAGTAAGTGAGGTAGTAGGCCTATCCTGTAAGTTCTGAAATTATGTGTCTGTTGTGTCGATAGTCCTGATTGATCTGAACTTCATTCAGAAAACAACCATTTAAAAATCAGTTTGCTTGTCATCTTGCAGTTAGATCTGATAAAGTATGAATTCAGACTTTTTACAACTCGTCATCATGATGTAGTTATTTCGGCTTACTATTTATCTGTTTATTGCAATTAAATCACAGCAAAATTTGGACCTCAAGTAGCGCTGGAAGCGGCAGTCTAATACACATGGTTTTTGCTCCTTCAGATAATGTTATTAATCCAGATGAGATGCTTTTTGACATATCTGGAACTTCCACAACAGGTACAAAGCAACAATAGTGTTTTTTTTGGCCATTTTGATGAAGGAAAGAAACATTGGTGCCTCTAGCTTTACACCAGCGCGAGTAACGCAAGTAGATATAAATGATCACAAAATGATCCCGGGATGAAACTCATGCGAGTAACGAAACGTGAATATCGGGGACACCTTCTGTGGAACTACCACAGAGGCGGTTTTGAGTACCTTGCCAGCTGTTTATGTCTGTCTTTGGACAGATTTTCTCACCACACTAACATCACAACCGTTCAAGATGCAGTCACAACATTTTACAGGTGTGTAGTTGAAAGCAAAATGTAGGCAGAGTTTGAAAAGGAGTATGGTTTTAGCAAGGGTGCCGAAATTAGGTGGGTAGGAATTAGGGAAGGGGCCACTCCCCCCCACTTTAAGCCTCTGGTCCGATTTTGGCTGGTGGGATCTCGGATATAAAGCTCCATTAAATTTGCATAGTTTTGTTGTACCTCAGTGTATATTGCCCGATTGTGTGTGTGTGTGTGTGTGTGTGTGTGTGTGTGTGTGTGTGTGTGTGTGTGTGTGTGTGTGTGTTCACCTCATCCTCCTCGCAGGTCTTAGCAGCCAGGAAGAAGCAGGCGATAGCGATGCAGCGCAGGTACTTGGGACGGGCCTGAAGACAAACATTCCCAACAATTAGTAAATCAATCAAATGTTTATAGTTATTTTGCTGAAGTATGTTGGAAGACAACGATTGTGATTTTGATTAATAATTATTTTGTTTTATGTTGAACTTCTCTTTAATGTCCTGTACACCCACACAGGTGTTTTAACTTATGTCGCCTAGACCTCTTCTCATGTGGCTAAGTACAAACTAGGGATAATAGAGACATTTTTTCACAGCAGGCATTTTAACATGCAGTGGGAAACATTAAAACAAGTCAGGTAGAGACGGAGATCCAACCAACTAATGGAGCTAACGTTTGTGTAATTTCCGCAGCTAGCGTCTGCCTGCGACATCTGCCATTTCGCCACCTAGAAATGAACAGCCTGCCTTTGCCTCCCTCTGTCTGAAATCAATCAAACTCATAGTTTTAAAAACTTGGTGGTAACGTGGTACATCACAGTGTTGTAGTACTCGAGATCGGTCTTGGGCTCAAGACCGGTCGTCTCGGAACCAACAGCATTTTTACTTGTCTCGGTCTCAGATAAAGAGGACTCTGGATTTTACTTCAAGACCACAACTGCCTTTTTGATTATTTTATCAAGGCATTTCTCATGATCCTGATGAGGATCAGCACCTCTAAATCTGAGGCCATGGTTCTCAGCAGGAAACCGATGGAGTGCCTTCTCCAGGTAGGGAATGAGTCTTTACCCCAAGTGAAGGAGTTCAAGTACCTTGGAGTCTTGTTCGCGAGTGAGGGAACAATGGAGCGGGAGATTGGTCGGAGAATCGGCGCAGCGGGTGCGGTATTACACTCAATTTATCGCACCGTTGTGACGAAAAGAGAGCTGAGCCAGAAGGCAAAGCTCTCAATCTACCGGTCAGTTTTCGTTCCTACCCTCACCTATGGTCATGAAGGCTGGGTCATGACCGAAAGAACGAGATCCAGGGTACAAGCGGCCGAAATGGGTTTCCTCAGGAGGGTGGCTGGCGTCTCCCTTAGAGATAGGGTGAGAAGCTCAGTCATCCGTGAGGAGCTCGGAGTAGAGCCGCTGCTCCTTCGCGTCGAAAGGAGCCAGTTGAGGTGGTTCGGGCATCTGGTAAGGATGCCCCCTGGGCGCCTCCCTAGGGAGGTTTTCCAGGCACGTCCAGCTGGGAGGAGGCCTCGGGGAAGACCCAGGACTAGGTGGAGGGATTATATCTCCAACCTGGCCTGGGAACGCCTCGGGATCCCCCAGTCGGAGCTGGTTAATGTGGCTCGGGAAAGGGAAGTTTGGGGTCCCCTGCTGGAGCTGCTACCCCCGCGACCCGTTACCGGATAAGCGGAAGAAGATGGATGGATGGATTTCTCATGATACACTTAAGGCAATAAAAGAGGTGAATGAAGAAGAATCTTAATTTGTTTTCTGTGGGTGTTTTATGGGAATGTGGATCTTTCAGACCAATTTGAGGAGTGCTTTTGGTTAACATTTTCCGCATTTTATCGTGGCAAGCGTTGTGTGTTGATGTCTCCGTTTAGGTGGTGTTGACTACAACACTGGTACATCAGTACACCACTGTTTTCACTGTAAACTGCATATGGGTTACTGAATTATGGTTTAGAACATCAATATCCAGTTTGACACCACTGGTTATTAATAATGCCTACAACACTACTATTTAAAACATGAATCAGCATTTTTGCACTAGACTGAGGGCAGTAAGCATAAGGAAGAAGTCTACTCTCTACTGGAACATGTGGGACATCCGTCCTGACCTGAGGGACAGGACATTCAGAACTGACACTTCCTCTTCCTGTGTAAATGCAAACTGTCAGCTATAACAAAAGCCTTATCATCATAGTTGTTCGACAGTGGTAAACAAAGACAGAGCTATCAAGAACGTCTCACTGATCCACAGACAATATTTAACCAAACTCCCTCCCAACATAAGGTCTAGACCGAGGGGTTTTGTTTTCCTTTTGTTTGTTTTCAGATGTTAAGCTTGAAGAGCTTTTTTAAAATACGTTTATATTATCTTATTACAAAAGGCAGAAATTCCCAATTTCACAAAAAAACAGTGTCTATAATAATTAGGTTGACACGGATGCATCTTGGGGTGGGCGATGTGGTTAAAATCCTCTATCACGGACCACGGTATATGTAATTCATTGGTATGCACAAAATTTCAGAGAGAAAAAGGGGTTTGAAAGAATGCACCTTAAAAAAATATGCAGGTTCTTCTAAAATTGACCAGTGGTCACCACTGTCATTTTGGCAGTTTACCCGTTTCATTATTTATCAATTAAAAAAAGCAACTCCGGGCGCCCAGATAGCTCAGTTGGTAGAGCGGGTGCCCATATATAGAGGTTTATTCCTCGACGCAGCGGGCCCGGGTTTGACTCCGATCCGCGGCCCTTTGCTGCATGTCATTCCCCCCTCTCTCTCCCCTTTCATGTCTTCAGCTGTCCTGTCAAATAAAGGCCTAAAATGCCCCAAAAAATAATCTTTATAAAAACAAATAAAATAAAAAAAAAAAGCAACTCTACTTGGTAAATATGCTAACATCTGTATTAAAGTAGAACTGGTGGTATCAATTTACCTTGATGGTAGCAAGGAAGCGGTCCAGGATGCTAACAGCTAACACCAGGGTCTCCGGGTACAGCTGCAGACTGCTGTGGAGCTCCGTCAACCAGCGCACGGCCTCATCCCGCTGGGCAGGGGTAACGTCTATATCCTACAACAAACAACAAGGTTAACTACAACATCAACAGCCTCATCGAGCTAGGTGTTTGGGATGTTTGTACTGACCACTGATACACTTGTTCTTGTCCATGTTTACTAATGAGGACAACAGAATACTTCCTCATACTTATTCATCCTTCTTCATACTTGTTATGACGGCATCATAGTGACATAAGTATGGCGTCAGATGTCATATGTCGCGAACGCAATAAAACATGCTCATATCAACACATCCCAACAACACAACGGATGAGAGAAACGTATACAATCCTTTGTTGGGATGTGCGGTTTAGTTTCATACACACAGGTGCCATTATTTGCCTCTCCCTATGTTTTGTTTCATGTTTGCAGCTGCCTGTACAACTCTTGGTTGTAGAATTGGTGCACAAGGACTTATATTGTCAAGTGGCAGGTAATACCTGTGTGTGAAATAATATAATTTGCCAGTAAGCATGTAATCGTGACATATGACATACAGTATCTGACACCATACATAAAGCCTGTTTTTAATATTACTACACTGGAGCAGATAGTCCCCAAAATGCCTACTTTATTTATTACTTTGAAATCCATTTGCATTGTGAAAGTGCAAGTGTGAAAGGTAATAATTGGAGATAATCTACAGTGATGCCTTTGATAATCACAATCCATCTTTGGTATTGTGTAATCTTAATATTTAAGCTTTACAAATTTAAAATTTGTAAAGCTTAAAATTTAAAATTTGTAAAAAAATTTACATTCTGCTATTAGAAGAAAACAGTGTTGAAACAGAGTAAATATATATTATGTAAGGACACAGAATGACACAAGACAAAATGTTTTGTTTAGTCAAGAAACTAAGTTTGTCAAGACAACAAATTAATTATGATGAGAGAAAAAAATTCTTCTCTAGCCTAGGCCTAAGTCAGCAAGTCTGCTAAGACAGTTCAATTAATTTGCTGATTAGTACTTCCTATGTAGATATAAAAGGTCTCATTCTAAGCTAACAAAAACACAACAATTACTTAGTTTTTGATTATTATACACTAATGAAAACATAATTATGAATATTATATGCCATTTCTACCATAAATCCCGCTAAATCCTACACACTGGTCCTTTTATACAAGTGAAACCATTTCTCGACAAAGATAGAAGGAAACAAACAAAGGGGCCCTGAGTCTTGAGGAGCTTCTCTTTAAGACAGCAATGCTATTTCAGGGCAAAACTTGACCTGGTTTCCACTAAAGGGCCAAACAGGGTTAGACAGGACTTAACTGACTCACCTAGTTTTGAATCATTAGTAAAGCCTTTGTGACTGACATACTTCCACTAAAAGAACAGCATATTTCTAAACCAGCTCAACAAACAGACGAAACCTGACCCAAAACATTCCAGAAATTCCATTTGTTAATCATCTGACAGGTTACATCTATCCAATGGAAAGATATACTGTATGAAGAGGGTTTTATGACATGTACAACGTTTTAGTTTGCATATCAGCATGTTAAGCTGGGTTTTTTCCCCCTGTCAGGGACCTCTGATGTTGGTCTGAAGGGGTCAACATGTCCTATCTGACCTGGGTTTAACAGGTTGCAGAGACAATCAGCTAAGTTTATGAAAGTTTGAAAATAAAAAACAGAAACAGATATACTGTAGACTTACAAAACAATTACTGTTTACTTCTTGTAGTAAAATACTGCAGCAACTTCTCAGTCATAAAACTGTGGTCTCCAATTCTTGAACAGTTTGTACAGTGTATTGTTGCATAAACCTTTGATGAGGACAGCAAATAAAAAATATTATGAGGTTACATCACTCTGTATGCAATAGGGCTGGATGATGTAACCAAAATCAATATGATATTATTACATATTTGCCTCAATAAAAATACATCAAAATGTAAAATATAAGCTTTCAAAAGCACCCGAGGAAAAATTTGACCAAAGACTACCTACATTAACTACAAGAGGTTGGGTGGTGACTCTTAAGTGTTCAGTTTATTGCTCATAGCTATTGCCCCCCATGTTGAGAGTAAACACTGCCGTGACAGCTACTTTTGAAAAGGTCAGTTCACGTATATCACATAAAACACAGTCGTGCTTACCCCTGGTGGTATTTAGCCATGCAGATAGTAGGGCTTCATTATTGATTAATTGGCTGTACATTTTTTCCTAAAGCCCAAGGTGAAGTCATTCATTTTTTTCATTTCACCTGAGAGGTGCTTCAAGGTTGGTTTACAAAAACACAGACCTCCACATATGATAGCTGGATCCATGTCAGAACAGCTGGTAAAAATGACCAGGATTTGGCTGGTCACGATAGTGTAAATTTTCTGGCCACACAGCAAGACCACGTTAAACCAAGCCTAAAGGTTTTACATACTTTTCTTTCGCGAACATATACAAATTATATAATCTAAAAATTCATCCTTGTAACCCGTCATTTATTTTTAAAAGTCACATAACTAATATTTGATATTTCCTGAACAAAGATGACAACAATTCAGACCTTAATATTCAAATAAATTCTTCATTTGTGTATTCCTAAATTGTCTCAGAGGTGAAATCACTGGTTCAGTGAGTGGAATGTGTAGCACTATACTAGCAGATGGGGTCATGGGTCAGAAGGCAACCGATCCTGTTAGCCATTTAATCTGCAACTTGATAATGTTCAGCCTCACAGCTCTTACATGTCCAAACTTAAAACAACTGGCTTACTTACAGCCTGTTTCCACTGCTGGACTAAAAAAGACAAAATCTGTCAAAATGGCATCCATCCAATTTCTACTGCTCCCCCAGCAACAGCATCAGCAGCAGCAGGCCAAAGGTGTTTGAACATCAATCAGAGAGGCAAAGAACTAGTGGCAACGAAGCCTGACTGTGGCGTTGCCTCGCGCCTCCTTCTCTTTTTGGGTCTTGACAAAAAGTTTCACTACTCCATGGCTACTCCACATAGCATTCGGGGATGGGAGGAAAACGTGCTCTGGTTTAATGGCATTTAAAGTCGACAGATACAAAATAAAAATATGAAACGCTGTCTTTGTTTATCATTCTACTTTTCCAACAATCATCACTTTGCTTTAAATGAAAAATAACATTTTTAACCGATTTACATGTGACAATATGCTGACTCTATACACGCTAAAAGTATTTAAATGCCGGTCACCGCTCAATACTGGACCAATTTCAAAGATTGCTGTACCCATGAAAGAAATGGGTCTTCTCTGCCTTTTCTGAGTCTGTCTCCTCCACAGTGGGTTTGTTGTTCAGGTCTAGAAGTTACTTGAAGTGTTCCTTTCACTTAAAGCTATAGTAGTTTCTGTCTCCCCCATGAGGAATTCTAAGTAACAACAACAACAACAACAACACTGTCGGCACGTCCACATGATACAGCCTTCCATGATCACGCACGCGCCCCCACCCCTCCTCCACGCAGTTGCTAGTATGCAAGGAGGACACGGAGGATTAAAAAAAAACATGATGGACTCTTCAGAAGAGGTCATTATCATCACTCAAGCTTCTACGCGGGAAAGTCACCGGACGACACAATCTTCTGAACATAGCCATACTGAGAAACAGAGAGTTGTGTAATTAGCTTTGTAGCAATTCATTTGGCATTGGCTCGAATGTAACGGATGTTCATTAATGTCAAAAAGTTACGCACTAAAGCTTTAATTAGATACTTCCTGATTTAAATCACAATTGTGCCTATTTTACACTGCCTGCTTATATTTACACACCATTTTTTTTTTTTTTAGAAAAACCTGTTTACTTCTCAAAATTAAAGTATCAAAGTATTGTTTTGGCATTGGTGCTGAAACTTGGCTATTGGCACTGGCCTACCTAACTGCTAGTGTTAGCAGCTTGTTTGGTTGCTGCCACGACAGGCATTAACAACCTTCTGGCCACAAATCAGGACAGCTACCTCCACAATGAATGCTTTGAACATGGCCAAATCGGATTCCATGTCCCCAACCTCTTGTAGAGATTTTGCAAACATGGCTTAAGCCAGAATTTTCTTGTTTACCCTCACAACATGTTTGGGTTTACCAGGTTTGTCAGGCAGCCTCCCACACCAGGTAATCCAACTCACAAACAGGTCATGTACATTTGACAGCTCTTCCTCTCTCTTTCCCTGAGTGTCCAAGACATACAGCCACGGATGTGATAATACAAAGTAGTGGGGGTGGTTTGATGTGGACAGTCCATAACTAGTACAGTAGTCCAGGAACAAACTCTGATAATGCAGGCAACACTGTTGTCATAAACAGACATATGCAAGTGTGTTTGCATCTGTCAGTTTATCAGAATTACTGTGTGCAGATCATAAACATGGTATATGGTGCAGACATACAGGTCATAATTCATCAACAATATATTTGGAAGCCGGCTGGGCTTTAACTCTCAAGCTTAGCTACTCTGGCTGCACTCGGATACAAAACCAGACAACAAAAGAGCAACAGGAAGTTGATTGTGTTGGGTTGGCCAGATTAAACTGGCAGAGACATAAACGTGCTGCAGTGACTCAGCAGCAGCAGATCTGGATTAACAGTCAAAGATTGCCCCTATGCTAATTCCATTTAGGCTAATTTGAATAGCTACAGCTTTAGATCAGCTGTGAATATGGAAACAAAGTACAAGTAGCTGCAATAGTGTCACATGCAGAAACAGAATAGCAAAGGGGAAAAAATAAAGCACATAGTGGACACAGATGCCTGAGGCGTTAAAACAACATGAGTGAAGAAAGTAAAGGAAGCTAATTAAACCACAAACCACCATCATCAACATTTAACACATTAATAGTTTGGTCATAAACCAGTCTTGTGATGACAAACTTTCACAGCTTACGCTTTCAGATAAAATTTATTTTTTATTTCAGGATATTCTCGATATTTTTCTATTGGTGTAAATGCAGAACTGCAGGTTTCCCATCTCGCGAGGGATACCTCCCTGTCTATCCCATTAGCTCAGTTAGCATGATAAGCTTGATTGGATGAGGCTGCAATCATTACTTCATTTGACGTTGGGAGAGCAACTGCAACAAGTCCTACACAGGAAATTACTAAAGTACTAATGCAGGGTAGATGTAGCATACATGGATAACTTCCTTATTGTCTACTACTGTAGACCATACTAATGCAAGATTGTGGGATTTTTTTTCTCTTTCTTTGGAATGCACCAATCAGGTTTTCAATCACTGTTTTGATAACCAAAATTTTGACAAAAAATATTTGTTGACAAGCTTTTTGTTCCCACAACACAGATGTGACAAAAAATAAATAAAAAGTTACATTTGAAACTGACAACTATGGAAAAATGTGTAACAATTTAGATTTATCTCATAATAATGTAGAAAAATGGACAAATTAACTAATTATTATTTAACACGTCTTCTTTAACAACCTGCATGTATCTTTGGAACCACACGTTGTATGCTTCTGATTGGTAAGGGTTTAGCGTTTATATTTTATTTAGCTATCTTTTATGTAAATAGGCTATTGGAAGGAATTAATGCAGTCAACCACCCTGACCTAGATGTCCACCATAGGGATATTATTGCATTTATTTAAGTGAATGAAAGCTCTGCTGACGGACGCACGTTGGTTCAGACATTTAGACATTGACAAATGTTCCTGATCCAGAAAAAGAACATTTTTACTTCAGCAGATACAACAGTGACAAGCAATTATTCATGACCTATTAAAGTGGCCATATTATGCTCATTTTCAGGTTCATAATTGTATTTTGAGGTTGTAGCAGAATAGGATTACATGGTTTAATTTTCAAAAAACACCGTATTTTTGTTGTACCGCACATTGCTGCAGCTCCTCTTTTCACCCTGTGTCCAGGTCTCTGTTTTAACTACAGAGTGAGACCTCTCACTGCGGTAACATCTTTGTTGGCATGTTATCAAAGTATTTGATGATGTGTTAATGTGACTACTACAAGGCCTTTCAGGTGTATTTGGGGACTAGTATCAACATTCAGCAGACTCCATTTCGTATGCATTTACTACAGGGGGTGAGGGTGAAACAATGAAACCAGAAAGAACACCTCTGCCAGCAGGCAAAAATAAATCATGTGACAAGTAAAGTAAACAGATACAAGTAAAACATGTATCTGCGAAAATTAAATCTACCAGAATGTCACAGCTACACAGAGAAGGCTGATTTCACAGGTATCTGATATCCTGTGAGGGCGCGCCTGTAAACTGGAAGAGACTAGCTGAGGGCGTGATGAAACAAAACATTTTGTGATAGTTTGAGGATGTGTCTTGAAATGTGGAAACTAGGTGGGACCAGCTGAGTCTGGTGATGGTGGATGTGATGAAACAAAACATTTGCGTCAGTGGATTCTTTGCTCAGTGACTCACTGTGTTTCTGATACATTGCTGCTTTATGATAACATGGTTTTTAAATGGATAGTTCAGTCCAGTTCTTGATTGGGATTGGCTGAGCTGTTTTAGAAACCGTTGTAAAATGCTCTATAAACACACTGTGACTGAATCATAATTTCAGCGTTACTTCGCCAATTTGTCCGCCAGGACATGAATGGTCAG
The DNA here is from genome assembly GCF_008315115.2 of Sander lucioperca. NCBI lineage: Eukaryota > Metazoa > Chordata > Actinopteri > Perciformes > Percidae > Sander > Sander lucioperca. Next base: position 28,849,652 of record NC_050186.1, on the reverse strand, counting down.
AAGTATGGAACTCGAATTAATGAAAGCACAAAAAAAAAACACAAAGATGCCGATGAAAGAAACAAAAAGAGCTTACGGTACATGTTGCTTCGTTGGAGAAATACCTGTCGTTGCTGCTGCCCAATCCATTAGCCTTTTATCTCCATCCATAGCGGACAAACTAGTTACACCAACAATCTATGGTAAGCGAAGTTAACGATGTAACTTTAGCTTTCTTGAATGTATTATTATAAAGCCTATTATGCTGACTTTTCTTTACTATGTTAACAATTGCCAGCGATATCATTTTTGTCATGTGTAGCTTGGTTACTCAGCAAGTAACCGGGCTACACTTTAACAAAATTATATCACTGGCAAGTGACAACAAGCTAAGGGAAAGTGAGCATAATAGTTGCTGATGGAAGATACACATGGTTATAATGTAGGCTACCTGCAACATAATAAGAACTTATTTCTTTCCTTCTCCTAATATTAAGTATACTAGAGAGCCCATGGGGTTGAACTTGATTGGCTCAATGTTGCCAAGGATTTGTAAAGTAGCCGGCGTGCTTCTCACTGCGTCTGTGCGTTGCTTAGCAACCATTCTGCTAAATATCACTGAAAAACTAAATTGCTTGGCGGAAGAATTATTATTAGTTCTCAATAAATCATTGCTTTTATTGTTGCTTTGCCAGGTATATGTAGTAACAGTTTCAAAAAATCAAAAAATTTAGTGTCAAAAATTGACACTAAATTAGGTAGTATCGGATCGGAGCATAGACTTGCATGCTCTGCGATTCCAGCATTTTAGACAGTATCGGATGTATTTCAGTTAATGGTAACAGGACAACTCTTATGTAGAGTCTTAAAAAAAAATCTCGAAGTCGTATTTTCTTTTTTTAAATGATAAGAAAATCTGCCAGTTTAGTGAAACTGGGTAACCAGTTTTCAAAAACAAATCTATTTGTGTCAAGCATTTTCTAAAGTTTTTTTTAATTCAGAAAAAAGTCAGTTATGGAGTGTAAAAACTTAAAAACTTAAAAATGAGACTGCTGCTTCAGTCAAACAGTATAGATGCAGCTATTCAACGGCAGAATCATTGGCCCACGCCGTAGCTCCTATATCATTTTTTTGTCAATGTTGAAATGTATTTTGTCAGTGCATTAGTTAATGAATGAAGGTATCCAGAGGTAAATCCTCACCTGTGAGGAGGGTTTCTTTGGCACATAGACCTTCCACATCTTGGCTTCCCTAGAGGCGGCCTTTTCCAGAAGAAAAGACAGCCTCTGGCGTCCCCAGGGTTCGAAGAACTTCATTCTTTCCCCTGGTTAAGCCTACCTCCCCACTGGATACAGCTACCTGCATAGCGACACAGCAAATCAGAACATCACATATTTTAACTCTCCCAGCTTGATTTATACTTAAACAAACAATGCCTAATAAAACATTGGGGATTAAGAACAGATAGAGGTGTGAACATGGACAATATTTACTTAGGGTTAGCTGAAGTTGTGATCAATAGCAATTTGGTTCCCAACCTCATTGGCTTGAGACCACTGAAAATGAAGTGATATTTACTTGTAGCCCCTGATCAAAGTTGCATTATGTTAACAAGTTGTGCCCAGCTAGCCACAAAGTAACTTTTCCCTCTGTCTGACTAGATACAATGACTCAGTAATTCACAAGAAGCAAGCAAATTGAGCAAAGTAGGGTTGGGAAATATGACCATATACTGTGTGATGATATAAATTTGTCAACTATCAGAGGTCATGTTTATACTGTAATTACTAATCGCTTTAATATCTCTGAGTGTATTGGGGCTATAATGTCACAAATCCATAAGCAGGGCTGCTTTACAGCAATGTTGGATTATGATATTATTTTTAAGCCAATGTTATGAAGTTCTTTGATTTGCCAGGTGTGTTTAATTAAACCAGACATTTTGGACTATTTTAACCATTAACGATTACCAATAGATTCCCCAGAAAATGTATTATATCAAGATATATTTCATAATGGGATATAAAATGATATACGGCATACTAGGTAAAGGAAATGTATCAACATTTCTCATCCCAAGAGCAAAGCATGAAAAATTATAAATATAAATTTAGTTTAGGACAAATCCATTTTTCCTATGCTGTTAATAACGGAACAAACTGAGCAAGCAAAGCTGACTGATGACATTCTCAAAGGAAAGCTTTTGATCATGTTTGTTTTTCAGAGTATTGAAGATGCTCAATGTTGTGTAACATCATCCTTAAGTTAACAGTTCTCAATTGGTTCAAGAAGACCCCCAAAAAACGTAACGTTAACGTTAAGTTACTCACAGAAACAAACTTTTTGACTTCGAATAAGTTAACGTTAGATAAAATACCATATAGAGCTCTATTTATTACCCTGTTTTTAAAATGAGCCATGCTCGTAATTTCGTTCATGCTTTACATTTCTGTGTTTTGCTGAATGACAATAAAAGGAATCTTAAAAAGGAAACTATCATCTGTCACCGTAGAAAGTGTAGCTAATAGAGTGAAATAAGACACCGCCCGTAACGATACTTCTCGTTTTGTTGGGAACTACCTTGAACCTCCTCAGAGAGGACCCACTTTTTTGGAAACCACCAGGCTTTTTAAAGCAGGTGCATTATCGTTACCAAGCGTTTTCTTCCATTATCACCCTGAATGCGACTATTTCCTGGAATGGAGCTAGTCGCTCGCAACTGTCTAACAAATAAATGTTGAAATCGTTGGCTAGTACCATCAATTTGTGTTATGTAAAAAAAAGTTGGAGCGCGCTTACGACGACGACTATGTTAACTATACAATATGGGGCCATTTAAATGGCTGACTCCGACCCAGTAAGTAGACGGAGCCTCCAAGCCTTACCTCCCCTGCGAAGCGGAGAAAACCACAGTGGGATTTCATCCGGTCCACTCAATTCAAGGATAAATATAGGGGTGAAATCGTGGACCCGTTCTTCGGTTTAGTCGTTCATCTTGGCGTCCATAGTGCTACGTGGTGGGGAAAAGGGGTTACAAAAATATAAAAATAAAAGAACGGAATATAGACGGATGCGTCTACTTCCGAGGAGGAGGGTGGCTGGGGGAAGAGAGGAGGACTGAGGCTCCGCCCACCTACAGGCAGAATTGGAGGCCTAGGATGGCGAAGAAATGTCCCGCCCTACTCTGTCTTACTCTGCCTCTGATTGGCTTACCCTGGTATTCTTATCCTCACTCCTCATGTCTGTCTATGGTCTAACCAAAGAATTTCTAATATGGGAAGAAGTTCCACTCTCTCGTTACTTCCGGCTTCTGAACTGGTTGCAGTTCCACCAGAGTTCCGTATAGGGGGCGCTCACAGGCCAGTGCAGAATGAATGGGACTCTATGGAGCTATACCCCTCAAAATCCACTTTTCTCAGAATATAATTTTTTGTCTAGTAATTTGAATGTTGCATTTGAAAGGGGAGGCTAAGAAAATACACACTGCTGGGTGTTAGATTTTTTTTAAAGTGGCTTTTTTGTTCTAAAAAGCCTTTTAAAATGTCAATGACGTCATACACATATACGGCCAGAGATTCTGCTTTACGGCGAGCTCTGAGTCGCTTCCTTTTTTCTCTTGAGGCATCGACAACACAGCTGACAGATTAGGCTCTCCCTGTCAATACACGTGCTAGAAAGAGGTTTGCTAATGTTTTAAAGACCACGCCGAAATATTCACTCTGGCATTCTGGTTCTGCTTCGGATGCCGTCAAGCGGGATCTCCGATCGTAATCAGTCCTTCACTGACCAATCAGCATTCATTAGCAGAATGCTAGCGTGTTATGGGCAACAACGACTCAACCTGTAACAAATCGAAAGGGCATAAGTACTCGTTCATTCAACTTTTGACCTATAATCCATGTTGAACTTGCAAAAACTACAATCAAATCTGAGATTTCTCAACGACAATCAGGCGAAAGAGACAAATTTAGCCGTCTAGTTCCATAGGGTCCCATTCATTTTGCACTGGACCGTGATCACCCCCAGTGGAACTCTGGTGGAACTGCAACCAAAGTAGGAACAATGGGGCTTAATAGGGAGTGGAACGGCTTTCCGTAGACGGGCTTTGGTCTAACCCTAAACAGTGATGGTTAGGATCTTTGCCCTAACTAATCCAACCAACTAAGGCAACGAGTACTAGCCAATCAGAGGCAGAGTAGGGCGGGACATTCTTTCGCCATCCTAGTAAAACGCAAATTCGCCAACGGGAGGACAAAACAACAATCTGTGGAATATTGGAATATTCCCATTATATTCATTTTAGTTAGGTAGGCTACTTTCAATGGAACTTTTTTTTTTTTTTTACTTTACTAACTAAATATACAGCATACAAATGATAAGAGCTGGGAATGGCTCAAATAAGATAAAATAAGATAAAATAGACTATTTAATCCCACACTGGGAAAATTTGTGTGCTACAGCAGCTCAAAAGAAAAAAATTCACACACATCAGAATAACACAAATACAGATTAAATAGACAGGAGAAAAAAATATACAGAAACAGGGGCGATTCTAGGATCAGACCTTTAGGGGGGCTCAGCCCCTAATGCGAATGTGACACGGACACAGTGCCTTGCAAAAGTGTTAACTAAATCAGTAATTTTATTAGCTGAGAATCTCTGACTAGCTACTGAACGTCAGCTAACGTTTTTTGACACTATTACCACTATGATGGAACTTAACCTGACACTTTATAAGTCACAGTAATAACGACCAATTTCACACAATGTTCTAAAATTCAGAAATTTTAGTTGCTTACGTTTCAATTTGGATTCTAATCAGTGCCATGAAATTACCAGCTTCTTCTCTTTCTTTGGGGACTACCAACATTAAACTTTACAACCGTCTCCTGCTCTCCCTCTGACAGATCAGATAGAGACTCAGTCAAAGGCAGGAGTCTGGCACAACCACCTCCGATTGGCCAACACTACGTTTCTGTTAACCCTTTCCTTGATGGGGTAAAGTCGGTGACAAACCAACCCGATGGCCGACCTTCGGCAGAAAAGGCAGTCGGACTGACTGCCTCCCCGAGTTGGCCAAAACAAGTGCCTCGGAACACACCGAAGCGATGCCGACTGCTGACGGCAGCTGACTGAACACTTCACGTGGGTCTGGTTTCTCCGGAAATTCTAAGCCAGACTGTAACGGCGGCTTGTTCTATATACAATCTAATATTTTACTAAAAAAGTTCACCGAAACGTGTTTCTGAAAACATTTTAAGCAAGAAATAGGCCATGCAATTCTTCTTCTTTTCAAATCGACAAAGGTCAGTTTAAAAGATTTTCGTCAGATTTTGAGTTAGTACGCTAATCCCGCTCGTCATTTCCGGGTTAGCACTCCACCAATCAGATTGGTCATTTGAGTCCGACTGCCGGCAGTGCCTGCCTTCCGACCGGGCATGTCAGGTCGGCCAAAAGGAAGGCCAATGGCCCCTCAGACGGACGACAGCACGGAACACACCAAACAGACTTGAGTCACCGACCTCGCCAGACTGTCCGACGGCCGATTATCGGGTTAGTGTGTCAGGAGCTTTACAGGTGCATAGCAACGGCGACAGACACACAGGATATTAAAACTGTTTCAAGCCCTTTGAACCTGCAATTGTCACTAACAGACAAGTTTGCAAACTCTCACTTGAAGCACTAAAACTGATTTAAAAAAAAAAAAAAATAATTATATATATATATATATATATATATATATATATATATATATATATAATTATTATAATTTTTAGGGGGGGTGAGATGAAATTTAGGGGGCTTGAGCCCCCCTAAATTCTATTTTACGAAATAGAAAAAATAGAATAAGTTATAATAATAGTAATAATACAAACATATTTACACAATAAACACCCTCGTATAAACAGACAGTATATATACACAGATATACAGATGAGTAAGGTGCTGATGAATAGAAATGACATATTGCACAGTTGGAGGTGATACAGACAAAGCAAATTTATTTCTTATAGCACATCATTTCAAGTAATTCAGCTTATTAAAATGCATTTGCAATGTGATGTTTATGGTGGATTTGTCTGTAGCTAACTATGATCTATGGATCTAACCCATGGATCTATAACTTAGCTACGTTTGGAGATGTGGTGGTTCCTAAGCTGAACTTTTTTACCACTACAACAGACCGTTACTGCTTGAAGAAATAATTTCACTTTGAGTGGTTATGACAACAAAAATTAAGGTTAGTAGAATTAGGCTAGGCTTATACAGTACATGGGACTACATGTAGGTGATAACGACTATCAATGCAGATTGATTGTCTACTTTATTACTTGCTATTTTGTCTTCTGTTGTGAAGCACTTTGTGATGTCTGCTCTTGAAAGTTGCTATATAAATAAACGTATTATATATATATTATTATAATTATTATTATTATTATTAGGCATTTACTCACCTTTATATTTACCATTCATTTGACTATATCTGTTACCCTATGTTTTTAGCACTGCAACAAATAACACACGTACAACACGTAATGCCAAGATGTGTCAGGAGGACTGTACATCCATGAGCCAATCACAGTATCCCATTTTGGGCGGACTATTTGAACGCACCAAACTGCGGCTTGCTGATTGGCTAAGGGGAAAATCAATAACAGAGGAATTGTCTCATTCAATAGAGCCTATCTATTAACATTATTTGGATTCCAGTGGCATTTATCATTGATTTGAAGATTTATTATCGATCTCAAGTACAAACCTCTTGACGATAATGTTAGAAATAAAGTCAAAACATACCAAAATATTAAGTGTACGCTTTAGTTTATACCGTTAAGCCCGAAAGGAGGTGCCTTTGATTGGTTGCTGCCGTGTGACGTCGGTATGTGGGCGTGAGCGTTATGAACATCAACAAAAGAGAGAACAAGAGAAAGGAGAGAGAAGACGATAAGGACTAAGGTTACATCAGAAGACAACAGATATGTGGATTTAACTTGCAATAACAGGTAGAGTAAACCTTTAAGATAAATTTAAGTTATACTTATATATGACACAGACTACGCGAACTACATTTTTCGCTTCTGCGGTTTTTTTCTGCTAACACCTTACTCGAAAGAGAAAAAAAACGGATGAAAGTGACCGATCGACAATGGGACCTCCATTATTTACTTTAACGTTAGCTAGCTATAATATTAATTAAAAAAAGCTAATGATTGTTGAAAATTAATAACGTCTGTTTTTCTGCAATATTTTCCCATCGCAAAATTTTGACAGAACTCGTACGGAACGTTTGAAATGGTATTGAAGAGTATTTTCTATTTGCAAGCTCTGTAAGGAAATAGTGGCATTTATAGTGAGTGTTTCCTTTTTCTTTTAGGGGTTTAAACATAAAAACAACTATGTAACATTCGTTTGCAAGTACGATTTCCTTTCTATAGCCAAATATTTTTTTCTTCTGGTCTGTTGTTGTTGGTATCCCCTGGATCCGACTTCTGTCCAAAGCAGAGCTTTTTAACACGATTATATTCACAAAAATAAACCACCACAAACACATTTTGATCGGTTTAGTACATTTATGCCAAGCTATAATCTATAAAACATTCGTTTCTGATAATGGTGTTGAACATTATAGTTTGATAGACCTTTATTTCACGAACGAAAAAAGCAGCCCCTCCCCCGCTCCTACCAGAAAGGATTTAAAACGCTAACGTTAGCTAGCTGCTGCTGGTTAACGTTAGCTTCATCGGTTATCATCAACTAAAAGGATAAAACTAAGGATTTCCAGCAGCATGGATTATGTTTTGTGTGTTTTAAGTTGTTAAGTAACAGACAGAACCTTGGAAAAGCAGTTGTTTTTAGGTCAGAGGACATAGAAGGCGTCTACTAGAGGAAATCTGACACCGGAGCCCAGCTGAGGGAAGTGGGCTGGGCTTTGGGCTGGGCTGTGACCCTTGTTAGGACTGAGAGCAAATTAAGGCCAATACAACACATATCACAAAAGAAATGTTTGTTTTTTACCAAACATGGATAAATATCGGAACGATTACAGTTGCCCAGGTATTACATATAAATATATTCTTTTGTTCCCCTCTCTTTTCCTTATTATTTTTTTAAAACACAATTTTCTAATGAAAATGAAACCAAACGAGTATGCTGTTGTGTTTAAAGCGGTCTCCATTTCTTGTTCATTAATTATGGTGGTACGTTTCTGATTTTTCTGAATTTCTTAATATTCTTTGTGGATTGTATTTCTATTTTGGACTGGCCAGAGAACACATGAATACTAGTGAACCTGGGTGCTTTCCTGTTTTGCAGTGAAAATACTGTGGTGAAAACACAAGATCACTTCCTTCAGTGCCAGACATGGACGCCTTCAAGCTGATGAAGGAACTAAGGGTAAATTATGAGCAGGAGGCACATTATCTCCCTAAAGAGACGGGGCTGAGCCTCATTGAGTCCACAATAGAGGTGAGCACATTTTGAAAAATTAATTCACAGTAGTCATTAAATCTTCTTCTGAACATTTCCCACATTTGGAAGTTCAAATATGTTAATTTGAATTGATCTGTTGATTTATTAAGCCTATAACATGTAAAAAAATTAAATAAAATGACACATGCCAGCCATGTCCCAAGTCTGAGCTGCTTTTATACTATGACAAGCAGGCCTCTTCAATACTATTCTGCCAAATTGTAAGTAATCATCAGGGTGTGGCAGATAAACCAGGTTAATCAACAGCACATCTTTGTTTTCCAGGATGACAGTCGGATCTCGGCCAAGTGCAGAGATGCCAAAGTGGAGGACCTGTGGAGTCTGACCAGCTTCTTTGGTTACAGCACACAGACTTTTGTCTTGGCTGTTAACCTGCTGGACAGATTCCTGGCCATGATTAGGGTACGCAAAGCTCACACCTGACAGGACCAGACATTGGACACTTTAGCTTTCGTTTTTAACAGGGTTGGGGGACACATTTTGGCTGCTTATGAGATTTGTAGAAGCCTGAAGCCTCTTAAATGTATTAGCAGATGTGATAAACGACTTATATAACAAGAATATTGCCTATTAAGTTTATTCAGCTTGAAATTATACAATCCACAGAAAACGAGTGCATGATTTATAAAAAACAATATTCCTCGTTTTTTTTCATGTTAATAAATCACTTCCTACTTCCTTAATCAGTTCTTTACTGAATAATAAATAAATGGTTAATATAACTGGGTTCAGCTCAGTGATGTGAAATTCTTACTCAACCTGTCATTTTCAAACAGTTTCTTACTCACGTGTCCTCCGCCTCAGATCCAGCCAAAGCACCTGTCCTGCGTCAGCGTCAGCTGCCTCCACATGGCGGCCAAAGTGACGGAGGAGGAGTGCAACTTGGCGCCCACCGGTGATCTCATCCGCATCGGACAGTGCAGGTTCACAGTGTCCGACCTCTGCCGCATGGAGAAGATCGTTGCCGAGAAGCTCAACTTCAAGTCCAAAGCCATCACTGCCTTAACTTTTCTGCACTTGTACCACCAGATAGCACTTTCCCACTCCACAGACAGGTGAGACCACCATATACAGGGCATACGTGTTAAGTTAATATCCTGTTAAGTTTACATTACTGCTGGTTGTTCTCCAAATAATCAGGTTTTAGATGCATTTGTTTAAGTTAATTTGATAACACAATCTTCTTGTAGAGACTTGAAAGTGGCTGCAGATACATAATCAAAGTCAACATTTAGTTTCTTCTGCATCAGCTACAAACATAGCCTTGGTTGAGGCACGTTCAGAATTGGTTTCACATCTCTTGAACGTCAACATAAAAGGCCAGAGTTCAGATTGGTGTGTGCACACAAAGATTTTTCCCATGATTTGATTGGCAGAGCTTCTTCACACCACTGCTTGTTTGTCACAGCAGTTCCACTTCATGTAGGGCAGCAATCATCTCTGTGTCTGACTGAAGTGCACCGATAAGATTTGTTGTCGGCTGCTACTGGCACCAACACCTTGCACTTGCATAACCTGACAGTATGCTTCAATAAGCTGCACTTTGGTTCAAAACTCAACACATAGTTTAAATCAGGTTTGGCTTTTGCAATGTTTTCAGGTTTAGCGGTCTTAAATCTTATGAGTCCATAGTTCAATTGCTTTCATTTGCCATTCTATCCTAAAAGGTGTTAATTCCATGATCTTTACTTAATGAACGTTAATACTGTTGGTCTGGGAAACACCATTGACCTGAAAACACACCTGAATCTGACTCTGTGTATGAACAGGAAGGAGAAACTGAGCCTAGAGAAACTAGAAGCTCAACTCAAAGCCTGCCTGTGCCGGATCTCCTTCTCTAAAGCAAAGGTAGGAATTCACAGCAGAGGGTCAAAGTTCAGACAACATTACAGTAGCTCAGCAGTCTTATGAGGTGCTTTTTTCATGTCGCTGTTGGTTTGACAACACTGAGACTGTGGTAAAATATTAAACTCTTTCTGTGGTTTGTCCATTTAGCCGTCCGTCCTAGCCTTGTCTCTCCTGAGGCAGGAGATCGAAGGCGTTCAGTCGGAGGACATGTTGGAAATAGCCTATCACATCCAGAGACACCTAAAGGTAAACACGCATGACTTTATTACACAACAACTCATCCAGGGAGGGAAAGTAACCTGTGGAAACCTAATGTAATGAAAAAAAAAAAAAAAAAAAAGTTCGGGGACAACAACACACAACAGCAGCTTAGAGAAAATTCACTTTAGAGGAAATGAAAGTCTAAAAGGTGGCTCAAAATTCCCTGGATCAGTTACAAACAGGAAACCCTTTTGAGACCTACGGAGAGAGTGACTCTACAAACATTAACATGAAAAAAACAACTTGATTAACCAGCCACACAGCCTGCAGGCCTATTACTTCAAGGCGAGATTCTAGTTTCTGGCTGAATGAAAGGGAAGTAAATTATGTATAATAATAGTCGGAATAGCAGCAGGAGTGGGGGTGTGTCTATTTATGCCTGGCCCGGCTTTGGTCCACAATATTTGTGGTTATGCAACCTGGTGTCTGGTGTTGTGACGGCTGGACTCCACACTTTAAAGGAAATGAGACTTTTAAATGCTTGCAGTCACAGTGGGATTTCTGAAAACTGCCAAATGTTTGTGATAAATTGGTAATATTTTCAAATATTTCCATCCTTCTTTACCTAATTACCAGAATGGAAATGTGTTTTTTTTTCTCTCCGAGTATCTTAAATTGCACATGCATGCACACAACCTCCCTGCCACATTTATATAGTACCAGTATTGGTGTATTTTAGTTTGTTAATTAAGAAGCTTTTCTTTTTCAAATAATGTTCCACCATGGACATTTAACTACAGTATTTTCTTCCTAAATTGTATTTAGAGATTGTTTTAGATCCTGGTATGTTGCTGTCACAGTGATACATCGGCTCAACCCTCCCACTTAAAAACACCTTCAGGTGTTTCATGGCCAGCTGATCAGGGTTCAGCACAAACATACAGAAGCTGTTTTAACCTAGTTTCTCTTAACCTCTTGACCTGAAAAAAGAAACCAGGTTACCGTTTACAGGAAGATACTGTTAAGTAACTAGGTTATTTTAAATGCAGAGATGTCAGTCAGTGAATAGAGCGGAGGGCTAAACTAAACTGCTCTGCTGTGCGTTTGGTTTCAGATTACGGACGGCGAGCTGCTGCTATGGAGTGAGCGTGTGGCTCGGTGTCTGTCGGACTACGCCTCCCCTGAATGCAGCAAACCCAATCACAAGAAGCTGCAGTGGATCGTGTCGCGACGGACTGCCCAGAACCTGCACAGCTACCGCGTTGTCCCTGAGTTGCCCACCATCCCAGAGGGCTGCTGGGATGAGAGCGAGAGGTCAGAGCCCCAAACACACCTGCGCAAGATACAGCCCCAAACACACCTGCGCAAGATACTGTTAGAGCCCCAAACACACCTGCGCAAGATACTGTCAGAGCCCCAAACACACCTGCGCAAGATACTGTTAGAGCCCCAAACACATCTGAGCAGGATACTGTCAGAGCCCCAAATACACCTGAGCAGGATACTATAGGTTAACAATACTTGCATATATATACTTAATAAAAAATAAAGTAAGTAATCATACCTTAATATAAGCCTTAGTGCAAATGTACACTTACTCACTGAGAAACACAAACTCAGTACAGGTCAATACATTTCTTTCTCATTTTACAAAATATGCATAAATTCTATATATATCTGATGTAAAAAGAATGACTTGAAGACCGAGAATCTGACCAAATATTCAACACTGACGTTGAGAAGCTAATGGTTTTTGATACTTAGTGCTACAAACACACTTCAGTCAGAACTCACAGTACTGTGCTTCGAAGCAAACTGAACTATGGATTGTGTTAGATTCGGTTTCATTCTGATGCAGATATCAGACTGACGACAGCTCACAGCTGGTAAAATTTGCCTTTAAATACCGAACACTCCTGACAACAATAACAGAGGCATTTAAAATAACAAGTAGTCAGACACACCTTGTGTGACACACACACACAGCCATGCAACACTGAAACACTATGAAAAGGCTGTGTCCTAATACTTACGTATGTAATCCAGTCAGCCTGCTATTTATGTAAGTTTGGACTTGGATCAGCTGGAAGTGGAAACTTAAACTTTTTTCTAAAAACAAGGACTTTACTAAGAGTGACTAGCAGATTAAATGAGTGTTTTTCACTTTGTTTGTGTGTGTGTGTGCACGCATGTGTGTGCCGTCACACTCCTGTGAAGCAACCGGCTGTGCAGCAACACGTCTACAAGTTTCTGATGTGTTGTAACAACACGTCACACACAGACCGGCCCCTCCGCCTGAGCTTGTCAGGGCCTCTCATATCTCGTAGCACGGCATGATAGGATGTGTGCAAGTCACTGGTCACGTCCCACAGACACAGATGTTTCCATTACGTCACATGAGTCAGAGGGCCTCGCATTTGTTTAACATGGAACTTCTGGGGTGTGTAAAAAGAACAAAAATAAGGAACTGAAACATGGAGCCTTTTCCCAGCTGATTCTTGTAAACAGTGAGCAGTAACCCACAGAGCAGCTCAGTTAAACTAAAATCACAAACCTGCTGATCATAAAATGTTTGTTTTCAATCCTTTTTATGTGAAATTCCACACATGAACTTTCAGCAGCTGTTAACAGTCAGCTGAGTCAGACTTTAACTGTCACAAGTCAAACATGAGATCAGGTGGTGATAAATGGCAGCAGATGGTCTGCTTGAGATTTAAATACAGTTTCTTCACTCATATAATCATAAACTCTGTCTTCTTATGTCCCAGTGTGACAAAAATGTTAATACTCTAAGGGGAAAAGTGATGCTTATTTTTACCATTAGTTAATTCACATTTCCTTAAAGCTATAGTGTGTAGTTTCTGTCAAAACTGTCTTTATATACCTGTGTATACTGACAGCATATCCCTCTGTCTCTACAGTGAGGACTCGTGTGAGGACATGATGAGTTCCGGTGAGGAGTCTCTCAGCAGTTCCCTGGGCAGCGACGCTGAAGGGCCCTTCTTTCCTTTGCACCTCCGCCACCAAAAACACCGCCAACCCCTCCACGCCTGACGCCTCCCTGTGCTTTGCCGCCTCCCCCCCCTTTTAACTTCTTTACCTGAAGTCTTTAATTTATTGTTTAATAATCTCCGGTGCTGGTGGAGAATCGCACAACAACTGGCAGCTGAGCAGTCTTCCTGGTAGATTTGGTAGATTTTAGTCTGTGGATGTGTTGGTGCATGTTAAGATGTCACATTCCAGGGTGCAAGATTAATGCGTAGTTAGATAAAATTTGGTCGACGTGACGCAGTGTCTGGTCTTTAAGGTGCTGAGCTACAATGAGACACTGCAGTCCGATTCTCAGTTCAGACCAGAAAAGGTTCATGTCATCGACAAGATAATTTGCCAAAACGTGGTATTTATTTTATAGAATGTTTTTTTGTGCGTGACTGTTATTGATCTAAGACCGCTTTTATTAAGGTCAAGGTGGTGTGATCTTGATGTACAGAAGCTGAGAGCAGCTGTGGTCGGTGGTCAAAACTTAAATGTTCAAGTTATGAAAGACCTTTAACATAAGGTACAGAAATAAGTCAATTATTCTGAGATAAAGACACAGACGTCCTAATCAGAACTAAATTATCTTTTTCTCTGGATAACAGGGTTTAAAAGGTAAATTTGTAGCATTGTTTGTCATTTCTTGAGATCATTACATTGTGAGCATGTCTGCTCTCATCTTCTGTAGTCAAGTTTAATTTGCACAGTTTTCTTTTTTATCTCATTTGATGTGTCAGAAACTGTTCACTGAGTTGTTTAGAGCTCGACGTGTTTAGTCAGTCCTGGATGTCACAGCAGGGTGACGTGCCTTGCTCAAAGGCAGCAGGGGGAGAGATCTGAATCAGTCAGTTGTTCTTCAGATTCAAACCCTGCTGACAGACACCACAGGGTGTTCCGAAAAAACAAAAAACAAAAAAACATTTAATGAGTGTAAGTTGGTGGATGTGTGTACGTATGACCCTGGTTTAAATTTAAAGTTGATAACTTTTTAGGATGAAGCTTAAAGTTTGGTGTTTTGAAACTGTTATGTGAGAATGCTGTATGGAACAAAATGTTGACAGTGTAAAAAAAAAAGTATAAAATTTTTCAAAAATGTAAAAAAACGTGTAAAACTGTAAATGATGTACAAAAAAATGTTAATAGTTCTTTGTAGATATTAAGTTATTTATTCTCTTTTTGTCACTTGTACTGAAAAAAAAGTCTAAAATCTTATAAAAATATAATTTTTTATCTGTTGTCTCTTTCTCTTCCATCATGTCTGAAAACAACCAGCTGTTTGGATTCATTTTCTAAATACAAGATAAAAGTGTAAACTAAATGGACCAGATGAGGCAGATAAGTGAACATAACAGATTTATTTAGAGATTGATGTTGCACTCTCACAGGGCAGGGTGTCCTATGCAGTTTAAATCCTCCAGCAGATATTTCTTTTAGTATGACAGAGCATTAGGGCCATCATTAGGAGAAAATAAATCCAAGTTCTCCACATTAAAATAGTAATTGGGTAGTAAGTGTTTCTGAATAATTTACTTTGTGTCCACATCGATAAGTTGACAGATGTGGTCTTTGTCCGTGAAGTAAAATATTCAATGTGTCGCAGCATTTAAAAAAAAGAAGCTAATTTGATAGTTATATTTTAACAAATTTTATCAATTATGTCACAAAATTCACATATTTAACAAAATATGTGAATAAAAATAAAAAAAAAAATAAAAAAAGTAAAGTAGTCCTACATTGGCACTTTTACTAGGCTATGTTGTATTTTGGCAAAGTGTGAGACTTCAAAAATTTTAATCAAAACTTGGGGAGAAATTCACAAAACTAAAAGTTTGTGAAAGTTTTTTTCATGTGGCCCTTTGTCTTTGAGAAGACTGACAAAGCTATCATGTCCTGTTGGTTTGTAATGACTACCCAAAACTAAGTGGTTTTATTCAAATCTGTTCTGTTTTGTTTAGAGAAGCAGATGTAAAAGGTTTCATAAAAATAATTTATCACAAAGAGCGAGGTGTACTTTCATTTACTAAAGAAAAAAACAACTGAGTGAGAGACACTGGTAATGAGAAAAGTCAAACGACGCAGAATTTCAGGATTTCTATTTTAAAGGTGGCATGAAAATTTCACTTTATGAGGTTTTTTAACATTAATATGAGTTCCCCCAGTGGTTAGAAATGGCGATAGGTGTAAACCGAGCCCTGGGTATCCTGCTCTGTCTTTGAGAAAATGAAAGCTCAGATGGGCCAATCTGGAATCTTGCCCCTTATGTTGTCATAAAGTGGAAGGTTACCTCCCCTTTCTCTGCTTTGCCTGCCCAGAGAATTTGGCCCACCCATGAGAGAGAGGCATCATGGCTTTCAAACGAGCAAAGTGGCAGTTGGTCAAGGCCACAAAAACTAAGTCAAATTTTAAGGCACTTTAGTTCTTTTCAGCTTTTATATTCTCTTAAACAGGCAGGGGCCTCCAGTCAGTTTTTCTTTTTCCTTCTGTTAGAGTGTTCCTACATTATTTTGCGCGTGTGCATGCAAGCACACGCACACGCACACGCACACAACAAAGAGTCCTACCAAATTAGTTGCAGTTTTCTTCAGCCAGTCTGCAGACATGTTCAGGGGTCACCAACGATGTGATGGCTCCTTTTCCATCATCCATTCAGTTCATCCTCCTCCATTAGATCCAGTTTACAGTTAAGTTCATTCATGTACGTACAATCCCAGTGAATAATACCATACCATTATAAATCCATTTTTACAAATCCTGAGGCAGCTGAAGACGACAGAAATCCGAAAAACATTCCTTTTAATTTGAGGCCGGTTACTCCAGCCCCTTGCTTTTGTTTTGGTGAGTTATTAGGAGAAAACATGTATTCCAAACGATTCACTCCCCCTTCGTGTGATGGACAGACCAACCAATGAATCAAAATCCCATCCGAGACTTCTTCTTCTTGGGCTGTGACGCCTGCGACAGCCCCATCCGACCCTGTGAACTCTGGGAGAGGGACTGAGACTGAGAGAAACCTGACCAGACGGCGGTGTCCTGGGACAGATCCATCCTGAGGCTCCTCTGAGGGACAGACTGGGAGCTACGGAGCTGCGAGGGCTCATCCTAGAAAAACAAACAAAAGTTGTTGCACGTTTAAAAGGGAAGTCATAATTCTGTATTTTCAAAGGGCCTTTCTTCCTTGTGTCCTTACGATTTCGGATGCTGATGATGTATTCACAACGTCCCCAGTTTGACTCCTGCTGGAGACCTTTGTTGCATGTCATCCCTCCTCTTACTTCCTGTTCATGCCCAAAAAAAGGACTTTTAAAAGGCCCATGGTGCTGGGTTTATATGCTTGAGGCAATTAACTAATAAGAATTAGGGCTGAACGATTAATTGCAATTAAATCGCAATATGTTAAAATTAGATTTTTTCCATTGCAAAAGCTGCGATAACACTCTGGTCACGTGACACGCCAGAGTAAAGCAGTCTGCAGAGGAAGCATCAACTTGCCAAGCACAAGGTATTGTGCAAAAAAGGGCTGCACAATATTTTTTTATCGTCATCGCAATATCAACTAGCGCAAAAAACGCATTGCGAAAGGTTGCGACATATTGCGAAAGACACTCAGAGATTTTTTGTGTTGGTTTGAAAGAAGATATCAGTAGAAAACTGCACTTTAAAGTGTAACTGTCATTCTTTTTTAGTGGTGCCTTTTATATTCAATTCAGTGTTCAATTTGTTCAGTAAAAGAATGTTGGTTTTATTTGTTATAAATTCAACAAGCAATTTGTTGTATTTTAGCAGAATACCGAAAGCAGCAGAAAGGCAGAAAATGAGTACAATTAAATATCTTTATTTATCGCAAGTAATATCGTTATCGTGACATTCAGCAACTTTATCGCATATTTTCCTCATCGTGCAGCCCTAGTGCAAAACCTGCCCTGCTAACGTTGCTACCTCGCTGGGTTACACTACTAACCTGTGTCACCACTTAAAAAAACACCTAAAAGCCATGTATGAGAGTTGCACAGCTAAAAAGCTGAACACCAGTGTGTCAAGTACGCAAAAATATTACCCGACAGGGACCACTGACCGAAATGTACCTACTCAAGCATCGCAAAAGATTTGATGCACCTCAGCAGGGTGACCAAGCCTGGGCTTGCGGCTTTGATAAATATACTGGATAAGCGGTACAACATGCCCTCCCGCACATATTTTAGCCAGCATGTGTCTGATCACAACACAACTCTTACCTGTGGTGCAAACAGAGAGCTGAGGTAGTCCTCAGCTGGACGTTTGTTGCTCCTCTGATTGGCCAGTGTGGAGTCAGGTGTCTGAGACAGGGCAAGGGTGTGGGAGCTGCTGGGAGTCTGCTGGTCACCTTGTTTATCTTTAACACTTTGAGGTGTGGCGGTCGGTGTGTAAGCTGGAGTGTCAGTTTGCATGGTGGAAGGTGTTGAGGCCCTTGGCGTCCCGCACTCCAAAGAGCCCTCCAACTGGGACACCTTACTTTCCGTGTCTGACCACGCCCCCTGGCTCGCTGCAGAGGACCAACCCGTTGAATCAGAAAAATCAGCCAGCTCTGACTGGTAGCTGACAGACGAGGTGAAGCTCCCGGACAGCTCCAGGCGTCGGCCGGTGGCTCTCTTCGCCTCCTTCTCCCTCCTCCTTTTCCTCTTCAGAGCCTCCACCTTCTCCTCCCTGTTCAGCCCCAGCTGATCCTCCCACCACGCCCGCCACGCCTCCTCCCCCTGCCAAGAGAGGGTCAGACGTTGGCTGATCTGATCTCTCCAGACTTCTGTATCCACCAGGTCTGGCAACATTACCACATCTGGAGCCCCGAGAGAGGCAGAGACAGCACTGTGAACCAGCAGCGAGCGTTTGGACATGCACGCTCTCAGATCACGCCTCAAGCTCTGTACAGGCTTAGCTTTTGTCGAATATCTCTGCGCCTCATCTCTCTCATCTTCAGATAGGTGGAGGAGGCCTCCAGTTTTGACTGTGAAGTGCTGTAGGCAGCGTGGACGGGGCTTGTTATCACGACTCTTATGCATCAATTTCTGGAGCCAACGTTTCCACGTGATGAGAGCGCCGTCACTGAGCTTTACTGGAGTCTGCCACTCAGAGGGACCAACGTGACCCAAACTGCTGGGTTCCTCAGTATTATCAGCTGTACCTTTACCCACCTTTCCATCTTTCACACCTACTTCCAATCCACACACTTGATCCAGCTCTGGATCATCGTTGACGATGACCTGCAGCCCCAACTGCTTCAGGTTTTGACCTTTCCCTCCAGAGTCTGAATCCTCAGAGGAAGAGTAAGAGTTCAGCACTCGTTGTTCCCTCTCTGGTGTTTCAGCCACAAACCTCTGCACAGTTGGACCCTGAGTTGGTCCGATTACACCCTCATCGCTCGATGTGTCTGATACAACCATCTCAGAATGTGGTTGAAGCGGTTTGGCTGGTTCTCTCCCTAAAGTTGTGGCTTCTTTTAGAGTTGGTTGTGGCAGCAGATCATCATCTGCTGCTGGAGGTCGACAGGTGTCAGGCTGCTCAGGCTGCTCAGGCTCGAGGATCTGGTAGAAAATATCTCCCGCCTCCGTCAGCTGTAGGATACAGATACACTCCTCGCCACCGGCCTCTCTTCCACCTCTCTTCTGAATACAAGTTAGACCTGATAACATAACAAAACAATGTATAACATACTAAACACAGAGGTTTAGCCACATCATACTTGTATGAGTATCTTTTTTTAAAGTAAGAGTTGGGAATATTATGTCAACTATACAAAGAATCTGTTGTATCTTGTTATGTAACAAGCTAGTCACCACTTTGTTGACAGTGGAGTTATGACACCACTATGACCACAGTATTTGGGGTGCTGCGTGCAGTCACTGCTTCGAGCAGTTGTTGATCAACAAATAGCTTTGTGTATGTTTTTTGATGGATAAGTAACAAAAAAGCCAGAACAGAAAAAGCAGATACATCTGAGGTAAATTAGAAAATAGTGTCTCTATGACAGAATTTGTCTGCAAAAGAGCATTTTTCAACTGTAAAATGTCCTACTCAGTACATATATTGGTCTCAATTCTTTAATAACCAAATCTTTAGTGCGCACGCATGCATGCAGTTTGGACTTGGATCAGCTGAAAGTGGAAGTGGAAATGTTAACTTTTTTTCTAAAAACAAGGACTTTACTAAGAGTGACTAGCAAATTAAATGAGTGTTTTTCACTTTGTTTGTGTGTGTGCGTGTGCCATCACACTCCTGTGAGGCAACCAGCTGTGCAGCAACACACAAGTTTCTGATGTGTTGTAACAACACACACACACACACCTGCAACAGGTGAGGACAATCTGCTGGTAGCGATGTCCAGGCGGTGAGGGATCTGGACAGGAAGGTGTTTCAGACTGTCTCTGGGTCTGAGCAGTGCCTGAGGAGGACCGTGGGTGGAACAGGCCTCTGCTCTGCCTCCTGAAAACACACACACACACACACACACACACACACACACTTATACAGATGTTTAGTACAGAACCATGACACTCTTGAAATTACAAAAAGCACCAATACACAAAGTTGTAGAAACTGACCCGAGTACTGCAGCAGTGTGATTTCCTGAGAGTTGTGGGACCCCAGCAGGACCTTAGTGGTCTTAGCCCCACTCACTGCTGAGCCAGAGGTGGAGCCACGAACAGCATGACAAAACATGGGTGGGGACTGCATCATGTGATCCCACTTGAGCATGGGCACGCAGGGAAAACGCTCGTCCATGATGTAGGCTGAGAACTGACAGAGAGAGAGGTGCAGTCAGAGAGAGGAATTTAAAAAATATTTTCTGAATCTGGAAAAAAAGATCAGACTGCTAAAATAAGAAATACTTTATTGATCCCCCAAGGGGAAATTACATTTGATAGTTTTTACTGTTTAGTTTTTAGTTATATGATCCAGCAGGATGTATGAGCTGGACAGCTTGCGTGGAATGTTGGCGTGTGAGATCAGTGTTTTTGTATTTTAAGAGTGGTGAGTTGTCTCTTGTAAAGGGATCATCTGATTGCATCAAATCAGGCATCAGGATCACCCTGTAATTTACACTAATGCTAATATTCGCTGATGATGAGAAAATATTTCCCTGCATAAGTGAAAACTTTGACCTGCTGGTGGCATTAGAGGAAATGTCAGAGAATCATTCATCCTCTGGGGACCACGAATGTCTACTGAATTTCATGGCAAGATATTGCAGTCTGGACGAAAGTGGAGGACTCAAAAACATTACCATCCATAAGGCCATTGCATAAAAAACAGCTACATTTGAATGGATGCAAATTCTGGAAGTGCATTTGATAAAATGTTCAAACCAACCCATAACTGCAAACCCTCAAAAGCATTAGCAGGCTGTTGTAGGCACAAGTCTACATTTAGTCTTTTCAAAGTGTGCATTTTATGTTTCAAAATTCTTTAGTAATCTTCTAGTTAGGGCTGGGCAATATATCGATATTATATCAATATCGTGATATAAGACCAGATATCGTCTTAGATTTTGGATTTCGTAATATAGCATAAGTGTTATATTTTTCTGGTTTTAAAGGCTGCATTACGTTAAAGCGATGTCATTTTCTCTACTCACCCGACTGTTCTAGCTGTTCTATAATTTGCCTTTACCCACTTAGTCATTATATTGGCATAACTGATAATTATTTATCAAAAATCTAATTGTGAAGATATGGAGCTCGGCGCAAATTCTTTCAGGAAGACTTCTAAATAACTTCAATCACCACTATATCTTCTTAAAATTATTCAGCTGTTAAGAGGCGTTCACTTTTCAGTAAACCAACCAGAACTGGCCACGAAATTCATGATCCAATCACAGCATGACATCCTGCTTTAAATGTCTTCTCTTCTTGCTATCAGCTGTCTTTTCAGGCAAACGTTAAAACCTCCTCCTCCTCCCCTTCCACCTCTGGTCATCGTCAACCACAGCAACCTGAGCCTCCTTCCGGCAGACAGCTCCTTCGTTCGGTCTTCGCGTTCTTTCTCCACCATAACCAGTGTCTAGGCTCCATCAGGGGAATATGTCTGGCTTCTCTACCCCTTTAAAATATTTTTAACGATGGGAGTCTAATCCCCAAAGACTCTGTACATTTTATATTATGCATATGTACAATACATCTTTGCATATCTGTAACGAAGTCTCTCCGGATTGAAATATTGTTAAAGCATAAATTGTCAACCCTACAATATGTTGCAATATCAGTAGTCGTTTTCTTTAACGTCTTGAAACCTTGTTTTCCTCCTACAGAGTTGAACTTCAAACACATGAGAACCCTGATGTTTAGTAACAAGAACTTGAGAGAAGAATTTTCCTTAACGTCAGCCTGACATATTTGGTATCTTTGGGAACTTAAGTATATTTACTAGAATTTAAAACAATGTTCTGTGGGTTTAAACACATTTTGGACATGGTATATGTTTGTGTGTACATTTGTGTTAATATTGATGTACCTGAGTCGTGATGAGGTGCTGGAAGGGATGGCCATCTCCCAGATATCTGGACAGAATAAGTCTCTCCCCACTGCGACACTCTGGGGTGTTGCTGATGCGAAACAGAGTGTGATTCGAGACAGGACTCAACTGGAGGGACAGAAAAGGAAGGGGTGGGAAAGAATAAGTCCAGGCCTGGACAATTCCTGGTGGCCTGGCTAGCTGATTGGCCCGGAGTGTCAGACTGTTGTTAACCCTTACACCGCCGACATTACTATTACATAAATAAATTTGGATACTGCTGTCTAAATGTTACATCCAGAGTTCAATAGTACAAAAAGATTGCATTCTACTCTGTGCTTAAAAAGCAGGTTAAAGGTGCAATATGTAGCGTTTACTGCTGTGCCAATTAAAAATATTGGAGTCGTCTCCCCTGCCCCTCCTCCCCAGACTCGAAGTTCAGGGGGGTTACCATGTTAAGAACGTTGAACGTAATGTCCCACAATGTCAACGTTAGATAGATGCTAGTCTCGCATTGCCAGACATAGCCAGAGTAGCTAGATGCTGGCTATGTTGACGGTCATAAAAGCCCATGCTCTCGTGAGGAAATTAGCCAACTCGGTGTCCTTTTGGGCTCTAAGCTGTCTCTATCTTTCAAATACATCTCCAATATTTACCCGGGGTTTGTTACATCTCTGGTCACGCAACTGTTAGAAACATGGCGTTCTTTTTAGGTCGGGTAGAATTTATCTCCGTTGATCTTGTTCGTTTGTTTGCTGCTTTCATGGCTGTACTAACGTTACAGCTGTAGCACGCTGGGTTTACATTTTTACAGGTATATGTATATCTGGCAACCCGGCCTGGCTGTCAAACGGGGCAGTTGATACCAACACACAGGCCAAAACACAAACAGAAATTCCGTCACCGAACGGAAATTTCAAAAGGAGAAAATACTGGCATTAGCATTGTTGTCAGAAAAGATAGTATTTCAACTTAGCATGTTTCCTTAATATCTGATGACGCATTGGGGTCATTTTTGATTTTATTACAGTAAATATATTACATATTGGACCTTTAACATACTGTAGCTACTGCCATATTAAACCCTCCGAACCCAGTCTGCTAAAGGTTATTATTTTGATGTTGAAAAGTTACGTTTGAAATGATGTATCATAATATTAAAGACCAACCAGTTCAATATGTTTTTAATGTTGAAGTTAACTGTGTTTATAATTGTGATGTACTAATATACTGCACAATGAGGAATTCAAGTACAAAATACTAGTTCTGGTGGTGTACATGGAATGGAGTGTGCAAACACACTAGCTTTTCACTAAATATGACGTGTAACCCCCCTACCTATTTCCAGCATGTAAGGGAATTGCTCTCGGGTTGTGACCCAGGTAGTATCTGAATTGGATTAACCTGTGTTGACTGGCTTGGTTTAAATTGACAAAAGAAGGGTGGAACACAGGTCAGATAACCCTGGTCCGAACCTGGTCATTGTTGTGAAAGAGATGACTCCCATGTTGTTAATCTACACTGTGTTCTTTGGGAAAAGACTAACAATAACTTAACTCCGTGTTGTCCACACTGGATAGGGAAAAAACACTGAGACAACCACCCAATCTCTTGTCTCACCCTAATGTCTGTGAGCTCTACCCCCGTCCTGTCTGCGTACAGCATCACCCTTGGGTGGGCGGAGAACTCACACCATCGCCATGACGACTTAGCGTTGAAGTACAGGTTACTGTCTTCTTCCCGAATCTTCTGCATCCTGACAGGACAGAGTGTCACTTTAATTTTAAGTTTGACTTATGATTGGACTTGAAACACATAAGACCTGCGTTTGTAAGAATGAGTAAACACTTTCCTGTCTAAATAAAAAAAAAAACGTTCTCACCCTCTGCCAACAGTCCACAGGTTTGCTGCTCCGCTTTCACTTGCCACTAGAACTTCACCTAAAACATGAGGACTGACAACACAGCAGACAAGATGTTACTTTACCCCTTTACCTAGGTGGGACATTTTAAGAACTCAGACACTTCCTGTCACTGACCATCAAGGATGCAGGGGGAATTGAATTACCATCTTGCAGCAGTGTTGCTCCTCCCTGATGATTACTCACCTGACGTTGATGCAGGTTGCGACCTCTCTGGTGTTGACAACTTGCAGCAGACGAGGTTCATTTCTTTCGCTGAACCTCCAAACTCCGCACAGGTGATCCGACCGCACTGCAACACAACCTGCAAACAACAAACATGTTAAAATGTCTGCACACTTTGATTACAAAAGTTTCCTTTCCATCACACACCTGATCAGGGTTTTCCCTGCCATTATACGGCGTAGGCGTAGCCCACAATTTAGCAAATGTGCAGTGAAGAGAGAGAGAGAAAAAGAGAAAGAGAGGTGTGTGTCGATGTGTTTGAAGTTAGCAGTAAAGTTATAGCTGTGAACATAGTGTGTGTACAGTTTATCAGTTGGTGAATAAATGCTAAATCTCCTCAAGCCCAAGTAAAGATCCCATGTCTTGCTTGGTAGTAGTCTTTAATGGCCAGACCTTCCTCCACAGCGCTGCAGAGGAGGGTCTGGCTAGTCCACACAACATACCGGAATGGAAAAAAAAAGAAAAGTGCTCTGGTTTATTGGCATTTCTTTAAACTCAATCAATCTGCAGATATCTGAGGAGCAGTTAACCATAGTGCTTATAACACAAAGAAAGCGGAAGGTGAGGGACATCCGGCCAAAAATTAGGGACATCCGGCGTAATTTCCAGCGACACCTGAACAATCCTGGAAATGAAACGTTGTCGATATAGACTAGCTTGCAAGTTTTGCTTTAGTGTTCTCTCCCTTGCTGCATCCAACAACCACTAAGCTTTATGAAAATAATTGCGTGATGTCACCAATATGCAAATCAGTGTTTGACGCCATTTGCACTTAAGCGCTCTAAAACCCCAGAAAAAAAAAACCCTGCTGAAGACTTTTAAAAATACTTTCTCGTTCTTACAGTCGTTTAACAGGGAGGCGGAGCTGATCTGTCTGATAGGGCCTTTCAGCTGGAAGCTGAACGGGTCACTGCTGCTGACGTCCACACAGGAAGAACTTCCTTTGTGGTGCTGCAGCTCCACTCTATGGAAGTCTGAGGTACTGTGTTAAGAACCAGAGGCAGCAGAAACACAAAGTAGGAAAAACACCACTCTGCTTCAAATCTACCTAAGCCATTACTGTTTTATATAAAAAACAAATGTAGGTTAAAAAAAACCTACTGGGTTTTAAATAATTGTTTTAAAATGTCAGTATTTGATCTTATCGGCAGGATACTGAGGCAGTCCAATCCCCGGTTTCCAGGGTAGAGGAGACAGCCACGCTGAGAGCTGCTGCCGCTCTGTGAATAGGGGACAAAAGCCAGAGCGCCCCCTGTGGCTCCTTCAGAGAACAGCATGCGGTCTCTCTGCTCTGTCAGCTCCTCGTACAGCAGAGAACCCAGCAGCTCAGGAGGGATGGAGGGCACCACGTCCGACAGCAGGGCGCTGTACGTGTCCAGAGATCTGGAGGAATAGGACTGAGCGCATCTGTGCAAACGATACAACATGACGAAAAATAAAACACCAATCAGACAACCAGAGGTATTCACTGATCAGTCCGGTCCACTCACATTTTATACTTCAGCATGTCAAGGACATTTTTCACCTTCCACATGTGGACTGAATCCCTGCGATATCTCTGCATACAAAAATTAAAGACACATACATTTTAAATAATAGTTGTTAATATTCTAATAATAAAAATAATAATATTTGTTAAATTATTGTTTATTTATTATTGTTTATTATTTGTTAACACTTGTTAAATAACGACAGGTGGAGAAGCCACTAGCACTTTATAGTGAGACCCATGATGGAAATATTTAACTTGTGTTTTGTTTAATTTAGATTTAAATGATTAGTGATCAATAAACCTGTGGGTGAAATTAGGGGAAATTGGTTAAAGTCTGAATCAATGCTTTATATATTCAGAAAAAGCCCAGTTACAGATAAGGCAACGGAACAACTGGAGATCAAAGGGCTGGCAAGCATCTTAATACTATTTTTGTCTTTTCATATTTCATTCTATACAATCAGAATGCTTCCAGAGCCCAAACTGAGGTCTGTAAATTGTATATTTTTTGTCTAACCAGTTTTCAGACAAATAAAGAAATTGTCAAGAGAAGCCTATTCTTGTGAATCTCACCTCTCTCTGTCCTTGTTTAAAGTTGAAATTTTCGCTCAGAATTTCACTCATGCACCCGAAGGCATCCAGGCAGTGGTCCATGAAGAAGTTCTGCATCTAAATACAAAACCTGTTAAAAAACCTCAAAACACAGAACAAAAAAGGCAAAAGACAACAAGATCTGAGGCTGCAAGCACGGTTGGGTTTAAACTAGGGCTGTCAGCATTAATGATTTAACATGCGATTAATGCGATTTTCTTTTTTTAAATCGCATTAATCGCATGCCGCCATTTATTAATTTATTTTACACTTCACTCGGCTTCTCGGCAACTATTTTGACCCTTTGCCGCACCTTTACTTGTCATCAAGCTGCCATACTTCCTCGTAACACATCCTGCTGCTGCAGGCATGATGGAGAAAGACAGCAGAAAACACAATGGCGCTTTTTATTTTCAAAAACTCCTGGACAGCTCATTAGACAAGTCGAAAGCCATATGCACATTGTGTAAAGCCGAATTAAAATATCACTGAAGCACGTCAAGCTTGAGCCACCACCTACGAGCTAATTAACGTGACTCAGGTTGATGCTAGTGGGCTCAGGCAAAGCACTATTTTGGAGAGTGCTACTCGCCGACCTGTTGATGAAACCACATCCCAAAAAATTACTACAGCTCTTGCTAAATGGGTGGAAACTAACTACAGACCTGTCAGCATTGTAGAAGACTCGGGTCTTAAAGACGTACTACGGTTGGCATGTTCTGACCCGTCTTATACAGTGCCGTCGAGGGGGACAGCAGTTTCACGCATACACAGCCTGTACGGAGGCTGTACGACACGGAGAAAGCAGCCCAACTGGAACTGCTGCAAAGGGCAAACGCTGTCTCATTAACCGGTGATCACTGGACGTCAGTGAGTAATCCAAATAATTTAGAAGTTACTGCTTGACTCTGGTAAGGATAGGGATTTTTAGATTTTTAGTTAGGTACTTGGAGGAATTGTACAATAATGACAGATTCACACATTTTTCTTTTGTTTACAGTAAATAAATAAACAAATACAAATCTTAAAATCAAGTTCATAAAGTAACTTTCCTTGCATTCATTTGATTCCCAGTCAAGATACACTGGTAAGAATTGCTTTCCATTGTTAATATGTACTTAAAAACAGTTCTGAAATGCAAAATAATAGAATTTTAATCATGTGATAAAACATGCGATTAATCGCGATTTAAAATTTTTGTATCGTTTGACAGCCCTAGTTTAAACCAATTCTGTTAATTATAAATCTGATTTGTTTGGATTACTATTCATTCCATTTATTAAGTTATGAGCCATACTGTGCATTAAATGTAACATTGCATATTTACATATTTTCCACATTAAGATAAACCTAAGTCTCACATTGCCAGACCTACCTCCACAGCACTGCGGAGGAAGGTCTGGCTGGTTTATTGACATATCTATGCACTGGACGCAAGTACGAGCCTCTGCAAAATAGCCTTGGTAAAGAACTTGTTTTGGTCTAACATGCGCACGTAGGGAGGTGAGCTCTGGAATTAAAATGGCTGTCGAGTGTGTGATGAGATTAATAAAAATAAAAAAAGATAAATATAATTTGATTGTCGGTTCTAGCTCGGAGGATGTTTCCCGACTCGACCGGAGTTTAGAATGCCAACACAAAGAAAGCGGAAGGTGAGGGACATCCGGACGAAAATGTAAAAGAAAAGTATTCTTTGTATTAGGGGTGTCAGGTTTACTGGTATTGACGATAACAGTGATATTTAAAAGTTAAATATTGTCATCATGTTAATAATACACATATAGTGAAAATAATCTAGCACCTCTTAACTTCTTTATGCCATCACCCTCACCCCAAGCCTTTCCAAGTCGACCTACAGCCGGTGTAAAAATATTTTCGGTTCATTATGAAACTGACGGGCCTACTTAGGGCTAGGTGGTATATTGACTTTTTAAGGTGTATGGATACATTTTCAAACAAGATATGGGATGAGACAATAGTGTTAAAATGTGATATAGTTTGATGTTGCGTTACATAAACCACTTCTTCTGTAAAGCCGGGCCTGTGTTTGCATTTTTTTCTATCATACTCTTTAGCCTGTGTTGATCCTGTGTCATCTATCTGAGACAAGGGTTTGTTATGTGTTGAACTGTCACACTCACATGTTTTGTGAAGTCCAGCGGATCTGGGGGCGTAGAAGGCCAAAGGAAAGCTGAAAGAAATGTTTACAAATATTTACACACACATATACATATTATACATCTCTCTCTCTCTCTCTCTCTCTCTCAATAAGATAAATGTCAAACAGGTTTTAAGATGTTTATATCCTGTATAAACCTGTTTGACATTTATCTTATTGAGAGAGAGAGAGAGAGAGATAATGAATACAGAAAAAAAACTGCAGAACTAAATTTTGTGTTATCTCACTGTTTCATTTGTCATTTATTTCTTAACCCTGAAATATGTTGGCAGTCCTCCAGTTCTTCACCTTAACTTAAAATACCACATACTACACATATCAGGTATTAAATGTAGAGTCTCAGACCTGCCTCAGTGCTCCAGATCTGAACTGGAGGGGGAACAGGGACTGTTGTTTGAGACCTGAATGACCTACAGTGACACAAAACCGGCTGTCAGATACTTACACTTTTTAGGAGACAGGAGGGGAATTGGTATCGGCTCAGTGTGACGCCACGTCTCCCCTCTGACCTGATGCCTGGATGTGAATGTCCAGCTGGAGAGAGGACCAGAGGTGCCCTGAAACCGCATACCAAAAAAACAAAAAAGAATAAAGTGTGACAGTACAGATGACATTTTCAACCTTTCAATCCAGTCCTACTAACAGTCCAAATACCCAAAAGATTAGGCTGCATTCAAAACAGAGAAACATCCCCACAGCAGAAAATATTTAAAGTACATAATGTTGGTGTTTAAATATAAATTTGTTAATAATCAGCAATATTCCGGAGCCTTGACTTTTTTCAGAATCAGAAAGACACACCTGAATTTTCTTTACACTGTATTTTAAAAAAAAACTAACCTAGACTGATGTGTCTAGTTTTTGTGTGTATAATGAGTAGAGCCCATTGCTACACATATATATACACACACACACACACACACACACACTTGTTTGTTTATGTATGGGCCAACAACCACCAAGGCAAATTCCTTGATAAGTGTTACTTACTTGGCAATAAACCCTTTTCTGATTCTGACACACACACACACACACACACACACACACACACACACACACACACTAAAAGTTAGGTGTAATATAAAAGGGTAAGTCCAAGTTTTGACTCAATATCTCATAATTTTGATTTACCACAAGTATTTTTATTTGTATGCATATCTTTACATTCATTTGCTTTCTTTTCCTGGCAGAAATGGGCTTCCAGAACTGGTGACGTGACCAACGACACAGTTTTTTTATCATAGTTTTATGATTTGTATCCTCTAATAAACATGTGTCGTGATTTATTCATACATTTCCTTACTTGTTGCAAAACTAGTATTACATCTTGTTAACTATCCGTTGATAGTGGTGATGGCTGAATACAAATACGTTTTTCTGTTAATATTTATTTGTAAAAAGTAACATTATCCGTTTATCCAATAAAATACGAAACTATTAATTAGCTCTTCTCTGGATAAAAATAAATAATTCAAACAATAATAATTTCAGATTAAGTTTGGGTTTAGTTTTTTTTTTTTACAGCAAATAGAACCTCAATTTTGAGACCTTTATAAATATAGGTGTAAATATTGTCTATTGTGTATATATATAAATATTGTAAATATTGTGTATATTCATAGATATGGTTTGTAAAAAAGATTTACTGCTTTATTAATATTAGTCAGTAGCATTGAGCTAACAGCTAACCACCCACCTGAGGTCTGACTCGGTCGTAGCAGCCCCAGTTTCCAGCGCAGTGTTTCAGGACCGAGTCCGGCGGTGCGCAGTTGTAAAACGAAGGAAAAAGCTGCTGTGGGAACTGGTAATCCATTTAAATTGTCAAACTAATCCAATTAAAATAACTCTCCAGTTTTCTAATAATGTTTGTGTCGTCGTTTCTTTACTCTCTCAGTGTGTATGGGAACATGTCTGAACATGTTGTTCTGCGGCTTAGCTAACGCTAGCTCCCCGGACAGATGGCACGAATAATCACGTTTCTCCTCTTCTAATCCTCAGGACACGCGTTCAGAACCTCGAACAACAAGTTGTACATGTCAAAGGAAACAGAACAGTCCGGTAAGGTACAAAACTGTGGCAGAATTGTCCAAAACCCTCAGTGTATCACCGAACACGTGCAGACTCACAACCAGAAAACGACAGTCAATCGGGGTATGAGCAACATCAACAATAAGACTTCCGGTTGGTCTGATTTCTTTTTACCACCTTTTATTATTACTGAAAAGTGGCAAAGAGATGAATGACAAAACAATACAACTAATAATACGTATAAGATGGCAAACCATGTAAGATAACAACAAACGAACAAAATAAGTGTATTAATAAACAAGACTTTAAAAACGTAATAATTTTGGCTTTTATTTTGAAAGGTAAATGCGCAGGTTGTTTTAGTAAAAAGAGTAGGTGTAACCCTTTTATATATGTCAATGGTGTAAACAAGCCAAGTTAGCCCTCTGAGCTAATGCGTACTAACTCATGTAGTAAAAAAAACGGGAGGCTCCGTAACCTCAACCAGCGTAAACCAAAACAGCACACTCCACTATCTAGTGACAACAGCGCATTTTCAATTCAATTTTATTTATACTGTCAAATCACAACATAAGTTATCAGGACACAGATTTACAGAGACCCAACAATTCCAACAATTCCCCCCAAGAGCAAGCATTTAGTGCAATAGTGGCAAGGAAAATCTTCCTTTAAACATGTAGAAACCTCAGACAGAACCAGGCTCTCTGCTGCTGTCGGTTGGGAAACAGCGACACAGATACAGAAGTATGATTTCATAATAATATAGCAGTTGGCATGACGTGCAGTGGCAATTATAGTAACAATAAAGATAATAGAACTATGACTAGAAATAATAGAAGTAGCAATGCAGGGCGTAGCAGGGCATCGAGCAGGACCACAGCAGCAGCTACAAAAAACAATCCAGGTGCCACCACAATCCAAAGAAATCTGCGAGGCAAGAAAGCATAAGGACTCCCGGGAAGAAGCTCCCAGGATGTACATTGCCAATATGTAATTCAATTCTTCCTAGTAAAAAAACCAAACATTTCAGATATACACAATTATATTCTTCCTATCCACAATTGTTATTTCAGATATCTACAACCTTCTTACTAGGAGAAATGACATCACTTTTGCCATTCTTGTGTTTTGGGCTTCTAATTTCAGATATCCACAACTTCATTCTTCCTATCCAAAATGAACGTTCTAGATATTTGAAAGAGAATAACTCCAATAGTGGATATCTGTTTTCATTTTGGATCTTCTTGCGTCCAACCTGGAAACTGCAGCAACGTGCACGTGCCCCTGGTTTTAACCTTTTACTTTGAAAACATGAGACCGGATGTGACTCTCAGTTGTCAGGTGATCAGCTGACCGAAACAGTCGGCTTCTCGGTGAGACGAGCAGCTAAAAACAAGACGAAAAGCAGGATAATTTCTATTTTTATTTGCGACGGAGGGAAACGTTCGTCGATAAGCCTTCCATTAAAAGGAAATGTTCCAGTAGGACTTTTAGTGGTACGTATATACAGTTTTCAACATTGTGTTTTAATTCAGTTATTCGCGTAGCTAACCCGAATGTCGCGACATTGCAGTTATGGTTTAGCGTTAGCATAGCGTAAGCACCACATAGCTCACTGCACAAACATGTCCTCTCACGTAGCTTTAAGTTAAAATATCTGCATAATTTTCTGCTGCTGACCTTCTCCCAGGTGTTAGGGAGTGCTCTGCATCTCACTGTGATGTAAATGTATAACCCTTTACTCCCCAAACGAGGCTGCCTGCTGCACAGCTTGCAGACCTCCTGCAAACCTACATGAAACGTCAAGGTTAATTAATGTTATTCAAATTTAGTGCAAAAACACAAACTGTTGATGTTTTGATGTAAAAGTGTGTACTGTTTGTTGTTCATTACTGTCAAAAGGTCACTGCTGTTTATTTCCTTGTCTTCGTGACAGGACAGTGACTCGTGACTCGACATTGGATTCGTGTCTGACTGGAGATATAACGTTAAATGACACGACTAACATTAACTGATTTGACAAGTCCTAATGATTGTGTGAACTGGACGTAATGTTATGTCAGCATCTAACTATATTGTCTGTACACATAATAATGTGTCAACATGCTAAACGTGAGCATATTAGCACGCTACAGCAACAACAGCATGCTATGTATTTAGCATATTTAGCATGTCATGACCGCTTTATTGGCCAAGTATGTGTACACATACTAGGGGTCTGACTCCGGTTTTCCTTGCTCTCAGTGGTACACACAGCTAACAATAGACCGCTAAGCTGAACAAAGATATGTACAACATTACAAAGAACTATTATACAGGCTACATACAAGAAGGTGAAAAAACAGATGCATACTCCTTCATTCCTATTCTGTGTGGTGGCTAATCCAAACCAGGCAGTGATGGATGTGCAGAGAACAGACTAGATGATTGCAGTGTAGAACTGGATCAGCAGCTCCCAAAGGCAGGTTGAACTTACTGAGCTCCAATGGCTCGGATCATAACATTCAAAATCTGCCTCACAAAATGTTTTTTGTCCTACAATTTGAGAAAACTGTTACAGGATCTGAGAGGCCTCCCTGATTTATACATACAAAACATTACTGATACTCCTTCTAGGGTGGTGCAAGACCCATGTGGTGCAGTCCCTACCCAAATCTTTAGTAACATTAGCCTCTACAGTAGGGTTAAGTGACGCATAATACATACTGTGAGAACCACCAAAGTATGTATGCCCACTGCAGATGGTCATATTGAAAATCAATGAGCAGGTCTGTGTTATGGCAATATTGAATTTGCAGGATTGTTCATTACTGTGATAAAGTATTATCCAGTATTAAAATGACTGGATCAGTCAAAGACATTCTCCCTATATGTTTCTCTTTTTAATTGTCCCTCTCTCCTTCCAGACACATCAGCATAATGTCGGGGAACAACCTGGTTCTGCCCATAGTGCTGTGGGGCCGCACGGCTCCCACCCACTGCATCAGCAGTCTGCTGGTGATGGACGACTTTAGCACCATCATCACCGGCTGCCATGACGGACAGATCTGTCTCTGGGACATGACACCTGAGCTGGAGGTACTGATGAACAGGGCCACACGGAATCTGCGGACGCAGAATTTCCCGCAGATTTTAAACAAATAAAAAATAAAATAAAACTCAGAATGTTAACACATCTCCACCCCAAGAAGAAAAAACAATTTTCATTCTGGATCACTGCTGAAATCTGTAAAAAGTCTTCAGATTCCATTTGGGTCTGCTGATGAGTGTGAAGGTGGTGGCAATGATGATGGTGATGATGATAGTGGTTGTGTAAATAAGTGGTGAGTGACAAACACAGTCACTCACCACTTATTTACTCTGCTTTACTACTCATTGTTTTATTAAAACCCCCTGTTCTTCTTTTCATTTTGCTCAGATTTGTCCCAGGGCCATGTTGTTTGGCCATACAGCCTCCATTACCTGTCTGTCTAAAGCCAGTGCATGTAGTGACAAACAGTACATCGTCAGTGCATCAGAGAGCGGGTGAGTACATTTTTATCATGCACACTCTGTTAGTAGTTTAATATAGATGGTGATTTCTTGCTGATACAACGGAATAACTTGTAATTTAATTTACGTTGCAAAAAAAGGCTAGTTTCTGAACAGAGGCTTCAGAAAAACAATGCAATTAACATGTTATCCTCAGAATACTGACTTATGATTTGAATACAGACATAATAATAAAATATTTCAGTACTTTGGGCGTACTGTTTTTCTCATATGAGGAACCGTTAACGGCTTGGGTTTTTCATGTTTGGTCATTTGTCTTGACAAAAATGACTAAGACACTTGAGGCATTATCTGCTAAAGGGCTGCAACTAACGATTATGTTCATTGTCGATTTAATCTTTCCATTATTTTCTGGATCAATGCATTACTTGCTTGGTCGATAAAATGTTAGAAAATGGTAAAAAAAATATGTTTTTCCCAAAGCCCAATATGACGTCCTCAAATGTCTTGTTTTGCCCACAACTCAAATATTTTCAGTTAACTGTCATAGAGGGTGAGTAAACTAGAATATATTCACATTTAAGAAGCTGTAATCAAAGAATTTGTACTGTTTCATTTAAAAAAAACTCGAACCGATCAATTAAGAAGGAGAGTATTGAATGAAGAGTCTCTGTAAAGTATTTTGGCCAACATTTGTTCTTGTTTAAATGTGCTCTATACATACCATTGTAATTGTTATCACTGTTAAAAGGAATAAACTCAAAAATCAACTTTTAAAAGAATATTGTATTTAAAGCATATCTATTTAACTTTGCTTAATGTAATTGTCAGTTACCATATACATAGTCTATATCCACAACATTCCACTTCCGGGATTGCTCTGGTCCCGCCGGAAATTCCGCCGGATGCATGTCTTTTTCGACTGATGTCCGTTTCCTTCCGCTATCTTTGTATTGGAATTTTAAACTCTGGTCGATTTTATGAGGATTATGTAACCATGTAACTGCTCCTCAGATCTCTGCAGTCAAATCCAGACAGCTAGCTAGACTATCTTTCCAATCTGAGTTTTCTCTCGCACGAGTAAAACAACTTTTGAAAATACACGTTCCACCAAAACAAGTTTCTTACCGAGGCTATTTTGCAGAGGCACCATGGCTCTGTGCGGAGCTTAGCACCGCCCATGACGATTGTGATTGGTTTAAAGAAATGCCAATAAACCAGAGCACGTTTTTCTCCCATCCTGGAATGCTGTGTAGACTAGCCAGACCCTCCTCCGCAGCACTAGGGAGGAAGGTCTGGCAATGCGAGACTCAATCAAATATAATAGATGATACTCAATTTCTAGATATAAACCCCTGGATGAAAGTTTAATTCCTACTCATTTATGTCTAACTTAAGTTTGGTCATGTTTCCAGAGAGATGTGTTTATGGGATGTGAACGATGGACGCTGTATTGAGTTCACCAAGCTGGCCTGTGCTCACACTGGCATACAGGTAAGACACATATTTGCACACCCTATATTTTCAAATAAAAGTTGGTATTCAATAGGGCTGTACTGAATAGTTTGAAGCTTGATTCATAACATTGACATTCAAGTTCTAAATCATTATTCGGTGGCGGTGCAGCTTTTTTTTTTATTGCATGTGTATTCATTCTGTTCGGTAATTCTGCACAGTTGCAGATAAATATTAGAATACACTAATATTATTAGTATTACGCGTTTTGTAGAATTAGATTCCAGTGGGATTCCAGTGGTGGCTGCGTAGGACTGTTTCCGACTTGTGTGATCCAAACATTCCCAATTATTCCAGAGTATTGTAAAGTCCAAAACTCCATTTATTGAAAAATAAACATAGATGTAATCATTTCCAAATTCTAAAAACATGTTTTTTATATAATATAATATAAATATTCTGCTTCTATATTTGTTGGCGTTAAGCCTTTTAAAGCTTTAGTTCGTAACGTTTTTATAATAAATAAGAAATTGGTATCGTCCGGCGACTTTCTTATGCAGAAACTCAAGTAAAGAAAATTACTTCTTCTGTAAAGTTCATCATGATTTTTTTTAATCCTCTGTGTCCTCCTTGGCTACTAGCAACTGTGTGGAGGAGGGGTGGGGGTGAAGCGCGATCACAGAAGGCTTATGTCATGTGGATGCACCGACAGAATTGTTGTCATTACTTAGAATTCCTCATGGGGGAGACATAAACTATGCACTATAGCTTTGAAAAACAAAGTTTTCACTGCAGTTAAAAAACAATTTTCTCTCCTGCCTGCTGCACGCACCTGTATTAACGGGCAGTCTAGCACCAATCTAACAGCACCATAATTTACAATTATATAACCAAATTAAGATTTTGTTTATTAGTTTTGGGCTGGACCGCAGGTACCAGCCCTAAGAACTCGTAATTCTGTCGTTGAGTCACTGAGTGAGGAAGTTCCACCATTGGTTTGAGAGAGTGTAATGACTTGAGTCTTGGTGTTTTCCCATTGGCAATTTCCCTTTCAAAATGTATTGGCTTGACAGACTTTTACCTCTGCTATCGCCTATCACTCAGCTGATTAACTCCCTCAATGCACAGTTGTTGTTGTTGCTGCTGCCACCCGTTTCAACCGTTTTAATGCACGGGCTTAGCAGCACAGGCAGTGTAGGTCGCCAATGGTGTGCAATTACTGTAATACTTTAGCTCACATGGTAAATTCATCATAATTTACATTTCCATAGCACTAATTCCACCAGTACAACAACGTCATGTCATACTCACCACTCTGCTGCTCTAAGTTTCTCTTTTTATCCCAAATATTCTTTTCATTCACTAGTTAGTTCCAATCACTTCTATTTTGCTGTTTTTTAATCACTATGAAGCTGCTGTCAATGAAAATCAACACACCCTTCAAATGTTACATATTTAAAGCATACCAGAAATGGTAGTTGTTTTGCTCTTGAGAGGCTGGAAGGCTAACATTTTTTGTTTTTTGACTCTCTTCCTCCTGTTCCCATCTCTCCTAACCTTTTGGTGTGTCCTGCTCTGTCTCCTCTCCCTGTTTCTCCTCCTCCTCTGTGGTTCTCCAGTTCTATCAGTTCACCATCAGCACTGAGAGGGAGGCACGTCTGCTATGCAATGGCCACTACCCAGAAATCCTTGTGGTGGATGCCACCAGCCTGGAGGTCCTGTACTCCCTGGTGTCCAAGATCTCTCCTGACTGGATCAGCTCCATGAGCATCATCCGATCCCACCGAACACAAGGTGAGAGACCTATGTGGTGTTGGAAAAGACTTTGGAGATTAAACTGATGGGATTGGTTTATCCAGGCGAGTTCAGTTGATGAATATTGTATGTGTTGGTAAGTGATTTGAATCCAGTTTGGAACACATGTCTGATTTTTCACATTCTGTCCCCCCCCCCCCCTTACTACAGCCCTACTTATCTGCTGTTTTTCAGCTGGTCTTCCTGTAATTTCAAATCGATCCACAGAGACAATTTACCAGATTTTTATGTCTAGTGAGCTACACGTATGTAACATTTCCATGTATGTAAATTTTAGTTTTGGCTAATTTCCTTTGCGAAGTGTTTTGATTGATGACAGCCCTGTTTTTTGACCAACCTTGCGCATTTATAGTAGAAATGTATATCACAATCCCGCAATGCTATGTTCGCCTCCTGTGACTACAGCCACTTGTCACTCAAAGCAGCATGCTCTTAATTATGCAGAACTTTAAGCCTGAATATAATTAAAACAGGTGTGTTATACTTACCCCCCCTCTTCCCCAAAGTTGTCATGAAGGGGGAACTTGGCTATAGAGACTATATGTTCGATGAACAGCACTTTTTTCCACTTCTGCATTGGAGGTTGCTGCATGGTTGCACATCATTTCCAGTTATTGGGCCAAGTTTCATGTTTTAGCTCATTCTAGCTCAGGGGAATTTGAGCTGCTGCAGCTGACAACAAATAATAATTAAAAACCAGCACACACTCAATAGGGATCTGCCCCTTTAGGGTTTGAATTCTAATAATGAGAAACCTTTTATCTTTCCCTTGTAAGTTATCTCTGTTCTTATGAGATGAGAAGCTGATGATCCAACCCCTGCAAGTTATCTTAAGAGCCTCTCAAATAATAATTTAATAGGGGGTTGTATTTAATTCAGTGAATAAATAAAATATAGTGATAAACGTATCATCCTTTAGCAGTGAGTTATTAAAGCACCATTGTTTTAATTTAGATTCTTTTTTATAAATGGGGCGAAAGGTTGATGAAACAAGCATGATCCAAAATAATGGCACTATGAATAGAGATGTAACCAATGCTTATATTTAAGCGAATGTTTGCATGTTTCTATGCTAAATGGTCACATAACTCTAACATGTTCAATGTAACCATGTAAATATGCTACCAGGCAAAGTTTTGTATTATTACCCATGAGGCACTAACTTTGATTTGGTGGTACTCTGTTTCTCTGTCTCAATGTAGAGGACACAGTGGTGGCAGTGTCAGTGACTGGGATTTTGAAGGTCTGGATCATCACAGCTGAGGTCAGCAGGATGCAGGTACACCGCTATACAAATACATCAGCTGTGTATACTGCCGGATAGATGTGTAAACATGAGTCAAAGTGAACACAGGCCTTCACAGTATTGCTATGACTATTATGGAACATTTGAATATTATAATAATGGATGAATGCACCTTAAATATATTTTCCCCAATACAATTCCGATATATATCTAGAATCAAATCATTACCTGAAATGCCATGACCTATTTTTTCAATCTCAAATATTGATTGGTGTATCGGATCAGGCTCTAATTTGTTGGTGGTGTGTGTGTTCAGGACCTGGACCCTGTGTTTGAAGAAGAGTCCAAACCCATCTACTGTCAGGGCTGTCAGAGTATTTCTTTCTGTACTTTTACTCAGAGCAGCCTGCTGGTTGTCTGCTCCAAGTACTGGAGGGTAAGAACCTGCATTATTTACCACTAAGTAATACTACGCTCCTACTACTTAAAGTGCTCATATTATGCTTTTTGGCTTTTTTTTGGTTTACAAAGTGAAAAAGCCCAAAGACCACCCCAAAGGGACTTACCATCTCCAACAGAAAACACTGTTCACAAACTGCTCCAAACAGCTCTATTGTAGTCCAGCCTTTATGTCAGTGATGAACGTGCGTCACTTTGTAACACATGTCATAATGCTTGCCTAGCTGCTAGCGTGGCACGCCCTGACTGGCTGATTGTCCTTACCTAGGTACTGCGCATGTGCGACTCCCAACAAAGATGGAACAGAAGTGTGATGCCTCCCTCTGTACCTAAAACAGAGAGCTCAACACACAGGGTGAAAAGAGGAGCTGCAGCAATGTGCAGTACAACAAAAATAGTGTTTTTTTGAAAATTAAACCATGTAAACCTATTCTGATATAACCTCTAAATACAATTATGAACCTGAAAATGAGCACTTTAAGCACTGTGTGAGCCGTGGACATGCAATTTTGGCCCCAGTCTGACCCGGCCTGAGCTGTACTACATGAATAAAAATGTGTGTATCTTTTGTGTGTGTGTCAGGTGTTTGATGCAGGCGACTACTCGTTGCTCTGCTCAGTGTCCAGTGACAGCGACCAGGCCTGGACCGGAGGAGAGTTCATCGCCGCAGACAAAGTCATCATCTGGACCGAAGACGGCTGCAGTTACATCTACAAGCTGCCTGCCAGGTAAACCTGCTGCTCCTCTGGCCCTAATGCTGTTTCCACTGTAGGGTACAGCTTGGCTATGCGCGACTCACTTTTTTGGTACCAGTACTTTTCTCTTTTCGTTTTCCACTGCGGATAGTACCTCCACAGTGGAGGTGGGATTCTCAGCTGATTGCCATAGCGATGGCGTGTGAAACTGCTGTCATCTTTAAGGTGGCACTCTCCAAATCCTTTCATTGGCAACCCTATAGAGGAACGTCTGCACTTCTGAATTGAGTGAATACAAAAATTGTGGTCGCCATTGACGGTAACCCATTCACAATTCTCTCTGACCAGTCATTTGCCTGCAGTGTTTTCTACCTTCTACTATCAGCCCAACTCGCTTGAAATCACGATCGAGGTGAAAAAAAAGTACCCTCAACTTTTGCTTATTTTAACCTTTTATTTAACTTGGAAGCTAATGGAAAACCAAAAAAGAGTTGAGCCAAGCCATACTATGTAGTAGAAAAATGGCTTTACATCACTTCTCAGTATCATCTGATGGTGAGAACACCACAGAAGAAGAGCACAGACTCGGAGTCATGCTCAGCTAAAATCATGGGAGCTGTACAAGCAGAGACGTTAAAATGCGTCCATGGGTTTTTCTGACTGTGTATGTGTGCTACACAAATACTGTAAACTTAGACCCATAGTGTGTGTTTGTATTCCTCAGCTGTCTGCCTGCCAGTGAACACTTCCGCAGTGATGTTGGGAAAACCAAAGAAGGCTCGATTCCTCCGCTGGTCTACAGCATTGCCGACCGCTCAGACAAACAGGTCAGTCCTTCGTCCTTCACTCTGTCAACTGAGCGTTTGTAATTTTTGTATATTAAATAATATTTAAAATGGATTGTCGCACAGACTTGGAACGTGCACAGACTTTGAACGTGTTGTATTGTACACTCCTGCTTGCACACCAGAAAAAGATATGGTGTCGTATAGTTTTAGCTGTTTTAGATATTTCTTAAGGATATTTTGAGTTTTCCCTACTTACTTTGGACTTTACCTCAGTCCGTTTAAACCCAGTGTGCCCTCCAGTAACAGACAGATGCCGTTGCTAATGATTTAGCTACGGTGGCCGACGCCCTGCAACTTAAGAAAACACATGCAAATACACACAACACAAACAAATACATAAACGCGCTGCAAATATAGAAACGATGCAAAAAGTAAAGCACACAAACCCCGAAAAAAGAAGCGATGCAAAAAGAAAAGCAGACAAACCCTGAAAACAAATGCAACAAAAAAACGCTGCATCCAGATTACACAACGGAAGTTCTCCAGGCTTCTAGAGGGAGCGCTAAATGGAACAGCTTGATTTTCGACCCCACGGGGAGAGAGCGCTCTGCCTTTTTATTAGAGTCGGGTATGGCTGCAGCCTGGAGACCTCCCGTCTCATGCCTCCCGTCCATAGACTGTATATTAAATGAATATATATATATATATGACCTCAAAATTAAACACTCATGTAATATGGCTTAAACAAACATCAGTGTTTCAGCCTGGAGAACTTCCGTCGTGTAATCTGGATGCAGCGTTTTTTTGTTGCATTTGTTTTCGGGGTTTGTGTGCTTTTCTTTTTGCATCGTTTCTATATTTGCAGCGCATTTATGTATTTGGTTGTGTTGTGTGTATTTGCAGCACGTTTGCTGAATGCTGCGCATGTATTGTCAAATTAATGAAGTTGT
Organism: Sander lucioperca; assembly: GCF_008315115.2. Taxonomy (NCBI): domain Eukaryota; kingdom Metazoa; phylum Chordata; class Actinopteri; order Perciformes; family Percidae; genus Sander; species Sander lucioperca. The sequence continues at coordinate 28,808,281 of NC_050186.1, read as the reverse complement.
TTTCTTAATTTGCTTGTGTTTTGTCTATTTGCATGTGTTTTCTTAAGTTGCAGGGCGTTTGCCCCTGTCGGCCACCGTATTTAGCTGTTTGAGGTACTTGTCAGAGATAAAATGATAGGGGAACTAATTGATATGGAGGGGTTCCAGATCTGGGTTGTCTTTTGTGTTTTTCATATTGATGATCTTAGCGATATGGAGCTGGGATAACTTGACTAGCATGGTTTAGGAAACAAAACTGTCATACTGCTGAAATGTTTTGTGTGCAACTTGCACTTTTGAACTTATGTTGCGTACATACAAAAAAGGTAGACTGTAATTATACCAGTTGGACTGTAATTAGTTGGTTCATAGAACGAAACAAGTCTTGTACTGAACTAAACTAACGTACTGATCAGGGCCCTGTTGTTCAAACGTAGCTTAAATAATCTAAATAGCATGATGCTATAAAATGATCCTGTAAATTGCTGCACTGCAGTAAGCATTAAATGTGGACCTTGTGCAATGGCTACATCTGTAGCTGTGTGTAGTTGTCTCGTGGTGTTGTGTTGGCAGTCTAACTGTGTTTTGTTTGTATTAATTAGTGCTTGATTTGATTAAGGATCATCAGGGTCTATGTCAGGCACATTAGACCAAGTGATTTCTTAAAGGTGTGAATGAGAGAGAATCCTCTCAGAGGAACTTCATAGGCTAACATGACTGACTGGAGATGTTGTAGGCTCTCAGTAGAGCTGAGTACACTGGCCTGTTTGGCAAAATGAGTTATCAAAGATCAGCCTTTAAGTATGAATAAATATATTTATATATATTTATAGAGAGAGAGAATGTGTACATTAGAGAGACTGTAGAGTGTAAAACATTCACAGTTAGAGTACAGTTCTCCATGAAATAACAGAAGTGAATATATCACTGAACTGAAAATGCATCCTGGTGAAAGAAAATAAATAGAATGGTTTAGCACAGCCTTCATGATAAAATCCTGAAACCACAGACAGTAATTTTACAATAAAATGCTGTTAATGCAGACTCAACACATCCTCCATGTTAAACAGTTGTCTTGATACATTTGGTATAATTAACATTTCCATAGCACTAATGCCATCGTTGCAACAACAGTCAAGTTATATGCCGTGTTTCCACTGCATGTTTCGGCTCAACTTTTGTTTTCCACTGCGGATGGTACCTCCTCAGCGTAGGCGGGATTCTCAGCTGATTGCCTCTGCGACACCTGTGACGCTTGAAACTGTCGTGACATCTTTAACGTGACACTCCCTGAACCCTTAATTGGCAACCAAATATGGGAACAGTTGCAGTTCGTCAATTGTACGAAGTGTACGCCGTAGTGTACGCTGCAGTTTTTTGGGCAAAAAAATTGTGGTCTCAATTTAAGGTTGCTTGGCTATTTCAAAATGGCAGGTTTGTGCAGGATATTCTGTGTCACTTCTAGTGACAATTCTCTCTGACCAGTCAGTGGTCGGCGGTGTTTTAACTCCACTCTCCAGTATCGGCTCAGCTCGCTTGAAACCTGAACCGAGGTGGTACCAAAAAAGTACCAGGTACCATCCAAAACTTTTGCTAATGGAAAACCAAATAAGAGCGTGCCGAGTTAAGTAGAACCATGCGCCTGTACCATGCAGTGGAAATGTGGCAATAGTCACCACTCTACTGCTCTTTCTCTTTTTAAAACAAATCCTATTCTCAATCACTGATCAGTCCAGTGTGTTCTACTTTTTATTTCACTGTCAAGCTGCAGTCAATGAAATCCAACACTTCCTGCACAGATTTTTGACGTTGAAAGCCTTATAGCAGCTAAAAGGGCATGATCACTCCCATTCCTCCTGATAGGCTTTTCATTTGAAACATCTCCAGTTTCCAAGTTTTAACAGCGATCGAAAAAACAGCAAAGTAAAAGCGTTTTGTAACGCAAGTTCCCTTTTCATTTACTTATTTTTTTCAATGAGATTCTGTGAGCAGCAGAGTGGTGACTGTTGTTGCGCTGTTGGAATCTGTGCTATGAAAATGTGTGTTTTTACTGAATTTACCATGTGAGCCCTTGTAGAACCGGTAATTCATTGGCGAGCAGTTTTTATTTGATCGCCTATTAATTTAGACTCTGCCATTATTTGAATACCAGCTTTTATATGAGAATGTAATAATGAAATGTACAAACATACTACTACATAGTACTGTTACTTAGCTTAATCATCAGTACCATTTAAAATGGTGGTGAATGGCCATGCTTAATCCATGTGCGTGAGCCTGACCCTTGGTGTTTTGTGGTTTCTGTGTGGTTATGATTTCGTTTTGGACCTTCAGTATGTTGTTGTTATATGTGTATTTATTATTTATTGTATTGTTTGTGTGTAGGTATTTATTTGTTGTCTGTGCCTTTTTTGTTGTTGTTCCTTTAATTTTTTTTGTCCTTGGATGCTGCCATGCCCCCTCCTCCTTTGACCTCCTGACTCCTCTCAGAAGGAAGGAGAAGGAGGTGAGGAGGAGGAAGTAGTTGTGGAGGTGATGTGCCTCCCTGCCAGCGACATGGAGCTCTACACCCCAGAGCTGCTATACCACCACCGGCCTCTAGAGGCACCAGTAAGCCCCAGAAAATGCACACTGAATACTAAAGGTGGGAAGAAGAAGGTTCATCTTCTTGGCTGAGCTGCTAAAGCTAAAATGGACATAATTACAGCTATTACACCAACTTTTAGTAGCATTGGTGAAAATATATAATTTTTTAAAATCAAAGAGTCATTAGTTCTAAACTCATGGCATTTTCTGCACCATCAAATGAAAGTAAAGCATTATGCTATTTTTAAAGGACCATACCAATGATTGAGCATGTTTTGGCTCATTGACTACACATGGTTCCCTCTTTATATTACTGCTAAATATATGGTGTTTGAATATGTCCTATACTGATTTGTAAGATTAAGCCTAGAATTCACAACATATGTGAATGCACCGCTTTTGTTTTCAGAATTTGAGCTGCAAACATATTCCTGTATGATAACATTTACAAAACATTAGGTCTGTAAATAGTTACTGCAGCCCCTCCTCCCCAGACTCCCTAGTTCACAGAGGTTGCCAGGTTGAGAAAGCAGGATCTAACAATGTTGCTAGACGCTAGTCTTACATAGACAGACTTTACTCCACATCACAGCGGACTAGCTAACGTTAGATGCTGGCTATGTTGACATGTTGTCATAAAAGAATGACCTCATTCCCAGCTCCGGCTTCCGAGTTCCGAGGTAAATGGAACACACTATTACTGCAACAACCGCTAAAACATCATCATCTCGCCGTCCTCTCCACCCGACTGATAGCCACACTTTCTCAGCTTAAAATTACGGCAACAACCGCTAGAAACAGTGCAAACTCACGGTCCTCTCTACCCCATTTACAGCCACCCTTTCTTAGCTTAAAATTACTCACCGTTGTCAGCTACGGCCGCTACACGTTGTAAACAGCCGTGGCCCGCTCGCCTGGTCCTCCAGTAACGTTAGCAGTTATGGCTTGTTAGCATGGCGGCGTTGAATGAATATTAATTCTTACATGTTTAGGAGGAAATTAGCCAAGCTGTCTGGATGGAATATTTGATGTTTTTGCTTTTCAAATGACTTAATTGATTATAAGAATTGTACAAAAATAAAAGTGACTAAGATAACTAAACGTAGACTGGGATGGATAGCTGTGATTTTCATATAAATGAACCAATGTCAGTTAAGGTCAAATCTGTGAAAAAAAACTTTGGTATGGTCCTTTTTAAGTGAGGTTGGTGTCAGGTGTAGATAGTAGCGTGTAAGAGCTCACTGTGAGGTTTTAAATGTACTGTACTTTTGAGATGAAGAGGCTGAAAATGTAAATAGTTTTTGATATTTTGGAGTTGTGACTTTGCAGCTCAGCCAGAAAGTAATGAGCTGAGATGAGAGGAGCAAACTGTGAGAACGGCAGCAAAAACACAGACATCCACTCAGTGGCTCACATTCACTCTGCACCTTGGTAATAAACAGGGAGGTCATGTCAGTCTTATGTAGGGTATTTTGAGCCTTTCTAAACCTCCGTACTAATAATAAATGTTGCATTTCAGAAACAAAATAATGGTTGAATTTCATAAGGAAGAGTATAATTGGTTTAATCTAGAGGACTATTTTTTTGCCTTTCATGAGAACTCAAAGGGCTCTGCGGTATCGTGATTAATGCTAATTTACCGAACATAACCGAGCTGAGAATTTATGTTTGCACAGTTTAATATTCCAGATTGATTAACTAATGTCTGTAGGGCTTACATTTGAAAACGTGTTGAATCCTTGTTGTTTCAGTCAGAATGGCTCAGAGGGAATTTGACCACTTGCTATTTAGTACTGTAAACGTCTGCTCTGAAAAAATATTATTATACAAAGAGAAAAATCTTTAGAAGCACAAAAATGGCATTTGCAAGTGTGAATAAAGTTTATGGTTTAGTAAGAAGTATAAGTACGTAGACAAATGGGATTCTATTATTAATAATGATGATCACAATTATAGGTATTTAAAGAATAATGGCCATTTTAAAGGTTTGTCCCTTTTTTCTTTTTAAAAAAAAAACAACAAAAAAAAACAAACTTATTGTTTCCATAAGAAACAGAAAATTACGGAAGCCCTTAGTGACAAAAATAAATTCTGGTGATCCATTTTCTGATTTAAATTGTGTTTTTTCTCCTGTGTTTATAACTTATGAACAGGTGAAAAAAAGGTCCTTTTTTAATGTTTGTTGCTGTAATACTCATTTTGGCCACAAGATGCTGAACTGCGCCACAACCTAATGTGCTAGATGGGAATAGTTTATATTAACTAGAATAGTTTTAATTTTATCCATGCACCAAACTCTGGTGCCCACGCACTTGCAAAATCAATCACATCACTGCAATTTTTTTTTTTTTTTTTTTTTTTTTTAAAGATTCTTCCTTTGGGCATTTTAGGCCTTTATTTGACAAGACAGCTAAAGACAGGAAAAGGGAGAGAGGGGGAATGACATGCAGCAATGGGCCGCAGGCCGGAATCTAACCCGCAGCTTCTGCGTTAAGGACTGAGCCTTTGTACATGGGGCGCTCGCTCAACAAAGTGAGCTGCCAGGGCGCCCCATCTATCACCACACTATTTCAACAACTAAAATCAATGTGGCCGGGTTAGCTCAGTTGGTAGAGCAGGCGCACATATATAGAGGTTTACTCCTCGACGCAGCGGCTGCGGGTTTGACTCCAACCTGCAGCCCTTTGCTGCATGTCATTCCCCCTCTCTCTCCCCTTTCATGTCTTCATCTGTCCTATGGAAATAAAGGCCTAAAATGCCCGAAAAAATAATCTTAAAAAAAAAAAAAAACTAAAACCAAGCCACACATCTTTGATCCATGTTGTTTATAACTGGACTAAATTGAAGAAATCATTTAACTATGTAGATTACTTACTTTTATGGAAGAACCACAAACTTAATCTACAAGCAAAACGCTCTGCTTCTGAAACGCTCCCAGCGCGGTATGATACACAGCGAAGAAAGGCACAAAACCACGGCGCTGCTGGACTACTTGTGGAATCACCTGGTTAGAAAACTGTACCCTGGCAGTACTTTTCCCACCTATTCTTAAGTCACAGGAGATAAAACAATTAAGAACAGACTTAGACAATGGATCACCAGAATTTTATCACTTGCCTCACAGGGGTTCCGTAGGAAACCCATAATGGAACTAAAAAAGAAATTTAGTTGAATTGAATTACAGTCAGAAGTTACTAGATTCCACATCAGGCCTGTCTTTGCACTCAAACCTAAAACACAGATGGCAAAAATAAAATGTCATTAATGCTATCTGTTATCATTAGCTGGTCAAGCCTAACTTTAAACCTTAACTTGATACTTGTTACTCTATTGGGAACCTAGTTTAATTTGTGATTGATCAAATAATCACTTGCTGAGCTACTCTATCAGACAGTATCACCTGCTGAGCTCAATCAGACAGATCCTGATGCATCACATCTCATTATCAGTGTAGTTACCAAATTAATTCAATTCAATTTTCAATTCAATTTTATTTATAGTATCAAATCATAACGAGTTATCTCGAGACACTTTACAGATAGAGTAGGTCCTGACCACACTCTATAATTTACAAAGACCAAACAATCCAGTAATAAAGGCATTACGTGGTATTTGCTTTGTAATGTAGCACCACTACTCATTTCTTCAAAGCCTAATAAACATAATATTAGACTTCATAACAATATCATTTCTAGGGTGCCTGGGTAGCATATATATATATATATATATATATATATATATATATATATATATATATATATATATATATATAAAATTTCTTCTAACATTAGCGGAGGTGCTCTTTTTTCAGGTGACATGGGCTGCCTCCTGTATAAAATGCTGCTGGAATCCCTGATATAAAGACAACATTGGTTCTATATGACCTGACCTGAGCATGAATATTAAAAACAGCGGGCCAAAAATGGACTCTGGAGGAACACCATAATTAGCAGAAAAATGAAAATGGTAATGTCTGTAAGTCAGCTAAAAAGTATATCCAGGAGAAGTAATTTTTAGGTGTTACATGTAGCCTTTAGACTCATTTTCAAAGTGTTGGAACAGAAGTGTAAGACGCTGAGTCGATGCCATTGAAAGTGAACTGCCTGTTTTGTTTGCTCCTGTCTTGGGTTTCCTTCCTGCCTGACTGAGAGACTGAACTCATTCTAGTTCACCTGATTTCATGCTCTCTTCCCACTAAAACAGAACTCTTACTCTAAAGCACCATCACCCTCCTCATCTGTCTTCATACTGATGAAGATGCATGCAAAGTGCTTTTTAACAAAATAATGACCCGCTGAGTCCCTGAGTTTATGATAAGCCAAATGCAAAAAGGGAGTTGCAGAAATACCATGACATTTTGGGTTAAATTTGGTTGCTTATCTTCAACAGGAACCTGTCGCTTTGGACTAAAAAGTTTATACGTTTGTCTGTAAACTTAAAACACAAAGGATAAACACTAATGATGCATACTCAACATAAAAGAGACACCAAAGTTAAAATGTAGTTGCTGTGACAAGATTCAGGTAAAGACCAGTCACCAACTGTGGAATGCATCTGCATATTTAGATATTGAAATCGGGCATGCAACCTTTTTTTAACAAATAGTTTCAGGTACAGATAGGACAAGATGAAATGGTGTTTCTGTGTGTGGTCATCAGACCTGTTGTTAAATTTAGGATAATGTACATTTAAACGGAAAATTCCATTAGTACAACAACAGAGACATTCATTTTCATACTCACCAGTCTGCTGCTAGAGTTTATTTTCTCTAACAAAAGTACTATTTCAATTGCAAATATAGTCATGTGATTGATACAGTTGTTTGCAGAGAAGACGTATCGCTTCAGTGTGAACAGTCTGCTGGTAATGGCATACTTAATTGTTAATTTAGTAGGCAGTATGCATGTACATACTGATTGAGTATGTAGTACCCAGTACATTAGTATGCGATTTTTAACACAGACATCTATCCCTGTCCTGGTAGGCTTTTAATTTAAAAACATCTGCAGTAAGTGTTTACTTCCATTAACAGTAGTTTAACAATGATATAACAAGTAGAAGTGATTAGAGTTAGGTAGTGAATGAAAACAGAAATGCTATGGTAATGTACATTATCCTTACAACCATGTTTTAAAGTTATCCTTGTATTTTTACACCCAATTTAAAGGATAGTTTGGATATTTTAAAGTGGTGTTGTATGAGGTACTTATAGTCTTAGTCCTACAGTAGATGGCGGTCAGCATGCCCCCAGTTTGGAGAAACGGACCGAAGTACCAACACGGAAGCTAAGCAATGTGCTGTTGTGGATGGTCAGCTAAACACCAAAAAGAAGGCCCACCTAAAAGTTTAAGTGTTATTTTTCAAATATTATCACTGCTTTACCTTTAGACAGCACTTTCCTTTTCGCAGAAGTTTTCCCTCTCTCTCTTTCAGCCCGTTCAGTCTCCCTCTGCAAAAGTTCTTCTTCTGTATACCCTGGCTAATAAAGGTGTCCTCCTTGTCTTCACAGTGAACGGCATTTTGTCATTGCGGTCATAATCACTTATTTTTTATTTTCCACCATTTGTTGTCTCTTCCCTAAACCTCTGAAAGTCTGACCCAAACAGCTAATCTGCCGCATAATAAAGTGCGGGGCACAGTTGCGCTCATGCATAGGAATATGGAAGTTCTACTCTTGAGAAAATATAGTGCCACAGGAAAGGAGAGCGTCAATGACAATGATGGTCCGGGGCCTTGTTGGTGAGGCTGACTGCAGAGGGGAAGAAACTGTTTTTGTGACGTGAGGTTTTGGTCCTGATGGACCGCAGCCTCCTGCCAGAGAGGAGAGGCTACAGTCTTTCCTGCCCGCCTCAGTGTCCTGGAGTTGTGAAGGTCCTGGAGAGCCGTCAGATTGCAGCCAATCACCTTCTCAGCAGAGAGGATAATACGCTGCAGTCTGCCCTTGTCCTTAGCAGTGGCTGCAGCGTACCAGATGGTGATGGCGGAGGTGAGGATGGACTCAATAATGGCAGTGCACCATCATTGTCTTCATCAGGTTGAAGTTCTTCAACAGCCGCAGGAAGTACATCCTCTGTTGTGCTTTTTTGATGAGGGAGCTGAACATCAGCTTAAGGTCCTGGGAGCTGATGAAGCCCAGGAAACGAAAAGACTCCACAATGTTGACTGTGGAGTCACCCAGGATGATGGAGGCGGGTGGCCTACATCCTTCCTTAAGGCCACAGCCATCTCCACTGTCTACAGGGCGTTCTAAGTTGTTCTGACTGCACTGGGCCACCAGGTGGTCAATCTCTCACCTGTAGGCGGGCTCATCCCCACCAGAGATGAGTCCAATCAGGGTGGTGTCGTCGAGAACTTTAGGAGCTTGACGGACTGATGACTAGAGGTGGAGCTGTTGGTGTACAGGGCGAAGTAGTAGTAGTAGTAGTAGTAGAGAAGCAGTGAAAATATTCTAGCGTTCACTTAAACAGATATTGAATTATTTTTAGGTGGGCCTCTTCTTAGGTAGCTAAAATATGTTTTACTGCTGCCCCCACTGCAGTACTTTGCTAAGCTTCCATGTCCAATTCTCCAAGCATGTACTGTAGGTAATACAGTGACTATGGATTAGTACCTCATACAACCCCACTTCAAAACATCCAAGCTATGCCTTTTAAATTTAGAGTTTTTGCCATATATAATCCAGGTGAATTGGTAGAAACCCCACCCATCTGCTGCACAGAGCCAATTACAACAAACACAACAAATTCTTGCAAGTTATCATAGGTTGATATTCTCTCTCTGTCTTTACTGCCACTGTGTTGTCTGCTCAAAAAATAACACTCACTGAGTTTGGATTTTTCTATTCACATCTTATATCAAGGTGTGTGTGTGTGTGTGTGTTTAAAAAACATTTGGTGGCACTTTGCATACTCTCTGTGATTGTGTACAGCGTTCAGATGAGCTAAACTAACCTATTGTCGTACACACCGGACACCTCAGCCATTCCCCGCTTCTCTACCTCTTTAAATTTTGTTGTTGCTGTGACTATGGCAGCCCATCCTACTTACGCCCACAGGTTCACAAGCTTTCATCCTGTCCATTGAACACCATTATATGGAAATTCTGTCTTCCAGCAGTAGTTATTTGGGCCAGTAGAGGTCAGTTTTATCAAGAGGGTCGGAAATCAATGAGTTGTAGCAAACGTTTGATTGGGATCATAAGGCACCAGGACACAGCAGAAGCAAACAGGACCAACTTGTGCAGGAAACCTTGTGAGCATAGCTGGCTTGTGAAAGTGACACATGACCTTTCCTCACATATGGTCATGGCTGGTAATGAGACAAAAATTAGCCCTCGTTTTGGTGATTCCTAGCAAAACTTTTCATTTGGTCTTTCTTACACATTGGAGCCCTGGTGAGTTTCCTGTTCAAACCAGTCAGGCTCTAATGTATCCAGATGAATAGATTTGACTGTCTATGGGTCTTGGTCTTGTCCATGATTGGACAGGCGTAACACCTCACTGCTGCAGAACCGAGCAAAGGGAAACTGACTACCTGTTAATGGATAGTGGTAACCACTGTAAATAACACCTGATCCACTCTTCCTGATGAGGGACAAATATCATGAAGGTAATGTGACTGATTAAGGCTCTATGTAGTTAAGAAAGCTGGTCATGTTTAGGCTCTCAAGATTTAAGGATTTACTGTAGGTGAGATATATATGCAATATGCATTTGGCATAAAAAAAATCACACAATTTCTCAAAGTCAAACTACTCAAATCAGTTACTCAGTGAGTCCCTGCTCGTTTGCTCCTCGCACTCGACTCACAACTGACAGAGCTGACCTCAGCCACCCCTCACACAACCTCTTCAGCCTCTTGCCATCTGGGAGATGGTACCGGAGCATCCAAGCCTGTTCCACCAGACTGTCAAACAGCTTTATTCCCCAGGCAGTCAGGAAGCTCAACCCCCCCCCCCCCCCAATCAGAATCTGCACTGGCCACTTTATATAAAAAAAAGACACTCAGGAACTCTTCCTTTATATTGCACATTTCAAATATCTTCATCTTTAGTTTTCTGTACTGTTTGATTTTGCCTTACATTTGCACTATTTAGAATGTATTACTGTATTGTGTATATATTACTTATGTTTATCCTATTTGTACATATTACTTATCTTTTTTTATCTTTATTTGTATGTATTTCTTATCTTTTATATTATACTTGTTGTACGTGTCCTTATTGCACCGTGGGTCGGAGAGAAACGTATTTTCAATTGCTCTGTATGTCTGGCACATATTGCAGGATTGACAACAAAGTTGACTTGACTTGACTAAGAGGTTATAATGAACTGAGAAAAGAATGACTCTTGAAAGTGATTCAGTTCAGTTCGTTCCCCCAAAACATGCGTTCTTTTGAACTACTCATTCTCGAACGACACAAGACTACTGCACTTCGTCAATTGTACCCTCGCTTGAAACCTCAAACGAGGTGGTACCAATAAAAGTACCAGGTACTATCTACGTTTGCCAATGGAAAACCGAAAAAGTGCTGTACCATGCAGTAGAAATGCAGCATAAGACATAAAGTGACTATGCTATAAGCCTGTTAATAAAAGGACCGTAAACTGAGCAAACCAGCTGAGCGTTCAAAAGGTGGAAATAGTTTAGGTATTGAGGTCAGACATGACTAAGTTTCCATATTAGTACCTAAGTACCTGGGAAGACTGCTAGCCACTTATATTTTGGTTAGCTTCAGTCACATGAGCCTCATCCTATTTGTACCTGTAGTTTTAACCCCACCAGTCCTTCCTCTGTGCAGCATTTAGCACATGTTCTGATGGGGGAAGCAACAGTTTGGGTGTGATCATTGGAATTCTACAGTGGCTACATTTGCTCTGCTGCTGGACTTCATGTACCTCTGATCCTATCAGCCCTGACCTGATGAAAAAGCCCCAGTAAGACCCAAACAGCATGTTAGATGCAACCAGTATTCACTATCAAATGATTTGTACATGTTTCCAGCCTGTAGAGGAGTCAGATGTCCAGCTGAATCGGAGCTGTGTGGTTCTGTTTTCCTGCAGTGTGCTGTGTGTTGTTGCTGTTTGTTTGAAGGCAACCAGAGCGCAAAACCAAACATTTCAGCTTCACATTCTCAGACTATGAACCATTATAGCATGACAAACTAAACTAACAGTCTTTAAAGGAATACTCCAATTGTTAAGAAAAATGTGCTCTGATGAATTTTAGGCTGAAATTCCCCCAAACACTACTGTTGAAGGTGTTATTTGGGAGATTTAGCGCTTCAGGCTTTCATATGATGACATGTCTTTCTTTTTTTCCTCCACCATCCTCCAGCTCCTGATCTGTCCTCCTGTGACTCGGTTCTTCTTCGGCCGACGGGAGCCCCTCCATAAGTTGCTGATCCAGGGAGACTCAGCGGGCAGACTGTCCCTGTGGAGCATCCCAGACACCTCGCCTCTGCAGCCGCTGTCGACCGCTGCAGGTAAGGAGGGCGTGACTGCCGCTGTTGGTCTTAATGAACTACAAAAACACGCAGTCCACTGGTGTTCTTACAGTGACGTTACAGAATATTTTTTTCCCCCTCACAAATTATCTAAAAGGTAGATTTACAAAAAATTATTGTTTATAAAAAAAAAGTTGAAAAGAGAAAAACAACCAAAAGAACACTGATTAGAACACACTTCTTGCCATCAGTAATCCCTCTTAGTAATCATTTATACAAAAATAACCACTTATAATATACATTGTAGTTTATAAAATATGACAAAGAAAAGAAAACCATTGGTAATAATATATATGATATACTAATTTCAATTCAACATTAAAATAGAAGAAATAAAGTTATGTTTCCTGCATGGTTTATCATAAATCATATTGATTTCTCTTTTTCATTGGCCATGAAGTCCATATGCTTCACATAGTTGATGAATGTTCCACTGACCTTTTATTAGATTACTTTTTGTTAGCGTGTGGAGTGTTAGAGAAATGTATTCCCTGAGACAGTGTTGAAACACTGAGGCCGAGTGACATGTAGTGGTCAAAATGTGTCATGGGACTGTTGGCTGGTTGGTTGGTTGGTTGGCAGTTTATAGTTTTGACATTTTTTGTTCCTTAAATGGGTTCATGATTTGGAGAATGTGAATTTAATTTTGTAAAAATGAAAGCTCAGAAAAATATGCCCTTTTTTAAACTAAAAAGTGCAAATGAACACAACTTCACATAGAATTGACTTAATTAACAACCAAAAACAGTAAAATGATATCTAAAACAACAATAAACAAGTTATATAAAAAAGATAAATATTAGATTATTATATGCAAAATGAAATGATAATGTATTGTTTTTAATTAAATGTTCTAACTATTTGATCCATTTAGTTAGTAGATGATGGCTTCAATAATAGAAAATGCTTTTCTGTTCTATTTCTTTGCTTCAAGTTTAGTGTTTTATTACTTTATTCAACACTTCTTTTTTAAAGGCTTTATTCAGGCTGTATCTCTGCCTTTCTCTGTCTCTGTGCAGAGCTGCAGGTGTCGTCCACCATCAGTCTCCAGGAGGCGTTTGATAAGTTGACCCCCGTGTCTGCAGGGATCATCGACCAGCTAAGTGCTCTTCCTGGAAAAGAAGGACCCATCAAGGTTTGAACTCAGACAAATTCCCTGGCTAAAATGAAATGTTTATAGAATGCACTTTCAAAATTAATTTATAAAAGTGTTTAGTTTAGCGTTGATGGAATAGATGTTGTTTCTGCTCCTGATTTTCATGTTTCTCCTCATTTTCTTGTGAAAGCCAGTTGGGATTCTGGATATCCTCTCTGAGATTGTATTTGTGCACTGAATATTTAGATTAGATTAGGCAGGTAGGTAGGTAGGTAGGTAGGTAGGTAGGTAGGTAGGTAGGTAGATAGATAGATAGCAGGTAGGTAGGTAGGTAGGTAGGTAGATAGATGGCTTACAGCAGCAAGTTACAAGGACACACACATACAGAAAATACAAGAAATATACTAGAAATAAGTAAGATAAAGATAAGATAACATTGATAAAGTTTAAAACAAAAAAATAGGATATAATATAAATAACAATTGATATACTTGGATAACTGGCATTATAGTTTGGTTGTTACCTTTCTGACTGTGTGTGTGTGTGTGTGTGTGTGTGTGTGTGTGTTTTGTTCCCGCAGGTGACAGCCAGCGTGTATATCCCCTCTCAGGGTCGCCTAGTGTGTGGGAGAGAAGACGGTAGCATCATCCTGGTTCCTGCCACTCAGACCGCCATTGTCCAGCTGCTGCAGGGGGAGCACATGCTCAGGAGAGGTGAGGGAGGGAGGGAGAGACACAGGGAGCTAGAAGCTGTCCAGTGTTGAGAAAGTAGATGCTGGAAAAAGATTGACAAAAAGTCAACAGTAAACAGGTAATCTACCTTAAACAATCAATAAATAAACAAAACTGGGCTGCCAACTAAACTTTAATAGCTCTAATCATTACTGTCAGGAGCTAATTCATTTCATCAGATCTGGACTAAAGAAATGATACAACATTGCCTTTTAGTTCTGGTTCATTTTGTGTTCACACTGATTATTATAAACAAATTAGGAGCTGTAAACATGGGTTCATATGGACTGACAAGTAACACATTGATTGGACAGTTTTAGTGATGTCATCCAGCATCATCAGGTCAGTAAGGCATACTGCACTCTACTACTTACTACACTTGTGCTTATTTATCTTCTCTGGTGTAGAATAAATGACTGGTTAACACCATTGTTCGTCCAGATTGCAACTCAACCTCATGTATCGTGAATAATGAAGAACAGGTAGACACAAGAAGAAAAAGATGCATCTTGTGGTGTAATAGCAGGGAAGGATATTTACTGTTTGTTATGTTTTTGTTTTCTCAATTATTGATGAGGAACTGCTTGCAATTTCAACAAAGTTGTTGCACATCATAAAGTCTTAGTGACAGGCGCATATGATCAAAAACTCTTGACTTGAAAAAATAAATACAAATAAATCCAGCACAATCTGCATCACTTTATTGATGACGTCTGGTTCCTTAGACCTTCATGATAATGAGGAACTGCTAAAATAATATCTCCTTCTCTCTATCTGATTAATTAGAGAAAATTCCTGTACTCGTAGCGATGCGCATGCAGGTTACCAATTGAATGCTTCCGATTTCCTGCTAAAATCACATATCTACTATCACATAGGTTGCATCTCATAACCCTTAAATTGCCTCCTTGAGTCCTCCACTTGCCTCCCTTCCGCGTATGTCTTCATCTATTCTGAGTGTTGCGTCTGTCCGTCCCGCAGGCTGGCCGCCCCATCGTACCCTGCGAGGTCACCGGAACAAGGTGACGTGCGTCCTGTATCCATACCAGATCTCCCCCCGCTACGACCAGCGCTCACTGGTGTCCGGAGGAGTGGACTTCTCCGTCATCGTCTGGGACATTTTCACCGGAGAGATGAAGCACATTTTCTGTGTCCACGGAGGAGAGATCACCCAGCTCATTGTCCCACCTGAAAACTGCAGTGTAAGACCTCTGACGTGTAGCTTTATGTGTTTGTTTCTTTTGTGCCTTTTTCTTTTTCAGGATAGCTCACTAGACACATTCTCTTTTTTCAGTCTTGAGTTGCTTGTTTTTCTTTGCTCTGTTTGTTGTTTGTTGCATTTGTGTGTGATGAATTTACCGAGAGGGAGTAGTGTGTTTTGTTGCTGACATTAGATGTAAATGTTACGGGGGTGATGTTATTGTTGGAGAGAATTTTAATGACATTGTGTTGTGGTCAAATGTTGAATGCACAGACACACACGGTCGTCCATTAAACCAAACAGTATGCCGTTTAACTGACATTAAGATCCAGTGGTCAGAATTGTGTGGTTACCATGGAAATGAGATATCATGCTGATGAGAATGACCTATCACACACATGCTTTAATTAAGACATTTCATGTTTGTGTCTGTTCTCTTTTTTGAAATATTACAAAAGTCATTTGGCTCTTTCTCTGAGAAGTTATCGCCAAAGCAAATGTTACATCAGTATCCTGTTTCTGCTGACCAGTCAGGTTATTGTTGTATAAAGTTAAGGACAGAAAATCAGTGGAAACCCTGCTTTCAAGTTGGGGGTCTTGTACACTATTACTCTCATTTGGATTTGACTACAAGATTGTACTTTTCCTTTTTAAAGCTCTGAATGGGCTAGCTCTAGCATATCTCAGTGACTTTTTACATTCCTACTGTCCCCCCTAGAATACTGAGGTCATCTGAAAAGCTGCTCCTATCCATCCCAAATAGCCATTTGAGGCATAAAGGTGACCATGCTTTTTCTGTGGCCAGGCCCAAGTTGTGGAACTGCCTCCCTCTACATTTTCGATTAGCCCCCACTATCAAATCAGGCAAAACAACCCCACTTGTTTCTCTGGCTTTCTACAGTTACAGATCCCCTGCTGATTTTGTTTGTTTGCCCACTGACAAAGAAATGATCAGTCTATAATTTTAATGGTAGGTTTATTTGAACAGTGAGAGACAGAATAACAACAAAAAAATCCAGACAAATGCATGTCAAACACGTTATAAATTGATTTGCATTTTAATGAGGGAAATAAGTATTTGACCCCTCTGCAAAACATGACTTAGTACTTGGTGGCAAAACCCTTGTTGGCAATCACAGAGGTCAGGCGTTTCTTGTAGTTGGCCACCAGGTTTGCACACATATCAGGAGGGATTTTGTCCCACTCCTTTTTGTAAATGTTCTCCAAGTCATTAAGGTTTTGAGGCTGACGTTTGGTAACTCGAACCTTCAGCTCCCTCCACAGATTTTCTATGGGATTAAGGTCTAGAGACTGGCTTGACTTCTTCTTGAGCCACTCCTTTGTTGCCTTGGCCTTATGTTTTCGGCCATTGTCATGCTGGAATACCCATCCACGATCCATTTCCAATGCCCTGGCTGAGGGAAGGAGGTTCTCACCCAAGATTTGATGGTACATGGCCCCGTCCATCGTCCCTTTGATGCGGTGAAGTTGTCCTGTCCCCTTAGCAGAAAAACACTCCCAAAGCATAATGTTTCCACCTTTTATGTTTGACGATGGGGATGGCGTTCTTGGGGTCATAGGCAGCATTCCTCCTCCTCCAAACACGGCGAGTTGAGTTGATGCCAAAAAGCTCGATTTTGGTCTCATATGACCACAACAATTTCACCCAGTTCTCCTCTGAATCATTCATATGTTCATTGGCAAACTTCAGACTTGCCTGTACATGTGCTTTCTTGAGCAGTGGGACCTTGCAGGCGCTGCAGGATTTCAGCCCTTCACACCGTAGTGTGTTACCAATTATTTTCTTGGTGACTATGGTCCCAGCTGCCTTGAGATCATTGACAATATCCTCCCATGTAGTTTTGATTCCTCACCGTTCTCATGATCATTGCAATTCCACGAGGTGAGATCTTGCATGGAGCCCCAGACCGAGGGAGATTGACAGTTCTTTTGTGTTTCTTCCATTTGCGAATAATCGCACCAACTGTTGTCACCTTCTCACCAAGCTGCTTGGCGATGGTCTTGCAGCCTTCCAGCCTTGTGTAGGTCTACAATCTTGTCCCTGACATCCTTGGACAGCTCTTTGGTCTTGACTATGGTGGAGAGTTTGGAATCTGATTGATTGATTGCTTCTGTGGACAGGTATCTTTTCTACAGGTAACAAGATGAAATTAGGAGCACTCCCTTTATGAGCGTGCTCCTAATCTCAGTTTGTTACCTATAGAAAAGACACCTGGTAGCCAGAAATCTATAAATAGTAGAAATACTTATTTCTCTCATTAAAATGCAAATCAATTTATAACATGTTTGTCTGGATTTTTTTTATTATTATTCTGTTTCTCACTGTTCAAATGAACCTACTATTCAAATTATAGACTGATCATTTCTTTGTCAGTGGGCAAATGTACAAAATCATTAGGGGATCCTATACTTTTGTATGTGTTTTAGGTATGTCAATATGCGTTTTTGTCATTAGTCAATTTCTGTACTTGTCCATTTTACTGTTTAAAGCTTTATAAAAAGTTTTTAAAGTTTTTTTTTTTTTTTTATTGTCAGTCCTCGTTTTCTGGTCTGCTCTCCTTTGTCATGATTTGTCATAGATGTTTCCATTTCACCCATGCAATGTTTAAACTTATATTTCTGACAAAGTGTGCTAAAAAATGTCTACATCCTTTTCTAAGATTACCTTAACCAGGTGACAAGTTAATTATTCATTCGCATCTCTAGCATTGTTAAAATTTCCTGGGGTTGTTTCACAGTAAAGGCCTACCACTGCCTTCGTATTAAAAGCAACACATGAATCACATGCAGGAAGTGTTGTGTTATGAAGAGTAGTAGTAGTCTTTAGCTTACTGCAACAAATTATTGGTTAAGAAAAGAAATCGTGCTCCAGCTGTAACACTGCTGGTAAATAGTGTCATGATGGGTCATATTATGCCCAAGGGATAGCTGTGGCGCCACATCAGAGTGGATGTAGAAACCATGTAAATATATACAGGCATTGGTGTTTTAGACATTAACTACTCTAAATCTGGCGATACTTGCTAAAATTATAGCCTATACAGATATATCCTACACGAGTAGTCAACTACTGCCCACAGCGCTGACTAGTGGATGAAATAGTCAACTACTTAACTCGGTGAAACCCCTAAACACAAGAAGGAGCCAAAGTCAGGAATCATCCTAGACACAGGCTTTAAAATTATTGAAACCTAAAAGAATATTAAAGGATTCAGTAAAGAGATTCAATTCTATCTTTTCCTCCATTAATCTGTCAGTGACCTTCCAATTTGTCCTCAGGTACAGTTCTTTAGATGATCATTATTACCGGCTGTGTTTCCTCTACAGACTCGGGTTCAGCACTGCGTCTGCTCGGTGGCCAGCGACCACTCCGTTGGCCTGCTCAGTCTCAGGGAGAGGAAGTGCATCATGCTGGCGTCGCGACACCTCTTCCCCATCCAGGTCATCAAGTGGCGTCCGGCAGATGACTACCTGGTGGTGGGATGTTCTGACGGCTCTGTCTACGTCTGGCAGATGGATACAGGTGAGAACTCGGTGACCTCTTCTTGCTTAGAGTTGGGTAAATGCTGAACCATTAGCATGAGTTAAAGTGCAGCTGCAGATGCCATCCTTACTGTACTTCTTTCTCCAATGGCAATGCTTGGCAATGAACTAAATAGCTCCAAAACAATCCATTCCCACAAATATTTCTCTCGACTATCCTGTGGCAATTCAACAGAAGTTAGTGTGTCCCATTACCTCAGAAGGTTCATTAGCTTCATCTGCTTTAACCTCAGCATGATCGCTTATTTCAGAAAAAAGCCTCGGTCGTGTCAGTGAAAACAGGTCCAAACATTTAAATCTGGTAACTGGGAAAACTGGGAAACTGCCGTGACCGCATCTTCGATGCATTAAAAAATGCCGGGTTATGCAAGATATCCCATGTCAGGCTAGTGACAATTCTCACTGGCCAATTAGTGGTCTGCAGTATTTTAACGCCAAGTATCGGCTCAGCTCGCTTGGAACCTTGACCGAGGTGTTACCAAAAAAAGTAACAGGTACCTTCAAATTTTTGCTAATGGAAATGCAAAACTAACCATTGTAATGTGTAATGAACTGAACTGAACTGGAATGCTTGATGGAAACTCAACTTTAGAGAGTGTATTTGGCACCCCACGTTATCAACAAATCCAGTTTTTAGGCTAAAGTAACCAAGCTGCCATTGCAGTGTTGGCATCTCACTTGTTAACCTGCACAATAATAAAATGTTCTTTAGGAATCTTCCTTTTTAACCCACTTACTTACTTAGTATATATTATATACATATATATATATATATATATATATATATATATATATATATATATATATATATATATATATATGTATATATATATATATATATTATACTTACTGTATGTCCCTAAAGACCATCAACAACCTGCTATATGTTGACAGTGTAGTCCTTGAAATGTTTTTGAAATAAAGGTTAAAAACCTTAAACCTTTTTTCAGCTGCTTTAACAATACACAATACGCAAATTTCAAAATCCTGTGTTTCAGTTTACCTGCTTCTTTACCGCAGGAACTTTCCCTGATACTAGGAACTGTCTGAGGAACCTTTTGCGCTTCAACTGCAGGAACCAGGGTTTAAATTTAGTTCTGGGGACGTTTTCCAAGGCCTTTTTATTAGTAATAGTTCCAGCACGTAACTCCCCCTGAAACCACAAATTGTAATTTCTACACTTTGGTTTTTGTGTGGATTAAACAAACACGATATGACATGTTAATTAGTGAGCATTAGAGGTGTTTTGTCAGGGTATTGTTGAAATTTGACAGAGCCCGACAGAGCCCCAGAGCTTGCTGTTTTCCCCTGCTTCCAGTCTTTATGCTAAACTAGGCTAACCACCTCCTAAATCCAGCTCTGTACGTAACACAGACACAAAATTGATATCGAGATTGCCTCAGGATTCCTTTAAATCTCTCTTTTGACGCCTCTATCCTCTGTTTACTTGTTACCATGACAACACAATCTGCAGTATGTGCATGTTGAGGTAACATTAGCTTGAGAGATGACTAGCCACTGTGTGTGTGTGTGTGTGTCTCCTGAATGAGCTGTAGTGCTGGGAGATTGCAGGGTAGCTAAGTGTGAAATTAAGGAAGGTGTGTGTGTACTCAAGCGTTGGACATGTAATAGGGCCATGGCTCACAGGCCCTTCATCGCACACACACACCCAAGTATAATGGTACCACTTCTTCTCTCACTCAATACCAGAGCCAATACTGATGTCAGCTCTGTCAGCTAATGATGTCTCCCTCTCTTTCTGTAAAGGTAGAGGATTGTTGCAGTCAGAGATGGAGATGACTATATGTGACCTGAATCATATTTAAGAGAATAGATGACATCTAGACAAGTGGAGTAGGAGATGATGTGAGAAAGAGATTGGAAGATTGATATATATAGAAGGAGAGTGCAGGAGTGTAGAGAAAGATTAATGGAAACAGAGAGCAAGTGGTTGGTAGGAATGGAGAGAAAGAGAGAGAAAAAGCACAGACAGAAGGAGGCTGAGGTAAAAGTAGTGTGATTACCCTAGTAAACTACATGGCCAAAAGTATGTAGACACATATGAGATAGCTGAATATGGCATTCCAAAAGCATGGGCAATGATCTGCTGCTATAACAGGTTTTTGCTCCCATTCAGCCATGACAGCATTAGTGCAGTCCAACACTGATGTTATTGATGTTTTAGGCAATAAGGCCTGACTCACAGTCGGTGTTCCAGTTCATCCCAAAGGTGTTGGAACGGACTGAGGTCAGAGCTCTGTGCAGACCAGTCAAGTTCTTCTATGCTAAAATATCACTGTAGCATTTAGATATACATATACATATACAGGTCTGTTAACTTGCTTGTGTTTTCAGGAGCTTTGGACCGCTGTGTGATGGGCATAACAGCAGTAGAGATCCTGAATGCCTGTGACGAGCTGGCTCCTGCCACTGTGGACGCTCTGACCCACTCAGCTGTGAACCTGAAGCAGGCGATGACTCGCCGCAGCCTGGCGGCACTGAAAAACATGGCACAGCACAAACTGCAGACACTCGCCACCAACCTGCTGGCTGCAGACAACGCCGACAAGGTACAGACAAACCACGAACAGTCACACTACAGCAGAAGGGAGGCTTTGTTTGGTAAATGACTTCAGCTTTCAGCCATGTGTACTAGTGCTAGGGGATTAGCCAATTAAGTCAACAGAAAATGATTACATTGCATAACTTCCAGAAAACTGCACAGAGAACAATGAGGGCAAAACAGCATCACTGACCTGTTTTAACCAAATGTTCTCTGGTCCAGCTCAGCTACAAAACCCAACAGCACCAAATCTGTCAGCACTTTAGCACGTCGTTCACTACCGAGCCTGTTTGTAACCAGTACAACATTTCAACTGATTGAGCAGTTTAGATAACACACTCTAC
Organism: Sander lucioperca; assembly: GCF_008315115.2. Lineage (NCBI taxonomy): Eukaryota > Metazoa > Chordata > Actinopteri > Perciformes > Percidae > Sander > Sander lucioperca. Next base: position 28,786,713 of record NC_050186.1, on the reverse strand, counting down.
TCTCCTGCTGTAACAGATGGGAACTAACCGCAGACAGTTGCCTCATTAATGGACGCAGTGTCGCTGCAGAATGAATGTGGGGGAAACATTATGGGTATTTGGTGTTATATTTGGCATTAAAAAACGATTTTTGGCTTGTACAATTAAAGGGAAAATACTGACTATTAAATCCACCTGCTGATTGTGAACTGTCAAGAACGTGATCTTAGAGTGGGGTGTATATAGAGTATATACAAAATCACATGATAACAATGGTTACCATGTGTACACAGGTACCTAAGCATACGAGTGTGGGCATGTTCTCTGATACCTTTAAACACAGGTGTGTTTTGTATTTTAGCAGTTCCTCATTAAAAAGTGAGTGAAACCCATTGACCCACAACAACCATGCCCCCATAATATTACAGTTTATATAATTATTATCTTTTTTATCCTGTTTTCTACCAGTTTGTATTATTTATGATACAGTTGCAGTCTAAACTATTTATTTTCATAATCAGTTTTTTCTTTAATTTGGTCTGGAACAAAGTAACAAAATAACTACAGTACAGTTATGACCAAAGAAGTTCCCATCCAACCAGTTCAATGTGGTGATGGGGTCGGTTTGTTCTGACTATTATGATCAAATAATGTAAAACGTAGTTGTATGCAAAAGAACAATTTTCATTTTTTAAGCCATAACTTTTGTGCCGTGTTGAAGTCTGACTTATGACACCTTTTTTCATGAGAACTTGGAGAAAACAAAACACACAAAAAATGACGTTAAGCAGTTACTACGGGTGCTTTCACGCCTGAGCTGTTTGGTCCATTTTAACTGAAGCCTGGAGCATTTGGTGGGATAGTCCGGTTCGTTTGGGGTGGTGTGAAAGCTTTAGCTCTAGTGCTTGTCTGCACAAAATGTTGGTCCACTTGAAAACAGGGTCTCGCTTCGTTTCCAACAGAGTTTCGCAGAGTTTTTTTCAATTTAGGTAAGAACACGATCTGACCCAAATACAGGTAGTGAACCAAAAAGCTATGCATTTACTAGCCTGCAACTTTAATTAATTAATTTAATCTTGCGTGCAATTTTACAGGCTTATATATGATTTTATGGATGATAACTTTCAATTCCATAACTTATTATCATAACCATACATTGGTTATTATGATACACCATCATCTCTCTCTCTCACATCAGGGCCTGCCCTTCACTCGCTGTCTCACTGTCATATTGTTCGGCTTATTATAAAATATCAAAAACATTAAAGCAAAATCAGAAAACGGATACATTTGGTGTTGCTCCAATATTTATAAAACCAGAAGGTGTTGGCGAGTTTTACCTGACCGTTTACATTGCGTGACATTTGTTTACAATGTTTGTTACATTTTGACAATTGTGCAGTGTGAACGCTAACTGAACCAAATGCAATCATTTTGCAACTTCACTACAAAATTGCACCGAGTCTGGCTTCAGGATGAAGAATCTTTCAGTTCTGGCAGATGTATTCAATCTACTGACTTCTATTGTTGAGTTTAAATTGATTCAGAACAGATTTCTGTCTCTCTTTCTCCTCATGTCTTTTCACTTTCTTGTCATTCATCAAAACAGACAATACCTTTTAACACACACAGACACACACACACACAGACACAGACACACACACACACACACACACACACACACACACACACACACACACACACACACACACACACACACACACAGTGGCTCTGGTCAGCTCAGTCAGATAGCTGACTAAAGTCACAGACCAATTAAAACTTCTGTTGACGAACCAAAGGTCAACTCTCCAGCCTGTGCGTGTGTGTGTTTGTGTGAGTGAGACACCACTGTAGTCTCTCAGGGAAGGATGTACTATCTTAAATGTCAAAATTATATATAAATAAAGAAAGAAGTGCAGTGTTTCTTTTCTCAGAGCTGGAATTTCCAGAGAGCAGCTTTAGTGGTTTAAAGGAGACATGAGTCACTGTTGCAGAGTGGACTTATGGTCCATTACTCTGTTTTTAAACTCTGCCTTAAAGGGGCTGTACTCGATATTCAGAACAGCAGCAAACCAATATTTTTTATTTAAATATAAGGTGGAGTAATGGGGGTCCTAAGCAGAGGTCGCGTTATCCAAATATTTTTTTTGAAAGTCGTCTGTCATTTTGACGGATTAGAACACTAAGGGCGATCTATCATAACTGAAAGTGTCTGCTCCGTACAGCAGCAGCAGAGTCACAGGAGTCAGAAGAGTTTCCCGACGATGATGATGGCAGGGGATTTGGTGTCGAAGCAAAAAGTAAAAGTGCCTTTTTTTGCCAATATTTCTGATTTAAACCCAACACTAATAGGGAACCTGTAAAACCTGTAAACTACGGCGGCCACATTGTAGTCAGAATGTGGTGCAGCTGCGCCCACTCCGCAGTAGCCATCACATTGGTAGGCTATATTGCTACATACCATTGTAAAATATCATGGCAGCTGGTTCTTAAAGATCCTACAACATGCTGTTTTTTGGATGCTTTTATATAGGCCTTAGTGGTCCCCTAATGCTGTATCTCTGTCTGTCTCTTTCCCGAAATTCAGCCTTGGGGCAGAATTACATCCACCAGAGCCAGTCCCACAATGAGCTTTACTTAGGATGTGCCATTTCTGTGTCTGTAGCTTTAAATGCTATTGAGGAGGAGAGAGGGGGGGCAAGGTGGAGGGTGGGGGTGTGGCCTTGACCAACTGCCATGCTTCGCTTGTTTTCAAGCCATGATGTCTCTCTCTTTCTCATGGGCAGGTCAAATTCTCTGGGCGGGCAAAGCAGAGAAAGAGGAGGTAACCTTGCTTGCTTATGACCTCATAAGGAGGAGATTCCAGATCGGCCCATCTGAGCTTTCATTTTCTCAAAGGCAGAGCAGGATACCCAGGGCTAGGTTTACATCTATCGCCATTTCTAGCCACTGGGGGACGATAGGCAGGCTAGGGGAACTCACATTAATGTTAAAAACCTCATAAAGTGAAATTGTCATGCCATGGGACCTTTAAAAAAGCCCAATAATTCTGATGGCAAAATGATCGCAGTGTTTTTTAGTGGCCTCCACTGTAATGAAGAGTAATGTCGGTGTTATCTTTTCTTTCCATACCCTTATAAATGCATAACATATAAGCTTGTTCTGTATTTTTATACTAATTATTAAATGAATGAATGAATGAAAATTAATTAGGTATTGAACACGTGTTATTATCAATGGGATTCGTGGTACAGCAGATCCTCACTGCAGGCATAACACACGGAAAGCAGCAGTGTCTGTGGTGTGATGAGGTGGATCCAACCTTGCAAAATGAACCAATGTGGTTCCTTGAGTTTTTTCTCGCAAATTTATGATTTATAATCTCAGAGAATATCCAAGTTTTGTTTCTTGTAAATTTGTGTGTTTTTTCTTGTACATTAACCACTTTAATCTCAGAATGTCTGAGTTTTTATCTTGTAAATGTACTACTTTAATCTTGGAAATTTTTTTTTTTTTTTTTTTTTATTATTTATTAGTTAATTTTTTTTTCTTCGGAATATTACCCCCCTCCCCTGGCTCCTATATATATATTTTTTCCCCATACAATGGCCCTAATATGCCGTTGTGGTATACTGTAGTCTAATTAACCCTTTTCCCAGGGGGAAATTCATGCAGTCAGCAATATTTCTCCAAAAACACAGGTTTGTCTTATGGAAGTAAATCTGTTTCATCGGATTTTGAAATTAAAAAGCCATTGAATTTTTAGCACTAAATATGTATGCATTGAAATTATTTTTCTGAATTTTTTGACTCTGAATTTACTCTTCAAATTTTCAACAACTAATTTTCACCTTTTATTTTTCTAAGTTCATAAATTCGGAATCAAAAATTCAACGTAAAGAAATTCAGACGCAAAATACAATGTTTAAAATTCAACTAATATATTTTCAACTTGCTCAAATTCAACAGGTCAAATTCAGCTGCAAAATGTAATGTTTAAAATTCAGTGTTAACATCCAGGAACCCAAGGAAAAGCAATTGATTTTAGAATCTAGATCGGGAGTGTGCCATAGTAGCTGCAGCCAACAACTGGAAACTTTTTACAATTTTTGTCTGCTATTTCACCACTAAGTGAAGTGATAAAATATTTAGTGGTGAAGTTTAGTTTCACCACTAAACTTCTGAGACTTTTTTATGTGAGAAATCAACTGCTAGAGTTTGAATATGGGCAGTTTTACGAAAATTGATGGCGAATTGCATATTTGCTCCGATGTTGTCAGACTTGAGAAGCTCCAGTCTGATGTGACAGCCAGTTGGCGGCTGCCGGGATCGCTCGCTCGCCGGCCGGCCAGTAATGCTCACAGACCCCGCTGTCAGCTGGAAGTCTCTCAATAAACTCATGGAAAAATGTATTTCCTCAATCGTTTGTTTAAATAACAAAACACAATTATCCATTATAAGATAAACAGCAACCTGTGGTTATCTGCCTTTCGGAGTTAAAAAGCTCCACAAGCGATTGCGGGCGCAATGTTTACGAGCTTGCTGGGCAGCCAGAGCAGGAGTCAGAGGAGTAGGGCGTCTGAAAGGGCAGAGAGATAGGTTTCTCTTTAACATAGCCTATGTGTAAATAATAAATAATGGCATATGTTATTTAGACTCAAGGGGAGACACCAAAGCTTATAATTTCCATTCATTGGCTTAAAACAGGGACCAGATATAGGCTATCACAATGATAATTCCCATCTGTTTTGTGTCTGGGCATGTAGGCTATAAGTGTACATCTAGGCTATATAATAAAATATATTTCCACATAACACTAATGTACACCTGTAGGACAGACCAGTGTTCAGAGAGGCATTATCAGACCTGAAATGACAACAGGACTATTAAAACTAACTGTTGTGTTCATGTAAATAAAAAAGGTTTGAGCAGATTTTGGCAAGCAATGTTTTATACAACCCTCGTTAAATAAAAGTATGTTAAAGAGAGACGTCTCTGCCCTGTCAGACGCTGCTCTCCCTCGCCTCTGGCTGTGTGTGTTTTTTTTCTCACTTTTCAACCACCGGGTGTCCTTTTTTCCCCACCCTAGAAGTCACAAAGAATATTTCTTCTTACCATGTTTTTTTTTTTTACATTTTATTTATGCAAATTTTTTGAATATTACAGTATAAAGACAAGCACATACAAATGATAAAGTAAGACAAGAAACCATCAAAAACAACAAAAAAACAGAACAAAAACAGCCAGCCAGCCAGCCAGCACTCACTCAGTACAAAGAAAAGAAAATGTGTAAATGCACATTTCAATTTATTAGACATCTCGTCTAATAAATTGAAATGTGCATTTACACATTTTCTTTTCTTTTCTTTTTTGCCTTACAATGTCCTCTCATAAAGGGTCAGAAATTCCATGAGGCCAGAAGAGATCAGGGCAGGCCCACAGTAATTGGGATAGCAGATTAGTCCCAGAGTATGGATGTAAGACAAGAACAGCACAATGCATTGCAGGCACACACAACAAGAAAGAAAAAAGTAAAAGACGTCAGGTCCCAGTTTGTGGTCTTTCCCTCCTGATGTACTCTATGAAAGGGCCCCAAATCTTCTTAAATTTAGCATGGGAGTTGGAAAAAGAAATCCGAATTTCTTCAAGGTGCTAACAAGAAGCCATATAATTCAGCCAGGAGGAGAAGTTGACTTCCATTCTCTTAAAATGACCCGTTTTGCAATGACCATACTGAGCATTAGGGCTGGTTGTAAAGCGGAGGGAAGAGCCAGAGAGTCCTTGGAGCATCCCAGTATCACCAAGAGACAGTGAGGAGCCAGTTGTCTGTTATATACGACGCTGTACAAATGAAAAATGTCAACCCAAAACCTAGTGAGTTTAGAGCAGGACCAGAAAAGATGCCAGCGAGTTCCGTCAGCTGACTAACATTTATCACAGGTGGCCGAAGCAGAGGGGAAGATTCTATTCAGTTTAGTCTTGGAAAAGTGCAACCTGTGAATTCAAATCAGTTCAATCAATGACTTTAAACTGAATAAGCTGAAGTCTAGCATTAATAGAGCATACCTTTATCCTGTTCAGCCCTTTCTCCCACAGCTCTTAAGAGATTACCTCACCAGTGTCCTTAATCCACGCCTCTTTAATGTGGAGGGAGGAGGTTGTCATAAAAAAGAGGTTAACAAACCGAGAGATCAGATGTTTGGAGGTGGGAAGTTGGGTCATAATTTCATAGAAGACGTGTTGTACCGGAATTGTATTAAGGCAAGGGAAAAATTGCTTAACAAAATTCCTAATTTGCAAATACTGTAACTAAAAAATTGACTGGAAGAAAGATTGAACTTCGCCTGAAACTGAGCAAAAGAAGCAAAATGGTTATCAATGTAGAGATCCCTGATAGTTGATAAACCTTAAAAACAGCATCCATCAGCCCTGGCTTAAAACAGGGGTTCTGACATATAATAGGAGCATTAGTTGACAGACCTGGGAGACTCAGGACGCTTTTAATTTGCTTTAAAATTGTAAACAAGTTGTGCAAAACAAAGTTGTTGCATAGCGATTTTATTTTATTATTAGGTTTTGAAAATGAAATGGCCGTCAAGGAGGCACCGGTAATTGATTCAGCATTACCAAGTTCAATATCAGGCCACCTAGTGCTGAGCCTACAGGCCCAGATGAAGGTTGTGATAATAGAGTGTAAAAGCTTAAAAAAAGGAAGAAGTGAGAAAAATGGACACCTTCTGAAAGAGATAAGTAACATCATGGAGCACTACCATTTTAATAATGTTAACATGGCCAATTAACGAAAGGGGAAGAAGTTTACATCCATGCAAATAATTAAGTTTAAAAATAAGTTTTGGATTTCTGGAGATATTAATCCCCAAATATTATTATATACATTGGAAATTCAGAAGGGCAAATTGTTTAGAAAACTAGAATCGAGGCCGTTAGAGGCATAAAAACAGATTTCCCCCAATTTATGGTGAATGCAGAGAGTCGCCCAAAGCCGTCTATCAGATTAAGAAGGGGTGTAAGGGATGTCCTCGCATCTGAAAGAGTCAAAAATCACATCATCCGCCTACAACCCTATGGTACAGTCGGATGTGCCACATCTTATACCAGAGATTTGGGGCCTGGCTCTGATGGTTATGGCCAGCAGCTCCAGAGCTAGCGCAAAAAGCATTGACGAGAGGTAGCAGCCTTGCCTGGTGCCGCGATGCAACGGGAACGGGAGGACCTTTCATGATACATTAGAACAGAAGATTGGGGACCACCGTAAAGCATTTTTAATATAGTCATAACGTTCAACCTAAAACCAAATTTCTCAAGAGCAGCATACATGTATCTCCCTTCTACCTGATCAAAAGCCTGCTGGGCATCTAATGAGATACCCCGAGTGGGGTAACTCAGTTGAATACATTACATTTAGCAAACACCTGGTATTTGAGAATGAAACTCTATCCGGGTTGAAACCTGACTGATCGGGATGAATTAAAGTGCCAATGTGTATATTTATCCGGTTAGTCAGGACTTTCACAATTATTTTTTGGTTGAAGTTAAGCAGACTTAAGGAATGATAGGATGCCACATTTGTTTCATCTCTGTTCTTTTTCAAGAGGACACAAATATGGGCAAAGTACCTTTTTTCACAGAGCAATTAATCATCTGGAACAAGAGAGGGGCGATAACGTATATCAATATGCATTTTATAAAATTCTATCTCAAAGCCATCTGGGCCTCAAGCTTTGTCATTGGGCAAAGAACGGACGTCATTTTTGATCTCCTCCATAGTAAATTCAGAGTCCAGTCTCGCAGGCTCCGAAAGGACTGGAATATATGGAGAAAAGTAGCAATATCTGAATCAGTGGCAGTGAATCTAGAGGTGTATCATCACAGTCATTAATCTGTTGTGATCAGTTAATAGTGGTCCAGTGGCTGAAGACATTTTATGTATTGCCCTATCAGCTTGGACATCCTTCAGCTGCATGACAAGCAATTTATCAGCCTTCTCACCTAACTCGAAATGCTTCTGCTTTAATTTGCGAATATAGTTCCCAACCTGCTCACCAAGAATATGGCTGTATTGATATATGTATTTACTTTTAAAATAGAACTAAGGGTGTCTTCAGAACCTGTGTTTCGGTAATCCTTCAATATGCTAGTTCGGCCTCAATGTCCATTAAACGCCTAAGCGTGGCCCTTTTACGAGACGAATGATACGAGATGATGTGACCTCTTATAAAGACTTTTAAGGATTCTCACAAAGTAGAGTCTGAGACTGTGCCATTGTCATTTATGAGGAGAAAGTCCGCAATCTTGGCTGAAATGTAGCCACTAAAAGAATCATCTAAATATAGAGAAGGGTTCAATTTCCAATTATTTTGAGGGGCATAAAGTCAATTGTCACTGAGAGAGGTCCATTGTCAGAAATTAAAATACTATGGTACGTTGAGCTTATTACATTGGAAATTAGTCTAGAGACAACCAGCATATAGTCAATTTTAGTAAAGCTACCGTGCACAGGGGAGAAAAAAGAATATTGCCTCTCTAAGGGGTGCTGATGCCTCCAGATGTCAACCAGTCAGGAGATTTGGCAATATTATTAAGAACAGGGACGGATTTCAATGATGGGGCCACTTTCGAGAAGGATCTATCCAACAGTGGTTAAAAGTAACAATTAAAATCCCCGTCGACGATTATATTATGATTGTTATATTCAGGACCAAGGTTAAAACCCTATATCCCAACCCGCCCACTTCGCTCTGCATCAGCCAACCTGCTTGCTGCCCCCTCACAGCGAGGGAGAACTAATCACTCAACGAAATCCCTGTTTGCTGTCCTGGCCCCTAAATGGTGGAATGAGCTCCCTATTGACATCAGGATGGCGGAAAGCCTATGCATCTTCCGCTGAAGGCTAAAAACACATCTCTACCGACTACACCTCAGATAAACATAAAAAAAAAAAAAAAAAACTTGAACCTGCACTTTCATATGGCTCTTTGTAGCTTTGCTTATTTAAAGCTAGTGTACTTGGTACGGTAAATCAAATGTCGTAGTTGTGTAGTCGACATGGAGCTGGAAAACGCAAAGAACACTTAGCACCAGCTTCGGTTAGCTTCCTCCTCACGTTAAAGGCCCGTCGCTGTGATGAAATCTCTGCCGTGTAGTCAGGAAATATGGAGACACTCTCGCCATGGTAGCGCAGGGGTGCATGTTGATGACTGAGCTGTAGTATGTTGATCACGTCTCGATCGCTGCGGACCTTGGCAGTGATGACCTGCAGCCACTCGTTAAGCTGTGGCATGGGCCTCCGACTTCGGTGGGCTCGGTCTATTTTTACGGGCCTGCTGAAGTTGTCTTGGCCGAGTAGTTCCGGAATCAACTTTCAAACAAAGTCAGTAGGGCTCCTTCTTACCATGCCCTACATGCAGCTTTGTATAAAATAATGCATTTACAAAGAATGGTAAGACATGGAAATGAGAAGTGCAGTAATAGTTTCTAAGGCCACTCTGACTGCAGTGCAACAAGTTGAACTGTGAGCTCTGTGTTAGTTTTCTTCAAGACAATTCAGCAACCTAATGTAGAATGATTGGTTTAAATCAATTATTTCAATATTCACACAAGACACACCATTTATATCACATTTCATCCATTAAGTGTGCTGCATTTGAAAGCAGTTAAACAAATCCAAGTTCCCGTCATCACGACAGTGAGCCATATTTAAGTGCTCATATTATGCTTTTTGCCTTTTTCCCTTTCCTTTATTGTATTATATATCTTTTTGTGCACATTATAGGTTTACAAAGTGAAAAAGCCCAAAGTCCACCGCAAAGGGACTTACCATTTCCAACAGAAAACACTGTTCACAAACTACTCAAAACAGCTCTATTGTAGTCCAGCCTTTACTTCAGAGATGAATGTGCGTCACTTTGTAACACGTTATAATGCTCGCCTAACTGCTAGCATGGCACTCCCTCATACTCTGAAACTGACAAGCTAGCAGTACATACTGCGCATGTGCGACTCCCAACAAAGATGGTACAGAAGTGAGATGTCTCACTCTGAGAGCTCAACACACAGGGTGAAAAGAGGAGCTGCAGCAATGTGCAGTACAATAAAAATATGGTGTTTTCTGAATATTAAACCACATAAACCTATTCTGGTACAACCTCTAAATACAATTATGAACCTGAAAATGAGCATGATATGAACACTTTAATTCATTCAGCCATAGTTCAAACATAACAATTCAAACAAGCCAACATTTTTTTTAACCATTTTGTTTTGTGGACCAACTTGTCTGTCTGCCTTAGAGGATCAGAGGTTCACTTGTCAGACTTGGATGATCTGATCTGCCCTGACGGAGTAAACCCCACCCACCTGGGCCTCCCAGCACAGAAAACAAACGCTATGAATTATTTAGTATCTGAACAGCGCTTAGTTCATCTGCTGGTACAGTTTGACTTTTATAGTTTGACTTGGAATCCATTTAGCTCAGCATTCCGTCTCCTCTTCTGTTGGGTGCATCCTTTTTCTCCTCTTCTCTTCCACCAGATAACCTTTGTGTTGTTTCTTTTTCCCATCTTGTGTTGGTTTTATTGAAGGTGTCTCCCAGGTTTTTCCTGCCATGACTGCTCATAATCACAGCTCCTTTTTGAAAGGCCAACACACAACAGCTGCAATCTTTCCTCCCTGTTCTATCCGAAATACATCACTCTGCCTCCCACCTCTGTGTCATTTCTCTCTCATATCTACTCAAATTACAGATCAAAACCACCCACTATCCCCTGTGTGTGTGTGTGTGTGTGTGTGTGTGTGTGTGTGTGTGTTCCCCTACTGTGTGTAATGACAGATAATGACCATGAAATGTCACTATCAACACAAACATTACACCCAGTCAGCCCCTGAGGCCTGTACTACGAAGCAAGATTTGGCGTTAACGAGGTAACTTCAGGTTCAACCCAGGGTTTTGTGTATCACAACGGTGGATAACTTGTTGCTGTGGTAACTTATGCTGAACACCTACTGACCAGTCAATACTTGATTGATAACACCGTCATCGTTCTTAGAAGATCAGGTCAAGATCAGATGACAACCCTGTTTACATTCCCTGATGGGTATGTTTATTAAAGATATAGATTTTGTCGGCTTCTTGGCTATTTTTTTGCCAGCTTTCTTCCTGTTTTAGGAAGCAGCGACTGTATTGCGTTTAGCCTGTAAAACCTGTGTCTGTGTTCTTCATATTTATGTAGAATTATAGTTTGCTCTTATGTAAAATATGCGGTTCTGGTAGATGTTTGCGATTGGTCATGCTGTGCAAACACCGCCTCTTGTGAACGTGCGCGTCGCTGGATTGGGAAACGCTAGATTGATTGAACTAGTTGATAACCACCGTTGTGACACAGCTTATGCGGGACCGCGGTTGTTAGGTTAGGTGAAGCCGGGTAACTGAAATAAATCCAGGGCATGTTGATCTTGCTTCGTAGAACAGGCCTCTGGTCTTCGTCTGTGTGTTTACAACTGATGTTTGTTGTTGTTGTTCACATTTCAGTTTGTGTGTGAGGAAGTACATGTGTGACTTTGGGTTTGTCTTCTGGCAGGTTTGCTGAAGCTGCTTATCTGTGAATGTGTTTGTCACACGAAGGAAAAAATAAAACTAGAGCTGAAATAATTAGTCGATCAACAGAAAATGAATTGGCCACAATTTGCTCAACTGAAATTGTTAAACATTGTCTGTTTACACTATCTCAAATTTAAGGATTTGCTAGTTTTCTGTTATATATATATATAGTTGTAAATTAAATATCTTTGGGTTTTCAACTGTGTCTCAGACAAAACAAGACAGACATAATACACTTTTATACGTTTCATACACAAAATGCAACTTAATTGGCTCTACAAGAAGAATAATGACTGAATAGAAACAATTATAACTTTGGGGGGGGGGGAATAAAAACACAACAAAGAAAATAATGTAAAATTATTCAAAGTTTTTGCATAAAGTTTTGTGCATAAACTCCGGTATTTACCGATACCAGCGTTTTAGGCAGTATCGAAACCGGGAACATCTCTAATGTAAATCAGTGAATACGTTTACATGCACACCAATATTCCACTATTATTCCGAATATGACAATATTCAGAATTTGACACAGGATATGTAAACAGCATATTCCGTTTGGATATTCCGAATAAGGCCTTTCCCCAAATTTACCTTTTTACGATTAAGACATGGGATATGGCGGTATTATTCAGGTTTTCATGGATATTATGGATATATTTGGATATTAGTGGAATATCCACTTTCATTAGCCATGTTAGCTTAGTTGGAATATCGTCTATTTCAGAATAAGGGCAAAAAGTGGAATATTATGGGCATGTAAATGTAGTCAGTTTCATAGAAAGATAGAATTTTCTTCTTGTTCATATTCAGTATTTGTGCATCTGATGTCTCTATACTGCGTGTGTGTGTGTGTGTGTGTGTGTGTGTGAGAGACTGTTCGTTGGACTCCAGTGGTGTTTGCCAGAAGGGCCCTGCAGGACAATGACCTTTAGACCTACTGCCCAGGAGCTATAGGACACTGTGTGTGTGTGTGTGTGCACGCTTAGATAAGACATTTAATTGAAAAAACAGACTTTGTGCGTTTGTGTCTCCCTTTTTGCTACATACTCTACTGCACTAAGGAGATCTAGAGAATTTGTTAAGACAGAAAATTCATATTCATCAAAACCAAACATGGTTAGTTGTAGCTTCTCTGTCTGCGTGGGTTCACAGCCTCAGAAATAATATCAGGTCAATCACAAATCCCTCCGCATTTATGTGTTTAGGCTAACTGCCTTTAGATGGCAGTGTTCATCCACTGAAATCACTCTCTCACACACACACACACACACACACACACACACACACACACACACACACACACACTAACACTGCAAACACACTCGGACTGAAAAATAGGAATGAGGCACAAATGTCTTGCCTTTTCCTAGGCAAAAATCCAAGACCTCTAACAAAACAAACTGTTCACTGAGGCCAGTTCAAAGTGTTCCTAGGTAAAATGAATGTCAGCAAGCTTTCCCTATCTATATTTACCATAGTGCAGACACAGTGTTCTATTGGCAGTCATTGTGGAAAAGATATGAGCTAGAATCAAAAAGCTCTTTAAATGAATAAATAGAGTAACTCTGTACAGGAGGCATAGCAACAATGTGGTAGTTGCATTGTGTGGATCAAGTACCCATGCATTTACGCACGCATGCACACACACACACACACACACACACACACACAGTCCCAGCTGCAGGTGTATTGTGTCTCTCGGTCAGTCAGGGGTCTCCACAGCTAATTATTGTTCTCTCTCTGTCTCTCACACAGTCCCATCCAGTTCTATTCAATGATCGTTACTGGTATGAAAGGTTAAAAACAGCGTTTCCTAAACCAGAAAGTGCAACATGGACAAATACTAATTAGTTAAATTAAATTAAAGTAACAATATGGTGAAAACACCTAAATCTGAAGTATAGCCAGACATACAGAAACAAATTCTAATATTCTTTATTGCTAACCACTGCTTTAGCATTACAATACCTGACTACAGTCAAATTGTAGTCGGGTAAAGTAATGCTAAAGCAGCAGGTCTACAATGTTAACATAACTAGTGCTAAAACAATTAGTCAATTGATTGATTGGCCTATCGAGCAAAGTTATTTATGGATCTAGCTTGTCCAGTGTGAATATTTGCGGATTATCTTTTGGATTGTTGGCTGGACAACACATTCATCGAATGTCAACCAGCGACGCTAACACTCTTTTTTTGTAACGGAACGTACAGTACATTGTTACAATTTAAATGCAACTAAAACTGGGAAAATACTGTTTTCATTGATCTTGTATGTTGTGTTAACTCACACTACACAATTTAATCTGCAGTGTATTCAAAGTAAGAATAAAAAAGAAAAATATGGTGCTGCAGATGGCTAAAACATATAGACAGTCTGGTCTGTCTGTTCTGCAGTGTAGTTCAGTTTTATATCACAGCAGTCTCAAGACCGATCCGTGGCTAAAATCAGGCTGTACGATGTCTTTCCAGCTTAAGACTACCTAAACACACAATTCCTCTTGCAGAAGGAAACCATTGCAAGAGAACAGCAAATACAAAACCCTTCATGAAACACAGATTCAAATCTAGTTTTGCCCTTGTTTCACTCTTTATTTCCTCACTTGTTCTTTTCTTAATCACCCCCCTCCTGTTTTCCTTCCTCTGACTCTTAACAGGATCACAGTTGTCTGATTGCAGTCATCAGGTCATTAACATGTAAACAAACAGTACTGTTCTACATACAATTCTGCGCAGGTGTCTCTGCTAATACAATTAAATCGAGCGGTGTGGAAGTATCGGTGGCAATTACAGCTAATGGTGTGTGTGTGTGTGTGTGTGTGTGTGTGTGTGTGTGTGTGTGTGTGTGTGTAAATGACAGTATGTGTTTAAAAGGGTGACTGATGACATTATTCTTTGAAGTGGACAATGTTGTTTAGATTTTTGATAAGGATCTCCTAAATGTGGTTATTAAAGCTCCAGTACACAGTATATTTTATATTAACAATGGATAATGTGTTTCATGTGAAAGGTGTAACTCATGGTGGCTTTTTAATTCAATTTCAATATAATTTTATTTATAGTATCAAATCATAACAAGAGTTATCTCGAGACACTTTACAGATAGAGTAGGTCTAGACCACACTCTATAATTTATAAAGTCCCAACAATTCTAGTAATTCCCCCAAGAGCAAGCATAGTGCGACACCGTCTTTTAGTTCAGAGTTTTGGTTTAACAGCACATTTACCACCGCTACATTTCCAGATATGTTTCTCAGGTGTTGGTGGAGACCAAACCAGAGCTAAAATTAAATTGAGTGTTGGACTTACATTCATCTGTCTGCTGGATGTGGTAGGCAGGTTAGTAAGCAACTGTTTGCCAACATCTTAGATTTTTTCAGCATGCGTTACTGCCCCCATCTTGCCACAAAATCAAATAATGCAATTAATGCTTTAAGGAATTGTAACCAACCTGTGTACTGACTAAGTGGGACATTTTACAGTTAAAAAAATACTCTTGTCAGTGCTCAAGTCTAATGGAGACTACCTCAAATATACTGTTATCTTTGGTTTTTCTGGACTGACGGTTCTTGTTATTTATTGGCTGACTTATATACACAGACACTGATATATCTGTGATAAGATAAATTGTATATTAATATATAACAAGCTGATGTCAGAGAAGCCGGTGCAGAGCTAACAGCAACGTTGGCTAAAAACAACCGACCTCTACAGCAAAAAGGTATGTGTGGAAGGTAGATGAAACTGTCCCGAGCAGCCTCGATCCTAAAAATCGGAATATACTGAGGGCGTGCAGAAGGGAACAGTTTTCTCACCGAGCAGTCTCTGTGGCCAAAAAACTTGTACACAAACCATGTGATAGTAAATGTTTTCCTGAAAAAATGAAAATAGCCAAAGTGATTTCTCTTTAAAAATCTGGAGACAGACATGTTTTCTCCAACTACAGACCAGTATCTCTGCTTCCACAATTCTCCAAAATGTTAGAGAAATTTTTTGTAGCCAGGTTAGACAAATTTACTGACAAGTATAATATTTTAAGCAGCAATAAATATGGTTTTAGATCCAAGCAATACACAACAATGGCACTTATGTAATTAACTGAAGAAATATTCACTGCAATTGATAAGAAACAGTATTTAATAAGCATCTTTGTTGACCTCAAAAAAGCATTCAATACCATAGACCATATCATACTCCTTAACAAACTTATAAATACGTGTGGGGTACCGCAGAGGTCCATTCTTGGACCAAAACTGTTTAATTTGCATATTAACGATCTCGTAGTATCCAAACAGCTTAAGTGTATTCTGTTTGCTGATGATACCACTTTATTTTATCCTGGGACAACCATAACACAGGTTTTGGGCATAGTTGAAAAGTAATTAGAAAAACTGAAAAAAAGGTTTTGATATGAATAAATTATCAATGAATCTAACAACAAACTTACTTAAACAATACAAAGATTTGTCAAATCCATTGATTGTTCAGTTAAAGTTGTTTCAGGATCTAGTAGAAGTATGTATGAAGCGCACAAAAGAATTTTGCCTGCCAACATCCAGAGAAGGTTTGAAAACAGAGAAAGTCATCACATTTTCAAAGGAACTGAGATATTTAAAAAAAAACGAGATACAGAACCAATCTGAGGGAACGTTGCATCACATTAAAGGGTCAGTTAATGGAACAATTTCAACAGTGAAACCAAAGAATCTAAGACAAACATTTTATTTAAAAAAAAACAAACAATTAAAGCAAATATGTTGAGTCAATATGAAATATGTTAATTCTGTTCTTTTGTAGGGAAGGGAAGAGTTTTATTATTTAATTATTTGTTTTATTAATGTTTGTTTTGTGAAAGAGGGGCAGAACAGCTGATGACTGCGGTAAGACCAGAGGTGGGGGTTTGTGCATTTATGTGAATAAAAACGTGGTGCACAGACACTACCGTCACAGAGAGTCACTGCTCAGCTAACCTTGAGTATCTCATGGTTAAGTGTAGACCTTTCTGTTTGCCCAGAGAGTTTACATCAACTGTAGTAACAGCAGCCTACATACCTCCGGATGCTAATGCTAAGATTGCCATGAAAGAACTGCATTCTGCTATTAGTAAACAACAATCTCTGCATCCCGAGGCAGTCTACATTGTCGCGGGTGACTTCCACCACTCGAATTTAAAGACTGTACTGCCTAAATTCCATCAAAATGTATCATGCCCCACAAGCGGAGAAAAGATTTTAGACCAAGTGTACACAAATGTGGCTGATGGATACAAAGCTGCTCCCCTTCCCCATCTAGGACATTCAAATCACCTCTCTTTGTTTCTACTGCCCAAGTATTCAGCACTCATCAAACGTGTGAAACCAACAGTAAGGACAGTCAAAGTGTGGCCAGAGGGAGCTGACTCGGCACTTCAGCAGCGTTTTGGAAACACTGACAGGAGAGTGTTCGCAACTCAGGTCACCCACGACTCCCACACGGACATTGATTGATATGCCTCCTCCGTTCTGGACTGTATCAACTCAAACATCAACAGTGTCACTACCCTCAAACGGATTACCACTTTCCCTAATCAGAAGCCATGAATGAACAGTGAGGTCAGACTCTTGTCAAGCCTATAGCTCATCCAGGGCTAACCTGAATGGGGGCATCAAAAAGGCCAAGCACAACCACAAGCTAAGGATTGAGGATAACTTCAAGAACAACTCTGACCCCCGACGCATGTGGCAAGGCATCCAGGCCATCACAGACTACAAAGCTACTAACTCCACCCCCCCCTGTCACCAACACCTCCTTGCCTGATGAGCTGAACCACTTCTATGGCTGCTTTGATAGGGAAAACAAGGAGGTGGCCATCAAGGCTGTGGTCTCTGCAGATCACCGGCCCCTCACACTTTCCACCACCGATGTGTGTGTGGCACTGAGCAGGATTAATGCACGCAAGGCTGCTGGTCCTGATGGTATCCCTGGTCGCGTACTCCGGGCCTGTGCTGTGCAGCTGACTGAGGTTTGGACTGACATATTTAATCTGTCACTAGCCCAAGCAGCTGTGTTTTAAAACCACCTCCATTGTGCCGGTGCCAAAACACTCCACTGCAACAAGCCTTAATGACTTCCGTCCAGTTGCACTCACCCCCATCAGTATGAAGTGCTTTGAGAGGCTGATCCTGGCCCATCTCAAGACCTGCTTACTACCCTCACTGGACCCCTTCCAATTCGCCTACCGTCAGAACAGGAGCACAGAGGATGCCATCTCTACGGCACTTCACTCTGCCCTGTCCCACCTTGACAATAGCAACACCTATGTGAGAATGCTGTTCATTAACTTTAGTTCAGCATTCAACACCATCATTCAACTGATCACCAAACTCAGTGAACTGGGCATCAATACCTCTCTCTGTAACTGGATTCTGGATGTCCTAACTAACAGACCTCAGTCTGTTAGGTTAGATAATCACACCTCCTCAACTATCACAGGGATGTGTGCTGAGCCCTCTCTTTTACTCCCTCTTCACCTACGACTGCACACCTGTACATGGCTCTAACACCATTGTCAAGTTTGCAGACGACACTATGGTGATTGGTCTCATCAGCAACAACGATGAGACGGCCTACAGGGAGGAGGTCCAGCACCTATCATCATGGTGCACTGACAACAACCTGGCTCTCAACACCAAGAAGACCAAAGAGCTCATTGTGGACTTCAGGAAGTCTAAAGCTAGCACACACAACCCCATTCTCATCAACGGGACTGAGGTGGAGCGTGTCACCAGCTTCAAGTTTCTGGGTGTCCACATCTCTGAGGACTTCTCTTGGACCCTCAACACCTCTACCCTGATCAAGAAGGCTCACCAGCGTCTCTTCTTTCTGAGGAGACTCAAGAAGGTCCACCTGTCTCCTCAGATCCTGGTGAACTTCTACCGCTGCACCATCGAGAGCATCCTCACCAACTGTGTCACGGTTTGGTATGGCAACTGCTCTGCCCATGACCGGAAAGTAGGGCTGGGCCATATGGAGAAAATCAAATATCACGATATTTTTGATCAAACACCTCGATGTCGATATTGCAACGATATTGTAGTGTTGACTATTGGTGCTTTCACAAAACATCTTCCACATTTAGATTTTAGATAAATAATCATCAATAATGTGGATATAATGAGTAAGTGGTTAAAGGCAAATAATAGAACAGCTTGAACAGTCTGGTAAATTCAGAAAATGACACCACTTTACTGTAATGCAGCCTTTAAAACCAGGAAAAGACAAAACATGTAACGATATTACAATTCTTCAAAATCTAAGACGATATCTAGTCTCATATCACGATCTCGATATAATATTGAAATATTTCCCAGCTCTACCGGAAAGCACTGCACAGGGTGGTGAAAACTGCCCAACGCATCACCGGTTCCTCACTCCCCTCCATCGAGGCCATCCAGGGCAAGCGATGCTTGCGTAAGGCGTGCAGCATCATCAAAGACGCACCCGAACCAGCAGGTTCAGAGGAAGCTTCTTTCCTGCGGCTGTCACCCTACTGAACTCTAACTCTGCATCCCGGTGACAATTAACCTACTAAGCCGGTACATGTTTCAATGTTCATACATTGTTCATATTACATAGCCATATTTATTCTGCTCTTATAACACTACAATGTATTTCTTGTCCTGCCTATGCACCACCTGTCTATACGTGAATATCACATTGCACTTTTCTGCTTTTTTGCACTTCTGGTTGGACGCAAACTGCATTTCATTGTCTTTGTACTTGTACTCTGCACAATGACAATAAAGTTGAATCTAATCTAATTATATAAGATGAATCTTTCTGCTCCTTTTCATTCAGGACTTTACAGTTTGTGTTTGCATTAAGTTGTTGTTTAATAAATGAAATAAACATATATAATAAATAAATGTAGTGGTTGGCCCTGGCCAGGAGACACTTGTTGGAGTTTGTGGCTGCGTGCTGTGTGAGGGGCATTTCATCAATTTTACTCATCAAGATCAGTTTACTTTTCATGGTTAGTACTACTTAACCTGTGAATAGCTGTATTATGTCTTCTGTGGCACTGGAGGAGCTTTGTCAAGTCTGAGAAAGTAACCCTGATGATGTAATTGTGATGTCATCAGTTATTGCTATCTCAGTTTGGGATTGGAGCATGGAGTTTGAAAGATATGGGCGTTAACCATGCAAGGAAAAACTAACAAAAACACTATCCAGTTGCATTATGGGAAATGTTAGAGCTTGGGCTAGTTATTAGCTATTAGTTGTGGGAACTAATAGTCAGAATAAGTCGGCCTCTGCTGCTTTCATTTTGACCATCATTTTTTAAAATCTGTCTCTCTTCCAGGGCAACCTGCCAAAATACTCCCATAATGCCCTTGTGGTCCAGGCGATGAAGACCAACCTGACAGACCCTGACATGCACGTGCTGTTCTTCGACGTGGAGGCGGTGATCATTCAGCTGCTGACAGAGGAAGCCCAGAGACCGAGCCCCACGCTGGTGTCTCCAGAGACGCTGCAGAAGAGCCAGGCTGGGGCTGATAAGGGGGGGTCCTTCCTGGCCAACAAGATCTTCAAACAGGTCAGTAAACACAAAGGAAAAGAAGGGAAAATTCATTGGTCCTAAACAATCAAAATCAGCATGTACTGTAAATTGGCTAATAAAGGTTATAATGCTAGGACGTGTTGTCTGAATTTTTTCAGGATTTTCATTATTTTGTGTCTTATTTTTACTCTTATGCTTTTCTTTTACCATTTTCTTTTTTTTTCTCTTTTAAATAAAATTGTCCCCTGTCTAAACCAGGTGAAGGAAACGATGAAGGAGACCATCAAGGAGCACCTGTTAGACGAAGACGAGGAGGAGGAGGAGGAGATGAGGAGGCGGGAGGAGAAGTCCAAGTCTTTGAGTCTGCTGGAGTACAACCTAACGATGGACACGGCCAAACTCTTCATGTCCTGCCTGCATGCCTGGGGTCTCAACGAACAGCTTGATGGCATCTGTCTGGAGCGACTGGGCATGCTTAGACCGCACTGCCCCATCTCCTTCGGCCTGATTTCCAGAGGAGGTCACATGTCCCTTATGCTGCCTACCTTCAAGGTACTTTGATCAATATCCATCAGGCTGATATTAGACCCCTGTCAAGCTAAACAATCCTGTATATGCCTCTATATTACAAGATACCAAAGCAGAAATATATAGAGCACAGTAAAAAAGTTTTTTTAAAACCATTTTTTTTACTTATTGAAAAGATGATAAGAAGACTAACTGATAATGGAATTAATCATTACTGCCCTGAGTACTAAATGACACTAGATACCTTTTTCCAAACTAATAATGAATAACATACAGTAAAAGATGGGATCTTGTTGTATTCCATACATTCTTATACATTCTTATATTCCAACACCCCAGTTGTAATTACTATTACTAGTGTTATTATTATTTTATTCATATAGAACTTCAACTTCAGACATGACAGTTCTAACAGTATTAGTAAGTGATTTTTTTAGCACAATGTTGTACCACCTTTATGGAACAAGTGTCATAAAGTACTTCACCAGTCAATGAACACAACTAAACACCAACAAATAACAAACTGAGATCATGCACAGAGCATCAGGTCTATCGGGCAGATCCTGTTTAAAATGTTCACATTTTAATCAGTGAAGTGGGAGATGACAGCAAACACATTCTGCAGTCTATAATGTCTGAGCTGAGTAAAACACACTCATGTTGACCTGTATTTCCAGGGTCCCTGGTTCATTTGTCTGCCTCTGTTTCCCAGGAGTCCTTGCTGCGGCAGTTGTCCCTGGCGACTGGTCTGAAGCTGACTCTGACTGACATTGTTGGGAAGGGGACGTATGGCGTTTCAAGGGCCGTCACCACACAGCACCTGCTGTCTGTAATTTCATTGGCCAACACTCTGATGGGCATGACCAATGCCACCTTCGTCGGAGAGCACATGAAGAAAGCACCAGTCAGGTAACACACACACTAACACATACACACACACACACGATCAAAATCTCCAGCTCTTACTTTAGATTGTTTTAAGTATCTTCTGAGACACTATATCATTTTGGTTAAACCTTAATTTTGAATTTAGAGGTTTTCCTATTCCTTTCAATACCGTCGGAACTTTCTTTGAGCAGCATCTAGTCGCCGTTAGAAGCAGCTCTGACTTCAACGCTCTGGGTAAAAAACTTGGCATCAATTTTGAGATTAGTGGACATCCGTTAATGAAATTTAACCTGGCTTCAGTATCTTTGGAGCACTACCCACAAAACCAGAACCATTTGGTTTAAACACAGACATGTTCCTTAATAGTGCTGATTGTAGCTGTATGTATAGAATTGAACCTTAGCTCAACATATCTGGATTCACCAGGAAGAAAAAAACCACCCTGATCTATCATCAGTGATTCCAGCTGAAAAACAAAAATAACAACCCAAACAAACGGAACAGAAACTGAATTCAAAGCACATAACACAGACGCTGTTCACATGCACAATAATACCAGCAGCAGCTGAAGTTCAACTACTGTCAAATTGTGAAGTCTGTGAAGCAGATTGTTTAGTCTGTCTGAGCTCTCATTGTGCCCTGAAAGATTTAACACTGCTGCTGTAACACCAACACAACATTTCATAATTCCTTTAACCCTGCACAGAATAACCCTGCAGGGAGGGCGAGCGGGGAAGGAGTCAGGGAGGAAAACACAAAGAAAGAGAAAAAGTTTTTTTAAGGGAGAAAGGTGGTGATACGGTTGTTTGTATCAAACTCCTCTGACTTTTATTTCACTTGTTTTCAGTCTATAATTTAGTTATCTTTGTGTTTTATAATCTTTGTTAAAAATCTTTAACAACTGGCTCTAATGTATTTAGCCTCTGTACATGTTTAGCCTTTCAGTGCTTTCAAGTTAATTTTGTACCTTAAAAGCCACTTAAATGTCTCCTAAAATTGAGATAAGAGAGAGATGATGAGAGAATTCTGTTCCTCAGTGGAGTCTTGTGATTACTGTAACTAGCCTGACATTACCATACCAAATCTCAAATGTGAATTAGTCTGAAACCTCTCTGTAAGATTTCAAAGGGCCGTTTTCAGACGTAGACCAAAATGCCTCTGGGCGCAATTCAATAGACTTGCAACCAATCAAAGCAACGAAACATGTGATGTAGTGCTGAGCGACCAGTGACCAAGTCTGCTTGGTGTAAATGACCAATCACAGGTGAGTAGTACCAGCCAATCACAGCCCATTAGGGTTGGACTAGGATGGGAAAAATAACATGTAAACAGACTACAGCGTGCAGAGATGAGGTGGTATATTATGAGTTGGTATGTTAAACTTTTGCCGAATCCTGTCAGAAGTACGGCAAACACATCGTTCTTCTCAAGAAAAGCGCTGTTGATTGTTCTTATTTTAGTGAAAATATACCGTCAAGTTTGTTCAATACGGATGCTATCGTGGCTTCAACAGAAAGTTCCACATCAGCTGCAGCCCTCATCTCAAACACACCCTGGATTAGATATACTGTTGTGATTGGCCTGGCACGTTTTAGGCCGCTGAAAATCTGTTCAATATGGAAGGTGACCAGACACTCTTCCAGCGCAAATAAAACATGAGCTCGCAGATTTACACACACACACACACACACACACACACACACACACACACACACACACACACACACACACACACACACACACACACACACACACACACACACACACACAGAGACAGAGACACAGGGCTTTTCGTAGTAGAGCTGCTAGGCCAGCTACAACACTGGTAACCACACAGTAACTCTCTCAAGGGGGCATACAAAATGTGCTTCTAGTGACTGTCAAAGCTCAAACAGACTCCCTGTCTTTCCAGCTGAGACACAGCCATATAATAGCCTACATGTAAACAGCAATAAAATACAAATTCTATTTAGTCTTTTTTTGATAATTAATATACAGAACAATATCACAGATTGTATATATATCCAGAACAAGTTTATGGATTATGCATTTGTAAGCGCATGAAGAGAAAAGATTAACAGAGACACTGACTGTGTGACACACCGCTGCTGCAGAATTATGAGCGCTGCAATGTCAAAACTTGTGCCATATGATGATATTACGATATCCAAAATCTAACACAATATCTAGTCTCATATCACAATATCGATACAATATCGATGTATTGCCCAGCCCTATTCCCCGATACCCAAATGAGCTTTATTCTATTGTTGTGTTCTCAGTTGTGAAAAATAAAATGTATCCATATACTCAGAACATTCCCCTTGGTGCTCTGTGTCATTTATAAGATCTTTCCCATTTGTCTATGGAGCAGTTCCAGACTTTATACTTGATGACATCCCAAATTTGAGTTTTAACACTCAGGTTTTTGGATTTGGTAGAGTTGTTCATTAATATTTTTGGACTGTCTTTGACCATAGGAATATCATGTATGCATTTTGAAAATGGGCATTATTCCTCTTTAAGGTCAAGACTGATTTCAAGTCTCAATTCAGTTGCGACAAGTCCGAGTCAAGTCTTAGGTCTTGTCAAAGCCAGTCTCAAGTTAAGTCTGATGATGTTGAGTGCATGTCCAAGTCACTTCTCAAGTCAGTTAAAATAAGTCCAAGTCAAGTCCTCAGGACACTTTTTATATAGAGCAGTGGCTTCATATATAGAGCAGTGGCTTCATTACAGAAAATATCCTGACTGTCCTATCTTAAGTTTCAAAGATAGGAAAAATCCTATCTTCCATTACAGAAGCAATTCCTAAACTCATGGCTGTGTCCTATCCTATTTCAGAGTCACCCTTTGCAAAAAAACAAAGTGCATATTCATCTGTACGACTGCTGGCAGAGCCCCATGCCTCCTTCTTGGCCTCTCCAGAGCCAGGCATAGCATGTCAATCAAATTTAAAATGAATCGTCTTGGCAGCCGATATATAGCCTAACTATCAATACATGGTCCGAGAAATTTAAAGTGTCAACATACGGCTTGATTAGCCTTTCACTCATTATATTTCAGTGTTCATGTTGTTCCACAACTTTAATTGTCATTGCCATACTGACCTTACAACAGTGCTGATGTCATTTTTGGAAGTTACTTAGAATTTAAGACAGAGCCTATGCCATCCTAATTTAGGATTATTAACTTGGAAATTGTTGGTTCCGTAATAGCTAAATTCCTATCCTATAATTAGATTGGATTTTCCCCTTCAGACTTAGGAAGTTTCTATAATGAGGCCCCAGGTCTAGACCACACTTTAATTTACAGAGACTCAACATTCCCCCATAAGCGACAGAGGCAAGAAAAAAACTCCCATTTCTCGTCTTAGGTTAAGCAAGTTAAGTCCTAAGTCAAACTTCAAGACTTTTCAAAGCAATCATTGAGTCAAGTCTCAAGTCCCTGAAAGCAAGTCCAATTGAAGTATAAAGTGTTTACTTTATACCGAGACCAGTTCAAATCAAGTCTTAAGTCTTGTCAAAGACAATCTGAAGTCCTTGAGAGCAAGTCTAAGTCAAGTCTTAAGTCTTCAAAAGCAAATTACAAGTCATTTTCAAGTCTTTCAGGTTTCAAGGATGCTTACCATTGCTGCTTTAACATTTTATTGGCTTCTCAGGACAATAACAATTGCCCAATTGCTTTCAATGGCGGCAACCATGTTTCCTGTTTAAAGGAAACCAACAACAAAACCACTGTCTGTCTGTAGTGGGATCTTTCATCTCATTCTGCTGTGCCATGATGACAAAATTACATGTTTCAACTTAATCAAAATAGGCTAGAGGCAGACTGAGCTGATAAACAGGAATTGGCATTTAGAACATTAGAAACAAAGAGCACCACAGCAGGAGGACAGGGGAGACCGCACAGCCTGGAAACCTTTTCAAAGGTGTTTATTACTTTCTCAGAAACGAAGAAAAACTTCTCTTTTGTGGTATGTTCAGAAGGACTTCTTTATAAAACTTCTATCTGGTTGTCTCCACTTTGACACTCCAAACCAGCACTTGTGAATATTTGAAAATCTTTGGCTTTTTCATGTTCCCCCCATCATACATTTATGACAGCAGAAAAGCTTCCTTCCTTGTATGCTGGAGTTTGAAAAGAAGTGCTCCTCAACTCTTACGGTTTGAGTATTTCATCACAACAACCACAACAGCACCCCCTTCACCAGGCCCGGATTGGCTAATTGGGAGCACCGGGAGAATTCCCGGTGGGCCAGTCTGTTTTTTGGTCGCGAGGGCCGGCGTTCAGTCATGGGTTAGGGTTAGGTAGGCTGTCCCTAGGCTGCCTGCACTCAGAGCCCACTCTTTTTATTTATTTATTCTTGCAGCCCACTGTTCTCTATCATGCAGCCCACTACAGAGTGCAGTCTGGTTATTATGAGGTGCTGTGTTTTGACCCCTCCGATGGCACCTTGCTCAAAAAACAAACAAACCGTCACATCATACACTTCAGTAAGTGGTGCTTGTTACAATGTGACCGCGACATGCGAGCAAAAAGAAGCTATACAAATGGATAACAGCAAGAGCAAAGGCGACGCTGAAAAGGCGAGGAGCTCTAGAAAGCGTCGCAGCCACTGAAGACTGAGCAACTTTTTCCATTAAAACCTGCGAGAGTGAAACGCCAAATGGAGACTATGAGACTGGTAGGCTAAGCTAGTTAGGAGCAGTGCAAGATGCTAGCGGCTGTGCAAAACACAATACAACGTTGCCTGCAAACCAGCGTTCATGTTTATGAATCAAACTTTTTCTTGTAGCTACTCAGCAGCAGCCACTAGTCCAGTTTGCTGCTAACAGTGAAGAGCCAAGCAGCAGCCATGAGCCCAGAACTCCAGAGTGGGCAGGTAGGATTGCTCATAAGAACTAGAATTAAAATGGAGTATGGTGTAGACCTGAAAAAGATAATCAATGATGCCATATGATTCACACTAATAAAACATACTTGACTTGATCAGAAAGCTTTGTAAAAAGGGGAGATTTGTGCTGAGAAGTATGAGACTTTTTTAAAATGTGATTTAGTGTCAATAGCAGCGCCAGTAGTGTGCATAGCTTCTGTCAGTGTGAAAGGCAAAGGTAAGCTGTTGTACCACAGTGTGTGAACAAGCAAACATGATCAGATTAGTTACAATATAACCACATTATATGCCCAAATGTTACTAGTGACGCATTATGCTTATCATCAAAAGTAGGACAGCAAAGCTCATGACTGAAGGGGAATAGGATAAAAGTGATATGAAATATTATACAGATTTTTATTTATTCTTTTATTTCCTTTCAAGGTTTGGATATCTGATAGATTCTGATATTGTTGAACATCACTGTGTTGTTGTAAAGATGTTGTTAACTGTTATAATAAATCTACATTGTAAAGCAACACTTAATGTGTTTGCACTGAATTGGAAATTATATATAGTCATATCAAGCACCGTATTCCTCCAGACATTATAAAGAGTATTTCCACATTGAGCTGGCTATAGTAGAATAAACATATCTTTTTCTCTCTGTATCGGGTAGATTTAGTTGTTTTCCTGTTGGTCAGGTGTGGTCAGAGGTCATCTTCAGTGTTTACTTCACTGAAGATGAAGTGCTTGTTGAGTATTTTCTTTTCCCTCCACAATAAAATAGCATTTGCATTAGGTGCACTGTGGACACATTCATAAACCCATAATCTGTACATATGGATGGATTTTACTCTCCAATAAAAATATATTATATATTTCCCTGTCTCGAGCGCCTGGTGGCCGGGTTTGCCACGGAGCCCGGCCGGGCACAGCCCGAAAAAGCTACGTGGCACCTCTCTCTCCAACCCATGGGCCCACCACCTGTGGGAGGAACCGCTGGGGTCGGGTGCGCTGCCACATGGGTGGCAGTGAAGGTCAGGGGCCTCGACGGACCAGACCCGGGCAGCAGACGCTGGCTCTGGGGACGTGGAACGTCACCTCTCTGTGGGGGAAGGAACCGGAACTTGTGCGGGAGGTGGAGCGCTACCAGTTGGATCTGGTGGGGCTTACCTCTACGCACAGTCTCGGTTCTGGAACCATACTCCTGGATAGGGGTTGGACTCTTTTCTTCTCCGCAGTTGCCCAGGGTGTGAGGCGCCGGGCGGGTGTGGGGATACTCACAAGCCCCCGGCTGAGCGCCGCTACGTTGGAGTTTACCCCGGTGGACGAGAGGGTCGCCTCCCTACGCCTGCAGGTTGTGGGGGGGAAAACTCTGACTGTTGTTTGTGCGTATGCACCAAACAAGAGCTCGGAGTATTCGGCCTTCTTGGAGACCTTGAATGGAGTCCTGTATGGGGCTCCAGTAGGGGACTCCATAGTTCTGCTGGGGGACTTCAACGCGCACGTGGGCAATGATGGAGACACATGGAGAGGCGTGATTGGGAGGAACGGCCTCCCTGATCTAAACCAGAGTGGTTGTTTTTTGTTGGACTTCTGTGCTAGTCATGGATTGTCTATAACGAACACCATGTTCGAACATAGGGATGCTCATAAGTGTACTTGGTACCAGAGCACCCTAGGCCAAAGGTCAATGATCGATTTTATAATCGTTTCATCTGATCCGAGGCCGTATGTTTTGGACACTCGGGTGAAGAGAGGGGCAGAGCTGTCAACTGATCACCATCTGGTGGTGAGTTGGGTCAGAGGGTGGGGGAAGACTCTGGACAGACCTGGTAAACCCAAACGGGTAGTGCGGGTGAACTGGGAACGTCTGGAGGAGGCCCCTGTCCGACAGACTTTCAACTCACACCTCCGGCGGAGCTTTTCGTGCATCCCTGTGGAGGCTGGGGGCATTGAACCCGAGTGGACAATGTTCAAAGTTTCCATTGCTGAAGCTGCGGCGGGGAGCTGTGGTCTTAGGGTCTTAGGTGCCTCAAGGGGCGGCAACCCACGAACACCGTGGTGGACACCGGTGGTCAGGGAAGCCGTCCGACTGAAGAAGGAGTCTTTCTGGGATATGTTATCCCAGGGGACTCCGGAGGCAGTTGCAAGGTACCGAAGGGCCCGAAGGGCTGCAGCCTCTGCCGTGAAAGAGGCAAAGCAGCGGGTGTGGGAGAAGTTCGGAGAAGACATGGAGAAGGACTTTCGGTCGGCACCAAGGTGCTTCTGGAAAACCGTTCGCCACCTCAGGAGGGGGAAGCGGGGAACCATCCAAGCTGTGTACAGTAAGGATGGGACGCTGCTGACCTCAACTAAGGAGGTAATAGGGCGGTGGAAGGAGCACTTTGAGGAACTCCTAAATCCGACTAATACGCCCTCTATGGTAGAGGCAGAGCTGGAGGATGATGGGGGATTGTCGTCAATTTCCCTGGTGGAAGTTGCTGAGGTAGTTAAACAACTCCACAGTGGCAAAGCCCCAGGGATTGATGAGATCCGTCCAGAAATGCTTAAAGCTCTGGGTGTGGAGGGGTTGTCTTGGTTGACACGCCTCTTCAACATTGCGTGGAAGTCGGGGACGGTGCCTAAGGAGTGGCAGACCGGGGTGGTGGTTCCCCTTTTCAAAAAGGGGGACCAGAGGGTGTGTGCCAATTATAGGGGTATCACACTTCTCAGCCTCCCCGGTAAAGTCTACTCCAAGGTGCTGGAAAGGAGGGTTCGGTCGATAGTCGAACCTCAGGTTGAAGAGGAACAATGCGGATTCCGTCCTGGTCGTGGAACAACGGACCAGATCTTTACTCTCACAAGGATCCTGGAGGGAGCCTGGGAGTATGCCCAACCGGTCTACATGTGCTTTGTGGATCTGGAGAAGGCGTATGACCGGGTCCCCCGGGAGAGTATGGGGTGAGGGGGTCCCTTCTCAGGGCCATCCAATCTCTGTACGACCAAAGCGAGAGCTGTGTCCGGGTTCTCGGCAGTAAGTCGGACTCGTTTCAGGTGAGAGTTGGCCTCCGCCAGGGCTGCGCTTTGTCACCAATCCTGTTTGTAGTATTTATGGACAGGATATCGAGGCGTAGTCGGGGTGGAGAGGGGTTGCAGTTTGGTGAGCTGGGGATCTCATCGCTGCTTTTTGCAGATGATGTGGTCCTGATGGCATCGTCGGCCTGTGACCTTCAGCACTCACTGGATCGGTTCGCAGCTGAGTGTGAAGCGGCTGGGATGAGGATCAGCACCTCTAAATCTGAGGCCATGGTTCTCAGCAGGAAACCGATGGAGTGCCTTCTCCAGGTAGGGAATGAGTCTTTACCCCAAGTGAAGGAGTTCAAGTACCTTGGAGTCTTGTTCGCGAGTGAGGGAACAATGGAGCGGGAGATTGGTCGGAGAATCGGCGCAGTGGGTGCGGTATTACACTCAATTTATCGCACCGTTGTGACGAAAAGAGAGCTGAGCCAGAAGGCAAAGCTCTCAATCTACCAGTCAGTTTTCGTTCCTACCCTCACCTATGGTCATGAAGGCTGGGTCATGACCGAAAGAACGAGATCCAGGGTACAAGCGGCCGAAATGGGTTTCCTCAGGAGGGTGGCTGGCGTCTCCCTTAGAGATAGGGTGAGAAGCTCAGTCATCCGTGAGGAGCTCGGAGTAGAGCCGCTGCTCCTTCGCGTCGAAAGGAGCCAGTTGAGGTGGTTCGGGCATCTGGTAAGGATGCCCCCTGGGCGCCTCCCTAGGGAGGTTTTCCAGGCACGTCCAGCTGGGAGGAGGCCTCGGGGAAGACCCAGGACTAGGTGGAGGGATTATATCTCCAACCTGGCCTGGGAACGCCTCGGGATCCCCCAGTCGGAGCTGGTTAATGTGGCTCGGGAAAGGGAAGTTTGGGGTCCCCTGCTGGAGCTGCTACCCCCGCGACCCGTTACCGGATAAGCGGAAGAAGATGGATGGATGGAAGTGTGTGTGTGTGTGTGTGTGTGTGTGTGTGTGTGATAGACACAGAGAGATACAGAGAAAGAGGGGTTGCCAGTGTGTTTTATAGTGAAAAGCAGTGAGTGTATGTTTGTATGTATGAGAGAGAGTCGAGTGGGGTGAATAATAATATTAATAATAATGATAATTTTGAAAGTTGAAAAGTTTGAAAGTGAAAGTTGTGGATAGTGCCTGGTACGATACTGATCCGTTCCAAGCGAGCTGAGCCTATACTAGAAGATGTAGTTGAAACACTGCAGACCACTGATTGGTCAGAGAGAATCGGCACTAGCCTGACACGGGACATCCTGCACAAACCCATCAGTTTTTAAATAGCCAAGCTACCTTAAGTAGTGACTGCAATTTTCACTTGAGCCAGATTTAAGCCAAAAATTACGCTGTACACCAAGTTGTACACTACTTACACTACGCCGTACAATTGAAGTGCAGGCAAAATAGATGTGCAAGTGTTTCTACCCTGTTTGTAATAACAATCTCACTAATATAGTCAATACTAACCCTTTGTAACATCCTCTTGTTGCTTTTCAAATTGTCCTTGCAGTAGATTTTTGGCATTTTTAACTGCTTGTTGCCTGGCAACCGTTATTGATTACTCCATTGATTGTTGTATTGGAAATGTTTGTGTGTCTCTGAAAGTTAGACGCCTCCAGTCTGTTCAGACTCAGGATTGTGTCCTCCACCTAAAATTCAATAGGCTGGAGCCTGAGCGCACGCACACACACCACACACACCACACACACCACACACACCACACACACACACACACACACACACACACACACACACACACACACACACACACACACACACACACACACACACAAACCCTCCTCAATCCTCCCTGCTCCTTTTAATATTTCATGCCTCCTCTTTGTGATCCTCCTCCAGGCCTCCCAGACCAGGAGGAACCCCGGAGACTCCTCGCAGGACACTGGCTGCCCCCCCTCAGCCCTCCAACCCAGCACTACAGGCCCAGATCAAACAAGGTAACTATAAAAGGGGAGGGGGTGCTGGCTTCACACACCCCAGGGCCCTGCGGGGACGGTGGGAGGGAGGAGAGGTGGCCGTTTGATAATGCAGCCCACAGGCAATGAAACCCACAGAGAGTTATAAAAAACTGAAATATCCCAGGATGAAGCTGATGCCGTTTCCTTGGTCAGCAGGTCTTTAAAGGGGTATTCTGCTGTTTTTGACATGAGGGTGGAGTTGTTCCAAATTCAGCTTGAGTACAAATCTCTGACTGCAGCTTTGCAGCATTTTTATCCATGAAAGAATTATTGAGCACTGAATTTGTTAATTCAGGAAAACAAAGAAACAGTTTCACGTTAATACTGTACTACCTCAGTCTGTACTCTCTTGGTGGTTATTGGGTTCTGTGCCTTGCTCAATAGAACTTTAAAGGGAGTTTTTGGGGTAGAGGCTGATTCACGTTCACTTTGACAGCCTCAGTTTTTCAAGTTGAGAGGTTCATACCGGAAATATTGAGGCTGTCCTCACAAGAAACACAGCATTGTGTTTTGTTCAAAATTCTAAAATAACTTGTTTATCTACTGTGTTTATGCTTACCTGACAGGGGCCTTTTGTTGCCATGTGAATTATAACTGTTGTCTGTCAGGAACAAAGGAAAGAGAAGTGCAATGTTTTTATAGTGCTGCAAAACCTTTTGGAGTAGGTTAGGATGGATGGTTAGTTGGTCAATAGATAGATGACGCATGAGACCACCGTTAACATCCCTTCACCGAGCAACAGTCAACGTTGGTTTGTTTGAACCATGATCACAACCTGTCTCTAAACCTAAACAAGTAGTAACTAAACTTGAATTATAGTGGTGGCAGAAAAGATCATTTTTATAACGATCATTTGTGACAGTTTTGGAAGCCAGTGATAAGGATAAGAAAATAACTTGTATTGGAAGGCAGGGACACCCTATTATGTCCTTTTTAGTTTTTTAATTCCCACTTGTTGGAATTATTATGGTATGCATTTTACCAGTATGAATCACATGAAAGATATTTGATTTTATCTAATCATCAGCATAGTCAGACATTTTTTAGAATCAAGGCAACATATTCTGTTTTGGTGTACACGTGGTACCTCTGTAGCCCCGAGTTTTTTAGGAGGCACACGTCCGCTTCGGCGAAGCTATGGTGAATTGTAACTGTTTTCACATAAGAGTGGTGGATGAAGCATCTATAGAGACCAAAAGAAAGAAAATGGAAATAGAGAGGAAGAGAATTTCACTTAGTAAAGGTGACATTTTGTGTGGAGTCTTTTCTTTGCAGAGAGAAACCCACTCTGGTTCACTGTAGGGGTTTTAACCAGCCGTCACCATCTGCCTATCACACACACACACACACACACACACACACACACACACACACACACACACACACACACACACACACACACACACAACCTACACACACACTACCTACAGCTACCTACCACACCATCAGGCTCAGTACCTACAAATACACACACTAAAAATCAAGTCTATATGAATACAGACACTGCACACACACACATATGCCATGGGTGGCACCCTTGGGTGTTCGGGGGAGGTGGGGGTTTTAGTGCTATTGTCCTGCTTTAATGGAGGCCAAGCGTGACAAGCACGTGGACTTATTCACGCCACACGCCTATTCACCACCATTCAGGGGGAACGCTCGGCCATGACCTTTGCTCAGCAAGCTACTCCCACCTGGTGTGTGTGTGTGTGTGTGTGTGTGTGTGTGTGTGTGTGTGTGTGTGTGTGTGTGTGTGTCAGGCTTTGTGAAGGAGAGCGCTGTTCACCGTCTCTTTTCACATGGAAATAAATGAGTAGGCCCCTCTAATATACTGCAACATTTACAGTGAGATTAACAGAGAGAGCAAGGTGTCTGCACATAATTTAACATGCCTAAAAAAACATCTTACAGTTACTATTTTACAATCATGTCCACACTAATTAAAAAAATGTTTTTGAAAAAAATCTTCATCTTTATTTTTCTCTGTTTCAGCCCTTTGTCCACACAAGCAATTTCCATCAGTGAAAACATACACTTTCTCAAGTGGATGTGAACAAAGCATAATTTGGGTTTATTGCAACATACTTATTTTCGTAGTTTTGTCCACTATTTCTATCATTGATAAAAAATGTTGCACTCACCAAGTTAATTTTTGAGATATGGTGCATAAATGATGGACCAAACAATTTCCAATACATTGCCATGTAAAATAAAGGCATTTTTATTTTTGCACAAAACCTACGGAGTGCTTTGGATTGTTTTTTAAGGAGACATGCACTTTCATAAATTTTGGAATTGAGATCCATTTCCACTCATGCAATGAGCCCTTCACATGAGAGGTAAACACAGTGCACCCGCAATATCCAAAGAGCACCTGTGGTTGAATACAAGAAAGACCCAGCAACGCTTCCACTTCTTCGTCTGCAATTACAATAACAAGTTTCAATAAACAGGAGTTATCCTTTAATAATCTAGGGGTAGTCAGAGAAAACAGAGCCTTCTGCTAATGTATGATTGTCAACACAGCCATGGACAACTTTCTTTTGTTTCCAATATGAGCTATACGGTGGCCGAGATGGTTCAACACAAACACAAAAGCTACAACACAAACACATAAGCTAAAACACAAACACAAAAGCTACAACACAAACGCAAAAGCTACAACACAAACGCAAAAGCTACAACACTAATACATAAGCGACAACGCAAACACAAAAGCTACAACACAAACGCAAAAGCTACAACACTAATACATAAGCGACAATGGAAGTGAGCGTGTTATTGACAAACGGAGCCGGCGGATGAGCAGGAGGAAAGTTCTTGTATGTTTGAGAAGTAAGTGAAACATGGTTCCTGGCTAATTATGATTACTGTCGCTACATGATTGTCACAAATAAGAAATGTTGTTCAATATCTTTTTTATTTTCATATGTATGTACTCTGCCATTTAGGCTACAAAGCTACAGCTATAACATCTAAATGGCGCCCAGCGTCTTTTAACACGCGAGTGCTACGTTTGAAGTCTATAGTTTGTCACGTTTAGTGAAGCTGTTTAAATCACACAAATATTATATCCCACTGTTACATGCTTGTAACTTGTTAACCGTATCTATCTGGTTATTGATCACCTCCCAGCGACAAATTCCCTCGATACGGTTGGTTTGGAAAGTGTGTGTGTGTGTGTGTGTGTGTGTGTGTGTGTGTGGTTATGGTTACATAAACAGATGTTTAAAGTGAATGCTAATTGTGTTACCTTCAATATGCTGCCTATTACAGTGTTAGGGGCGTAATATGTCATACATACACACATACACGGTCTATGTTCACGGTCATACACGGTTGGTCTGTATGAAATAAACCCAGAATTTGAATCATGACGTTGCTTCGTGATTACTCATAGACTGTATATTACCATTTGTTGCATGTTACATGTCCTCAGTCATACCCTACAAATAGGCACACACACACACACACACACACACACAAACAAAAAAACACTTTCCTTCGTACATACATATGAAAATACAAAGATATTGAACATCATTGCTTATTTGTGACAATCACTCTAGCGACAGTAATCATAATTAGCACTTCTCAAACATACAAGAACTTTCCTCTGTTTGTCAAAAAAAAACACTCACTTCCGTTGTCACTCACTTCCGTTGTCTCTTATGTATTTGTGTTGTGGCTTTTGTATTTGTGTTGTAGCTTTTGCGTTTGTGTTGTGGCGTTTGTGTTGTAGCTTTTGCGTTTGTGTTGTAGCTTTTGTATTTGTGTTGTAGCTTTTGTATTTGTGTTTTAGCTTTTGTGTTTGTGTTGAACCGTCTCAACCACTGTAGAGCTTAGACGATATGTTGATTAATGATTCAGAATTTACAGAAAAGTGTTATAACTGAATAACCATTTAAGTCATTTTTATTTGAATTATGCCAATTAGTCCTATTTTCTAGTTTCTCAGTTGTGCAGATTCACTGGTTTTCTTTGTCTTATGTAATAATAAACTGAATATCTTTGGGTTTCTGTAGGTTGTATAAAAACAATCACCCTCAGCTTTAGGAAAACGGGATTCACACTTTTCACTATTTTCTAATATTTTATAAACCGCAAAATACCTGCAGGTTAATTTTATCAGATGATGATGCTAATTCTGTATTCATATGTGGGCGTTTTGACTTCCAAATACCATTCATGTCGACATCAAAGTTATAGTTATGACATGGAAACTGGGAAGTACTTAAAGGTAATTAAATGCTTATTTAATGGCCATAGTAAAAAATACAGTGCTATACTGGCCATGCTGTGTTGTGACCATAGCATTTTGTTGTTGTTTTTGCCAGCCTTCATTAGGCTAAACCATATTCGACTGGCTTTTTTAGTGTGGATAAGATCATCTTTCTGCATTAGTGTGAACATGATCAGAATTTGAATGCCCAAGAAGTTAGCTACCTGAGTCATCATGTTAGATATGAATATTATCTATATAAGTATCATCTGCATATTGGATTGTTTTATGATGATTTCCCATTTTCCATGAAATTATAATAACAGGAAAACAAGAAAAAATAGTAACGTTCTAAGCGTAAAACAAAAGATACGTATAAACAGTACGTATAAAATATACGTATCAATTCAGAAATACGCAAGTCCTTTTGCATAAGTCCTTTACAGTGGCCACGATCAGCTTCAGTGGCTACGTTGCAGCCTGA
Organism: Sander lucioperca; assembly: GCF_008315115.2. Classification (NCBI taxonomy): domain Eukaryota; kingdom Metazoa; phylum Chordata; class Actinopteri; order Perciformes; family Percidae; genus Sander; species Sander lucioperca. Next base: position 28,750,555 of record NC_050186.1, on the reverse strand, counting down.
ATGCCACGCATCTGCAGCCGTTGGAATCCAGGTCAGCACGCACCAGTAGCCTCTTAACACTAACACCACATGGAATTCATCTCAGCTTGATATAATAACTTTGAAAAACACTGAATGACTTGCTTTTGAAGAATTTATTTTATATATAATATATATTTATATATATCACTTCCAAATGGCTGTTTTCAGCAGACCGATCACAGGCAATGAACTTGGGATATATATTATGTGTGTGTGTGGGTGTTCTTTTGCCTTAATACTTATTACAGTAATACCACCAAATTATACACTAAAGGTTTATGCATATTTGTACTTGTTGCGTTATGTGTTTTGACTGTTGCTGAAGTTATACCTTAAAAACAAGTCAATTTCTCAGGATTCCTGGAATAGTGTGCTTCTGCTCCCAGGCCAGGAAATATTGGGAAAAATATGAATCCCTACTACCTTGCATAGGCTTCGCAGCTTGTCTAGCTAATCTTTGGATTAATATGTTGTGATCCAACTTCAATAGTAGCACTAAAGTCTGAGGATTGTCTTTAAAACCCTGTCATCATTGTACAAAACAGTTTTTTCCAAAGCCAAACTTTTGAGGCAAACGATATTCAAGTGTGGCCACTCTGCTTGGTGAAGCACTTTTCCTTACGTCCACAGAGAGCAGCAGACCATTCACACATCACTGAATTAATGACGTAATACTGACATTTAAAGTATTACTTTTATCCTTCTGATAAAGCCAGTTTGGCCTCCTTTAATAATCAAGCTGGTAAAAAAGCTACAGACCTGAAGATACACTAAACATTCAGTCTTTTCCAAAATTATTAGTAATTCTCACTTGAGAAGTTAACAATTAATAATAATAAAAAATTGTGTTTCTTTACAATTTAACAAATTGTACATATTTTTATGATTTAGTTTTTGGTGTACAAATGTTTCTTTTCCAAGTTCAAAAGCTTTGACCTGTGACTCAACAACAGCATGCTTGAACTCAGACAAAATCTATAAAAGTTTAGCAAGGAATTGTTTATGGAGGAAAAACATTAGATGTGAAAGAGTGTACTTTACATACACATGGTTTTGGACAGTTTTGGACATTTGTCCGTGTACTAGTCAAAGTTTAATATTTGATTGCAATACTTAAATCAGAACTAAAGAGAGTCTTGTAATTCATTTTACTGTACAGGCACCATAAGTACATTATATCCATAATTCCTTTACCACTTGTGAGGCAGAAGGTTAAAATTAGTATTGAAGTATTAATGGCCATGATTATTTAATGATGTTACCACTAACATCCAAGCCTTTTCTAGAGGGCACTGTCCTGCAAGGCTCAACCATTAGCCCAGTACCTAAAGTATATAATACATAATATAAGGTGACAAAATTAGAGTTAACCTCCTTATACAGCAGATTGAAATTAACAAAAAAATCCTGCACCAATGCTGGCAAATTGCTGTTGACTGCCCTCAGCCATCTGCTGTCTATCTTTCTGATTTCTTTCTCACCCCTTCTGTTTCTCTCTTTACGCTGTTGTTCACCGCATGGCTTCAGCCTGCTGCCTGTTTTCTAGAAGGAAACCCGTTCCACAAACACACTCTCTTCAATATTTCTTTCACTGTACTTTCAGTCAATCTTTTTTTATTTGTGCACTTTCACATTAGCATGTTTCTTCTTTTCTTTACCACCAACTGATGATGGTGGCATGATGTTGCTCTAACAGTTTTCTCTGTTGTGTCCTGTTGTGCTACATGATGTGGTTGTTAGACTATTTTATTGACAGTTTTTCAATTTGTAACTCTTGCTGCTTAGCTGTCTTTATGTGAACAGTAAGGGTATGTACTGTCTATGACTGCATTATACTATACACTAATGTTATTAGTTAATTAAATATGTATATGTTCAGACATACTCTTCACTACTTTACTCTTTTATTGGCAAATGCCCTTGAAAATGAAAGTGTTTGAAACAACGTACTTGATCATATTTTTTTTTCTTAGCATAAAGGTTTCAGGTTTCTGGCCCTAGCACAAACATCAAATCTATATTCTTATTACAATTTGAACCAGGGCATAATATTTTACCTGCAGGTAAATTGGTAACATACATGTTGGTCATCCTTCTTCGAAAATAAGGTTCATGTTTTTTTTTTCAAATTGTTCCTACTAAATATGGGTTAATAAGATCCTCATGCCACAGTCTGAAACCTTAATGTTTTGTCTGCTTTTGTTTGCCTAGGTGTAGTTGTTTATTATCTCCAAACTAACAACTAATTTTTCTAATCTCTCTACCATGTGCTTGCTGGGAAATAAAGTGGCATCTTTGTTTCACTGGTGCTTCGTTTTGACATTGCTTTTTATATCTTGTCACTTTTATCTGCAGGAAGTCTTCATTTGTTGTCTGTTTTATTTTCGTTTTTAGTTTCATCTGTTTTATGCCGTTTTTTGTTTTGTGGATGTTTTGTTTGTAAGTTTCACTTTTATTTACTAATATTGAGTGAATAATTTTTCCTCTTTCTACTTTCGTTTTTGATACAGGATTTGTTTTACTTTAATTACACAGTAGCCATATTAGATCTACCTATAGCTAGGTGGGAAAAACACTGTCCAGAGGATGTTTACCTAGACGAAGACCAAAACAGTTTGTAGATGCCACCTGGACACAGCAATAGTAAAGTCAAATCAAAGGTTAATGAACTGGGTTAATCCACGTTAGCATATCTGAGTATCTGAATCTGAATTATTGGTATTAATTTCTTGGTATGAATTTAATAATTTGTACCACCAACCTAAGTTCAACATTGTTTGCTTGAACTACAGTACATGAGAATACAGTATGTATTTGAAATGATGGTGTTACATTAGAATATCTTAGTACTGTGCCAACATTCCTTTCTTTATGGGAACCATTGCTAATGTTAGCAGCTATTACAGAATTTACTGTTCTTATGTCAGCTGCATGTGCTAGCCAAGAAAGCTAACTATAACTATAGGTGGGGCTAAAGGGCTACCCCTACGTCCACAATTATTCCTAGGTTGTTTGAACTGTAATAATCGACTGCTAATGAGTGCTAATGCTAACTGCTATTAATACTTAGTTTTGTAGTTATAGCATACTACAGCATAGAATGGATAATATCTAATATAAGCGGAAGAAATAGATTAGCATAAATCCATTTGCTGTAATCCTTTGATTTGGACTTATCTTTTCACTAAGACTGGTTGGTTTATTTACCATAACCACCACTTTTCTCTATCCTTAATTATAATTTTACTTTCCATGTGCAGATAATTAAAGTATTTTAAAGACTTCGCTTTTTAATGTTAAAAAAAAATGTTTTGGGTCAATGGCTTGCCAACTGACTTTTGTCATTTGTGTAAAGCAAATTTTATACGCATAATTTTTTACCTTATTACTTTCTTTGTTGGGATGGCCTCCGTATTTCTTTCCTTTTGTACATGTGTTTTCATTTTCTGTTCTTGTGTGTTCTAAATACATTTTCTTCTTCCCTGCTGCCTGACTACTTATCTCCTCTCTCCAGTTTGCTATTGTATATATTTATATCTTCCTAACTTGTTCTTTCCTTCTTTACTATTTCTCTCCTTCTCTTCCTTTGCAAGCTGCTGTAGCTGCCACAGCCAACACCAGCACTGTTACTACTGCTACCACTGCTGGGGCTCCGGGGGCCCCTGGGGTCTTTCCTCAGAGGGCCCCTGGCTCCCCGAGCCCCAGCCCTGCTTCTTATAACATCCCCTCAGTCAACGAAGGTACAGACTGAACTCATGGGTACTGCTTAGGGAAAGTTTCGCAGCCATACTATTTTTTTTTTTTCAGTTCTTTGGAGATCTTCTGCTTTCTAGATCATCTTTCCTACAACCCTTCCCTTTTGTCTTTCTTTTTCTTCCTTCTCTCCTTCCCATTTATGTTTTCTCTTTCAATTCCTATTTGTTTTTTCTTTGTTCTCTTGACTTTTCTCTTGATGCCATCACAATTCTTTACCTCCTCTCTCTTCACTTCATCAGCTGTTCAGCTATTCATCCCCTCACTTTTCCTCCCCGTTTCTCTCCTTCTTGGTTCTCGTCACCCTGCTTTTCCCCGCAGCCAACGTTAGGTTTTCATCTCAGGTGTCTCGGTCCAGTTTTTGCAGTGTCTTTGTCTTTGTTTTGGTCTACAGTTTTGGTCTCTTTATCTGTCTGTCTGTCTGTCATAGATGAGTTCAGTATACTTTCAATCCAGTCAGTTGAAGAAATTGATAGTTTTAGGTCTCCAAATGTGAATGCTGCAAAACACTTGGCACAGGAACTGGTCAAGTGTTTTTAATGTAAAATCTATTCAACTTGGTCATGTGAAATTAAACCAGTTCTGCAATATTTGCAAGAGCTAGCAGTTTTGCTTAATCTTGACATATTTCTAAAATATGGTGGAAAAAATTAATGAATGGTAGCAAATTATTCATAGCATAATTCAGTAGAAAACCAGTAGTTCAAGCACAAGTAAAAAACTTAAATCCTCAATCTTGACCTATTGCACTTAAGAGCTTATGCAAAATGATTTCTTCCGCCTTGCAATTTGCAATTTTGTGGAAATTCCATATTTTTACCCAATCTGCTACAGGCCAAGTTTCCCACTGCAGCAAAATTTGGTGAGACAAAAAGCTGTGTCATCAGCAAACAAGTGGACTTTAGTAATGTTTGGAACTGATGCATTTGAAAGTGCATTGACCACAGTCCTTTATGCCCTGGTCTGTTGTATTTTTTCAGTTTGCAGTATTGTGCAATCCTGTCCTGTGTTTTCTGTCTCCAAGTCTACCTGTCTGTCTGAATGTCTGTGTCCTGACGTTTCAGTGTCTCTATGCTCACTGTTTGCATGCTTGCTATGTCCACCTGATGGAATGGGGTGTCACTGGGGAGAACAAGCCAAAACAAACAAACAAAATTAACGGGCCAAATAAAATTTAAAAGTGGCATACATTGTAAAAAAATTGCATTTTGATGTTGGCTTTTACCATGGAGGTCCATTGCCCTATCCACCTAAACAATGAATGTGCTCTCAAATTATCTAAATGGTTTCACCTCTGTGCTTTGTGGAAATAAAGTGCCTTTTTAAAGCTAATAACTTTTAGTTTGAAATTTACTAAAACATAGCTGGTCAGGATTATTTTTATTTAGTTTTATGCTGAAAAACAACAAGCATGCATGCATGAGTATGAGGCTCATTCTTAATAGGGGTAAACAGTAACTGTAGCAAATATGTCAAGGTATTATATCATGTTCATTCATAAAACACTGCCCTGCAGAAACCTCATCATCATCATTGTTGTTGTTGTTGTTGTTGTTGTTGTTGTTGTTGTTGTTGTTGTTGTTGTTGTTGTTATTATTATTATTATTATTGTAGTTATCAGTAGTATATACTAACAGGAATGGATGGTAGCAGCAGTAGTTGCAGCAGCAGCTGTAACTTGTTGATAGCTGTATTAGTTACAGTTAACATCGGCAGGGATAGTTTTTGTTAGCAACAGTAATAGCAGCAATTGTGGTAAAAGTAGTTAGCAGTAGTAGTAGTTTTATTTGTTTTTTTTAGATGTAGTTAAAGGAATCTTCTACATTGGTCATTCAATGACCCGTTGACTTCATCGCATCAACTAGGGTTGCAGCAATGATCTACTGTATTAAAACTATTTGAAACTTTTTACGCATACTTCCATTAAAAACGTTTGTTTTTTCAGCCGAAAAAAAATTAAACTTTAGCTTTCATTCCTTTAAGGGTCATTGTAACTGATTATAATAATAACTAGAAGGGCACTCAGAGAGCACAGCCCTCTGTGAAGGCCAATAGTCCAGTTTTCCAAGATATGCAAATCTGCAACTGCAACCACTATTTATGTCTGGATATATTTCCAAAACTATTAGAACCAATTTTTTCCTCGCCAATTTATTTAGCCCTCTTCCTGACAAGCTACCATAGCATGACATGATACTGATAGATTCACTCTAGCTTTAAAACGAAGGCCACTACAGCGTCTCTGACTGCCGAGATCGCCGGCAGTCCCGCTTGTCTCAGAGAGTTATTTTGTGACCACTATTTAACTATTTATCAGAAGAACCAGCAATCAGGGCCGCCATTAAACTTATGTTGCGACTACTATTAAACTTATTGCATAATACCCACAATTTGAGGGTGGCGCTGTGTGACGCTGATACTATTCAGGTCCAGGCCCTACTTTGTAATTGACCTAACATTGCCCCAAGAGCAATTGCACCTTCTTTTGTTCCATCTTTTGTTGAATAGCTCAGGAGCTTCCTGTGTCAGCAGGTGGGCTGACTGGATTTCTGTTCTTCCCCAGCACAGGTTTGCTTAGGGCTGGGCGATTATTCAATATGATTATTTATCGTCTTTCAATGGAATTGTATCGTGATTAAATCATATATAAAAATATTGTGATATGCAATTATGTTGTCTAAATTGATAATATCAAGCACATAATAACTCAACTTTTTCAGAAAATCTTCTATGAAATGTTTTAAAGGAATATCATTTAAAGATTGCGGTTTTGTTTTTACATCAAACTATTTGTGTGCATGCATGTAAACATAGTCAGTGTATAGCTAAAACAAATTTTACAAATTTTATTTCTCTATAATTTCCCTTAAAAGCTGTTATGTTCATTTGTCAATAAAGTTCTTAACAAAATAATGATTTGTCACAGGGTTATACAAAAATAGACTTTATCATTTGGTTATTTCATATAGGACTATTTGTGAAATTACCAGAAAGTATGCTATCGTGATATATATCGGTATCGAGATATGAAATTACCTATATCGGGATAGAAGACTTTGGTCACATCGCCCTGCCCAAGGTTTGCTTTACTGTTTCAGGTAATAATTTATGGAACAGTCTAAAAAAGAGAAGAACGGGTCAGGGTTTAATTAGTACTAATAGTGGTGGTGGAAGATTTTTGAATTTGATTTTAGTAACTAATTTAACAAAAATATTCAAATTATAAAAGGGGTTTCTGCAAGACAGTGATGCAAATCTAGAGGTTGACTGATTATTTATTTCTGATTGGCGATACAGAGACAATTTCTTTATTATGGTCCAAAGCTGGAGATGGACTTGTTTTTTTTTTTTTTTTTTTTGGGGGGGTGCATTTTAGGCCTTTATTACACAGGACAGCTGAAGATGTGAAAGGGGAGAGAGAGGGGGATTGACATGCAGCAAGGGCCACGGGTTGGAATTGAACATGCGGTCGCTGCAGCAAGGACTGATCCTTTATACATGGGGCGCACACTCAACCAGGGGGGCTATCCAGGCGCCCCGAAGATATACTTTTTAACAACACAATCACGTAGACAACCGGTTGTGTCATGAAGGGAATTGCTCACATACTTGCCTATGTACTACACGTGTTACTGGAGAATTCCATGTGAGGGCACAGTAGAGAACTCAAATTGTGTAGAACTTCCAGGTTTGCATGATGTTAACAGTAAACATGGTGACACTCGAGGAGGTTACCTTTTTTTGTAATTCTGAGATCACGGCCAAAAGAGTGACAATGTAAGCCTCTAAATCAAGCATAGCGTGACAATGGCGAATATGTTTCTCTCTACGCTGCCCCTACCGTTCATGTGTGTAGTGCATCTTGCGAACACGTAGCATTAATTTCTGAGGATGTGCACAACCAATGCTCCAGCGGACGTAGGATAAGCAAGGCAGCCATCTTGCACACACAAAGACATAGTTAAAAGCAAGTATATCTCTGGCCTAAGACGAACATCAAAAATGTGACAATTTTTTTTGTGTAAGATTCATCACAAACAATCTGTCAACCTCTACATAGAATTTTTCTGAATGTGATGTTTGTAAAACGCCTAACTGTTTAAGTTTTCCCTGTATATTTCAATGGCGGAGGTAAGTTTACATTGGTGCCCTAGGCAAAGAAATTTGTATGGAATTTCTTTCCTGCTTAAAAGCCATTCACTGTCTGTTCAAGTGCATTTCATATGTATGCATCTCCTCTGGAAAACATATATTAAACCGATATATGTGAATAAGGTGCTTGGTTTATGTCGAGTAATGTCGAGTATCAGCGAGTAAACATTTTAAGTGTATCTTTTGTCACAGTAAAAGCTGGTGTACTTTTCTCTGGTGTTTGGTGTAAAACACAAATGTATGCCATAATGTTGGCTCAGACTGATACAGCTGGATTTGAATTCAAGCCCAATTAAGCGATACCAAGACATTTTGAATGTTACTTTTCTTCCTCAGTCACTCAATGCAACTGAAAAGTGTTATGTGTAACACCTATAAACCTACAAGGTTTTCTAATGTTTTCCTTCTATTTTCAAGTATAATCTTCCATATATTGTAGTGTTGCTGAATGAAATAAAACACACTTAAGTTTATTATGCCAAGGTATCGTTATGAGGCTTTTGTTGATCCACCTGGCAGTGCTGGGTATCTGCTGTTTACCTGTTGAATGCCATCAAACATATTCAGGCTCTGGTTAGCAGAAATAATAACTTTGCTCTAACCAAGACTGTAAATATTAGCCAAAAATATTCCCATCCTGTGTTCAACTGTTGTTAGTGTGATGTTTATGTGAGGATTGTATAAGAAAGAGGTCTGTGCGTGTGTGTGTGTGTGTGTGTCTCTGTGTGTGGGTAACAATGTGAGAAACTCACTTCTGTCATATGGAAACATAGTTTTTTCAGCCTGACGGGGCATAAAAAACCTTACCTAACGTTACTCATCACCGCTGAGAGACTTACTTTGTGGCTGGGGCTTGCCGCCGAGTATCTCCGGTGCCGAGCCACGACCCCAGAGATACTGGCAGAGGATACGCCTAGCTACATCAATAGGATGGCTGCCGGGCGTTGCTTTCGGACTCTCCCCACCTTCTCCTTTTGTCCACAGGACAGTCATCACTTGTGGGTCAAACGTAACTGTAAAGAATACCGCTAAACGCTAAGGGGGGGGATAATTTCAGCACAACACCACAGCCAGCCAGACTCTGACGCCTGGGACTATGACATTGTAGAATTACTCTTGAACGTCTCATCTAGGTTCCCATGTTTTGAAGGAAGTTAGAGGAACCAGAGGGGTCAAAGGTTTTATGACGCCACTGACTAAATAAAACGTCCCATGTCATTAAAATAAAATAACAGATTTCTCTGGGTTTTAATGTTGTTGGAAACATTTAGGATACTGAAGTACACAACTCAACAAAATATATAACATAGGCATAGTCGTTTTTAGACATTTTAATGCAGAAATCTTACCTTTAATAAAAGATGTAAGGTGATTTTTTTGGGTTAGCTTTTAACTATTTGTTTTCTTCACTTTCTACAATGATTACGATATCAGGTGGTTTATCCAACATGTCATCCATTAGGAAGATATCTTCATAACTACTGGCCAGATTTCCAGTAATTTGTCTGTGGATTTTCCTAGTCCCCAGATGATCAATCCTAATTATTTTGGTGACCCTTGACCTTTCCCCTAGCAGCGCCATCAGAACAAAATTTCAAATTGTACACAAAATCAGAAAACAGTACTGGTTAGGCTCTAAGAAAAGCTAAATCATCAGCATGTTTTTTTGTCCCACCACTTTCATATTGCCTGGTATAATATAAAAAAAGTGTTTTCATGAGACAGGAGTGAGATGTGTGTATGAGAGAGAGAGGGTTTGGAATATAGAAGTACCCCCTGGCCCTCCCTGTAGTCTTTCCTGACTGTGTATGTGTGTGTGTTCTCGCAGGTTGGAGCCAGCTGGCAGCCATGCATTGTGTGATGCTCCCTGACCTCCTTGGACTGGACAAGTTTAGACCTCCTCTGCTGGAGATGTTGGCAAGGAGATGGCAGGACCGCTGTCTGGAGGTAACGCACACAAGCACACACACACACACACACACACACACACACACACACACACACACACACACACACACACACACACACACACACACATATTGTATGCACAGATCCAAGCTAAGACTTCCAGGCCAACCCTGTTTCCTTAGAATTATGTTTATATAGCTTGACAGCAAACACATTTTGAAAGAAACACAATGTTGCCTGGATTACTCTTATTGTAATAACATGACAAGGAAACGTTTCAATTAATGTATCTGCAATGTTCCAACATTTTCGTACTGAATAAATCTGCAAAATGTTCACTGCACTACATATCTGAATCTGTTCATTTTTGTTGAAGTGGAAATAATGGACAATTAAAAAACCCAACATGGCTACTCAAGTGAAGATCCTCTACAGAATATTGATAGTCATAACTATAACCTCTTTGCGGTTTTAGGTGCGAGAAGCAGCACAAGCTCTCCTATTGGCTGAGTTAAGGAGGATTGGCCAATCCGGACGTAAGGACACCATTGACTTGTGGGCTCCCTACCTTCCTCAGTATGTGGACACCGTCAGCTCCCGTAAGTACCTCACACTGTTTTATATCTAAGAGAAAGCAAGAGAGAAAGATATCTGTGTTTTGTTGCGCTGGTTCTTGGTGTCACACAATGACAGTATTAGTTTACTATACAGTTTCTTTTCCCATACTCTGAAATAGCCACAGTGAGGAAATTTTCACACTGGTTAAAACACTCGGGACAACACTGCTGTTACCCATTACACAAGAAAAGATATTCGTCGATGATGTACAATATCTGTGGAGCGCTTCCTTTGATCTCTGGCCTTTCCGGTCGAGCCTCCGACTGCAAGATGGACGCCGGAGTTTACAGTTTACAGGTTACCTTATTAACGTTGTCAGGTTAATTATTAGCATTGGGGTTAAATCCAAAATATTACCAAATAGGCGCTTTTGCTTTTCACTTTGACATCAACTCCTTCACCATTGTCTTGTCGGTAAACTCTCCTTACCCCCTGACTCCTGCTATTCTGTGCTGCGACTTTGCTACTGCTGCTGAACGGAGCAGACACTTTTCAGTTTATTATAATATGATAACATGTTTAGTATTTTACTAAATTATTTTAGTTTAGTTTTTATTTAATGAACATGGGACGCTGATACGGAAAAATTAACTAAAGGGGATGTTGGGGGCGGTGGGCAAGTAATTTAATCTGTTTATGCCTGACCACCGTGTAACACCAGAAACACAGACTACTGTGGCAAGCCTTAAAACATGCTGACAGTGAGCATATTATCATGCCACTTTCAGGTGGGGTGGCTGTGGAGCAGGTGGTGAGAGCGGTCGCCTACCGATCAGAAGGTTGGTGGTTCGATCGCTGGCCCTGCAGTTCCATGTCGAAGTGCAAGACATTGAACCCCAAAGTGTAAATGTGTGTGAATGTTTATCTGATGAGCAGGTGGCGCCTTGTATGGCAGCCTCGGCCACCAGCGTATGAATGTGTGTGAATGATGAATGGTTCCTGTACTGTGTAAAAGCTGCTATATAAATGCAGTCCATTTATGTGTTGGGGAATACTACTGCATATGTAAAAAGTGATATAAAGCCTTTTGTGACTCTAGAGGGAGCTAGGTGTTTTTACTTGAGGCAATTTAATTTTAAGTGATGTCACTTGAGTTGGTGTTGGTTTGGGCTGTAGACTGAAATCCTACCTACAAAGCTGTGGTTGGTCAATTGCTTATTTAGATGGGAGCTGTCAAAAAGCGCAAAACAAGACCTACTTGAACAAATCTGAAACATCTAGCTATCCACCTCTCCCTATCCATTTGTCTTTTTCTGTCCTTCACTGTCTTTTTTTGCTCTGTCGGTCTACTGTATATTCCCTGGTCTCTCTCTCAGTCTATAGTTACATCGGCTGATGGGAAGAAAGGTGAATCTCCACCATATTTTACTAGAACTGACACTAGTGTATCTGTGTGTGTTTGGTAGTCGCCTTGTGGTTGCTGGGGGGTTTCTCAGGGGAAAAGTTGCCATGGAAACGGGCACTGGTCAGTGTTGTGTTACCACAGCAGTACCGTGGGCGGGGGAGGTGGGAGGAGTGATAGGCCAGTGACCTCAGGGGACTAGGGGAGAGAGAGAGAGAGAGAGAGAGAGAGAGAGAGAGAGAGAGAGAGAGAGAGGTTAAAGGGTCATTCAATTTGATCTGTGTGCTGCACAGCAAGACTGAAACAGAGACTAAGGTGACTTCTGCTGGTCCTGGAATATCATGGGAAAGTCGGGGAATGTGTTGGAACCACTGTAGAAGTCCTTTGAACCAAATCTGTTTTTGGGTCTGTCTTTTGTTGAACACCTAATATGTAGTTTCCACACATTGTTTAACAGGGTTTGTCAACCTTTTTGTGGTCTGTGACTCCCGTGTTTGGTCCCAAAGTCCCCCTACCATCACATGATAACCGCAGGTCTACTTTTTGTCCTGCTAACCAGCACTAGCACTAATGCATTAAGAGGAGGGTGACACATATTTCCCCATTATTCAATATTCAAATCAGTTCTCCCTTACATTGAGACTGTGTCCACACCACAGCAAGTGCTGCTAAACATAGCAACTCAGAATTTTTAGATTGTTTTCTAACTGGGAATTCACTTTGGAATTGTTGCATAAGCTCTACTGAAGCATCCATCCATTAAGTCCACACCAACTCAGACCTCCATTACAGCTTCATTGTTCTCAGATGCAGCTGTTTTGTCAGCTGTGCTGCACCTGAGGAGCTGAAAGGACAGCAAAAAATACTTTGCAAATAGGCTCCAGGCCTTGATTAATCATTAGAGATTAGAGAGTCCACAACACGTAGACAGACAAAGATTTGTGTAATTGGAACAACAGCCTGTGAAGGAAGCATGCTAAAGGAAAATAAAATAAAGAGCAGAAGGAAATCGAGGGATTTACATCTTAACACCTGTCTGAGTTATTGTGAGTTGTTAAAATATTCTAAAATTAAAGGGCATTTGTTCCAGAATGACACACAAACGTCGAAAGTCAAACGTGCTTTTTAAAATGTGGCTAGTGTGAAATGACCTGTTTTTAAAAACATTACCTTTAAAATGTAAAATGTTGGATTAGTACAGGGGTTTCCAAACTTGGAGGTGTGGAGAAGGGTGAATAAATGTTTTGGTATTACAGCAAAGCATGGAGTCTGTGAAACAACAGTCAAGTTAAAGTTTGGCTGATGATGAACCAACTGCAAATGCAAACATGAGCTGGTACAAAACAAAGACAATGTGATGAGACATTTAATGACTCTTTTTTTCCGATGAGGATATACAACCATTCAGGCCATGCTGCCATGGTGTGAAGTGTTTCTTTCATAGCACAGCATGAAAATATAAAATAAATTGTTTATCTTTTTTTGTGATCAAATGTTTTTATTTTAGAAATTGCACATTGCAACATTTACAAATAAAATACACAAGTGGGAATACAAAAACAGAAAACTTATCAGACCGAGATTACATCACAATCCAATTTAAAAATAATAATAATGATACAAAAAATAAAACCCCTCCCACACCAGGACCTACAGGGTCATGATGGAAATTAGTAGAAACTAAAACAACTAGTTCATTTACATTATAAGGACTATACCAGAGCCTTCAACTTCACAGCAGCCAGATTCCATTGATTCAGGTCGTCTTCCTTAGCCCCATTTATACGAGAAGTTGATTGTTCCATGTGGATAACATTGAAAAATTGTGAGAATCCAATGAGTAATAGAAAGTTTGTTTTCAATGCATTGCAGTTTTTAAGCCACTGTTAAGCCTGCAAAACAATTGCCTTCTGATATTCACGAATTGTTAAGGCCCAAACGCACTGAAAGCGTCTGACGCATATGCTTATGTTTTGAAGTGCAACTGTATGTATGTAACCGGTTTTGTTCTATAATTTTTTAAATAAAAAAAACCATACACAATACACCATATGGTAACTGCTTATGGCTGCATAATACAAGTCCTGCATTCAAATGGTTACTTAAAGTGAAAAGAGAGGAATTATCAGCACAATGTACTTAAATTTACTTAACTTTTGTTCAATGTGAAGCTTTCAACTTTATATTAATGCTGGATAGTTTAATGAATAATAATAATGCATCATATTTTAATTGTGATATTTTGTGATTAAAATCTGAATCTACAACGTAACCAGTAACATTTCTCAGGTAAATGTAGTAGTACAATGTTTTCCAATGAAATAGAAGTACAAAGTAAGTCAGTAGTATACAGTTAAGTTGCATCAGAGGCATCGTTAAGGCCTGGGCGTCCCCGGCTACAGCCCCGAATTTTTTTGAATAGCCCCGGATCTCTCGCTCTCTCTCTCTCTCTTATTTTTTTTTATTTCTATGTTTTTACAAAAACAAGTTTAATATAATGAAAATGCCACATGCATATAGAAAACAAGTATTTTCCAAGGCACTCGCAGTTCTTAATTTTTTTGTAGAACTCATGGTAGAACTGTAACTTTGTCAAGTTTATTTTTCCGAGGCAATTAGAACAGGCAGCTACGTTTGTTGCTATCACCTAGAAACCGTCTCTAAGTGAGGATAGCTGTGAAAGGTGTAATTTTCGGAGGAATCGTAGCCAAATCAGTCTAATACATTGATGCCATCAACACAAAGTTTAGGAGAGCAATACTAATTATTTAGTTTGCAGTTCCTGTGACGTTTTCAGTCTATGGTTCAGACTCATACGGAGCTCTAAAGCATTGGTGCGCTCTGCTGTAGGCATGTGCAGGGTTTGTGCTCTGTGTATTTCTGCCGTAGTTTCGGTTTTCCACCTCCGATGTAGAGCAGCGTACAGCCACTTCCCTGAACTTTCTCTCATTCAGAGACCAGAGACCCAAACGGGGCTCTGTGTCTGTCAGAAGGTCTGAGATCTACCATATCAGCAATCATGTAATGCACAGCAGACTATGGTGCAGGTAGATTATTTTCTGAAATATTGTGACTTTATTCTTGTAATAGCCTATTATAACTTTATTTTTCACCAAATATCACGACTCCTCCAAATCTCAGAGTACACAGATGGGATATATTTTGAATGTGCACAAAGTTTTGACCATGAGCAGAAATCTTGCTCAAACAGTCCAGGGGTTTATTAATTCATTAAAATGAATTGATGTATCATTGAGGTGAATAATTGTCATATGCACATTTAAGGAGGTTACATCCCCAACAAAAGACGCTAAAGAGGAGGGAAGAGTAAATGATGCCTATAGGCTACATGTGTGCTGACTCAGATATAATTAGAAAAAACGATCTACAGGAGAATAAATAGTTGAAAGCAATACAGAATGCCTAAGAGCCTTACTGCAATATATTCCATTATGTTTTTATATTTGGACTGTAATCTATGTTTCCCTTTACATAAAGATATTTTCAGTAAAATTGATGTAGAAATAGGTGCATAAAAATTCCCCATAATGCAGGAAATGAAGGCGTTTAATGCTCAAAATTGTATGGGGGAGGACCCCCAGATCCCCACATCATAAGCCACCACACAAATCTGGAAACAAAACCCTGGCCTTTGGGTTGCCAAAGGCCAGGGCCTCTTATGATTAGGCCAAATTTTGGTGCCATCTAACTAACATCTACAAACTGGGCAGCTAAAATGAACATACACTGGCTATCAACAAGCTGGGCAATCACCGTTATGCATTGCATTCAGTTTATTTAAATGGGTCCGGGCTAAGCCCCCAACCTCCTCATATTAAGTGCTTTCAGGGCCTTCTGCAAGTAATTTCGACGTACAATGGTTCTGGAGAAAGTTGCAAGCAGCAATACAGGAGGCCAAGCATTCGGCCCGGTTTTGAACTGGCACTGCACTAGTGGTCTAAATGTGTACACATTTTCTGAGTCCTACAACAGCAAAGCTTTTCAAATAGACCTTGAATGTATATATTTTTCTTAGTTTGCAAGCTGTTTGTGAGAATTTCCTCTGTGTCTCTCTTCTCAGTGTGCACAGAAAGGAGTGAGTTACAATGTGTGTTGAGGCTGCAGAGCTGTGCAGCAGTAAATTCAGTGTGCGCTCATACAGTAGACAGCATGGTAAAAGAGAAACCAGCATCAGACAGCCGGAGGAAGAAGGAGAGAGATGAAAATATTAGCGGAGATCAAATGAGGGTGGAACTTGTTTCAGATGAGAAATCTCACAAAATGCAAATAATAATATTAAAATCTTTTGTAGCTTTTAGTTTTCAGTGTGAATTAAACATAATTGTCATAATATACTGCATACCTCTCACATATTTGCTCTGTTGTCCTTCACATGCCATGATCAGTGTAACATAAGTGGACTAATTGGACCTAGTTCACTCTGTTGACACTGTCATCAAATAGTCTCTCTCTCTCTCTCTCTCTCTCTCTCTCGCTCTCTCGCTCTCTCTCTCTCTCTCTCTCTCTCGCTCTCTCGCTCTCTCTCTCTGTCTCTCTCTCTCTCAGCTCATCCTCTCCAGCACCAGTGGTGGGTGTTTGAAGGAAGACACCTGTATTTATCCATTAGCTTTTAGTGAGAGGAAATGTCACTGAGTCCCACTGTTGCAGACCAGACCAGACAATACACACACACACACACACACACACACACACACACACACACACTCAATATCAAAGCAGTGGAGTGACCATGACCTTTCAGTTCTCCTGGAAGCATTTAAAAGGCTTTAACACAAAGGAAACAGGGCGAGCTGGAGTTGTTAACCTGCACTCAGAGGGAAAGACATTAACTGTATACACCCTCTTTATCATCACTGCTCTGTTTAATTAGCTGATTTTCACCTTAAAGGAGCAGTTTAGCATTTGGGGAAATATTCTTATTAGCTTCCTTTCTGAGAGTGAGATGAGAACATCAATATCACTCTAATGTCTCTGTGTTAAATAGGGAGCTGGAGTAAGGACACTGACGACTGAAAGCAGTTCAAAACTTACCTCTCAGTCTGGACATGCTGCACAGAAATACTAACGAACAATAAAACATGAGAGTTGAGATTTAATCTTTTGGGTGGAAGACTTCCAGGGCTGCAGGGGGGAGAACGGGGGTAGTGGGGGCCTGGGAGAGAGCCTGCAAGGCTGTGCAGGGAAAAAGAGTCAACCTGGGGGGGCTGGATGGATAGAGAGGGGCTCTACACACACACTTCACACCCTCATATTCACACACACACACACACACACACACACACACACACACACACACTTGATTAAACAAAGTCCCCAGTATTGTTCACCCTCACACACGCATGAACACACACAGTTTTAAGGGTCAAACTGTGTGTTTAAAGCTGGCTCTTTGATCACTGAGCAGCAGTCACCATTTCCTCTCTCTCTCTCTCTCTCTCTCTCTCTCTCTCTCTCTCTCTCGTCTGTCTTTAGTTTACTATCTGCTTCCATCGCACAGTCTCTTTTTTTTAACCCATGAACCTGCTGTTGTTAAAGATCTGCCTCCTCCTCCTCTCCTCTCCTTCGCTTTTCTTGTCATTCTCTCATCTCCTCCTCCCAACCATTTCTTTTTAGCATCTGTCTCATCACCTCTCCTCCTCCATTTATTTTCCTTCTTTCTTTTCTCCCCTAGTTTTTATTCTCCAGTTTGTTCGTTTTCTTTTTATTTACTGTTTTGCTATCCCATCTTTAACCCTCCATACTTTTCATCTTTCTTTCCCTATCCCCCCTCCATTTCCCTTTTTTCCTTCTTTCAGCTTTTTTTTAGCTGGGTGGATGGAGGTGAAATTAAGTGGCCTTATATTCTTCTATATTTGTCTTCTATATAGTGTGTGTATAATATATATATATATATATATATATATATATATATATATATATATATATATATATATATATATATCGCCTATTAATTAGTTTTCGTTAGATATATAAAACAGAATAATAATAAGAAAAATAAACATAATGAAAATTTAATATATATAGAAACATGATAGGTTGGAGGTCTTCCTGCTGTTTTTAAACAAATAGAAACATTTATATAGGATACATATCTGAAATATGTGTGTAAATGGTGAAAGGTTTTCCCAAGATAATTAAAAATGAATAACAATACAAATGCTAAAAAGGAAAGGGACCTAATAAAAAATAAAGAAAAGAAACAAATGATCCACGTGAAAAAGGAATAAAAGCTGAAAAAGAGTAAAGCACAGGCAGTACATGTTTTAAACAGAGGAGGAGAGAGAGAGCAACCGACAGAAGAGAGTAGGACAGGATCCTGGAGGTTAACAAGGCATGCTGGGAGCTATGTGTCTTGGCTGACATGACAAGCTTGACCTTGGAGCAAGGCAGAACGCCTACTCCTCCCCCCTGTCATCCACCCCTCCTCCACCTCCCTCAGCTCCTGGATCGCTCTCCTTCTCATTCCCTCACCTAGGACAGTTGAGTTATTGTGTGTGTGTGCGTGTGCGTGTGCGTGTGTAAGAAAGATGAACCACCTTATACAACACATATAGACCAGATTTAGCCAAATCTGCACATAGTTTTATTATGAGACACAATTTCATAACTCTGGAAAGTTATTACAATGTCATAATTTCATCCATACAAAGTAATCTATCAGCTATGTGCAGAATATTGGACTATTTTGCACTTCATGATCAGTGTACCATATACAAAAGAAAATATGTAGGTGAATCATTGGTAAAAAAAAAATAAACTAAAACATATCAATTCTAGGGGAAAAAAATGGATTTTAAAAACCATCTAAAAAAAAATCACGATACATAAGATTTTTTTTTTTTTACCACCCCTAACCTTAACCATACTTTATTTGCAGTGACCATATTTTCCCCCTAACTTTAGGCATGTCCTAGTTGCCATGCACAGATATTGTAGAAAGAAAATGTTTATAATTTTGTCATGTACCATAATCTGGGCTAATGTCAACATTCTTGTCGGATGGCAGTCACGTCCTGCATGTGGTTAGGTTTAGGCTACTGAAACACTTTGGTTTAAGAAAGATTGTGGTTTGTTTAAATGAACACATCCCATCTCATGCTTCTTCCAGCCAATCAGGAAATATAATTTATCACATGTATCTTTACTGGTGATGATTTGCTTTGGCACTAAACACCGATGTGCTTCACGTCAGCATGAAAACTGAAATTTATCTGACAGAGAGCTCTGTTTATGTAGACACATCAGTCAGACTTTTCGTCCAATCACAGCGAAGCATCAGTGATGTTTTAATTAAGTTCAATTAAGTTTGTATCACTTCAACGTTAGAGATAGATAATTAACAACCAGGCTGTGTATTGGCCGTGTGTGTGTGTGTGTGTGTGTGTGTGTGTGTGCGTGTGCGATATATAGCTGTACAGAGTCATTATGTTAAGGTGTCAGCAGTGTGTGATGCAGGTTAATTGGAACATGATGCACAATGTTAACCAGGATTTATCAATGTAATTACACACAGTGTAATGACAGTGTTTTTGTGGTACGCTCAGGGTATCCTCATGAACTCTTGTTGTTTGTATGATTATTGTTTGGGGGGGGGTCAGCCCTTTTTTTGGCCATTGTTTTCTTGCACAGGGGAGGTGTGTGTGTATGCGTTGTGTATTTCAATAATTAGATTGTTTTTGCAGAGATTAGCCTAGCGAAGGCTCTGTTACCTTTTGCCGCTTCATTCATTAAACCAGCGGCTAATGAAAAGCCACTCTTAATTGGCAACGGAGAGATAAGGGCTAAATGAAAACACTAAATATAATGTGTGTGTGTGTGTGTGTGTGTGTGTGTGTGTGTGTGTGTGTGTGTGTCCATTAATTCTCTAGATAAGGAGGCCCAATAAACCTTTATTAGCTACTTAAGCAGGATAGTTTGCCTAATAAAAAGGATCAACACAGAAACCTGGTGTGATGAGCTTACTTTCAACACACACACATAGGCACGCACATATGCGCACACACGCGTGGACACACACTATAGGGTGTGAGAAGAGTCATCGAAATACCTTGTGTCCTTGTGTGGTAGTGTTACTTAAAAAAGCTCACTGCACGCATGTTTGCTAGTCTGCTCTTTGTTTTTTTCATCAACACACATGCGCATGTGCGCATGCTGGTGAGTCTTCTAACAAATAACGTGTGTATGCACGCACGTGTAACGAAATATTTTAGATTAAGAGATTTGTGCTGTGTTTCCTATAAACAGTGTTTATTCATGAATTCATTCACGTTATTGACTGGGGCCTGACAACATCCTGTCATGCCTGTATCCAGGGTTTCAGCCAGTGTATTTCGCCTAAATTGACTCCCCACCGGGCCAAAGGACCAGGAATTATTTTTAAAAGTATTTTTCAGATGTTTTTTAAAACTAAAATGTGTGATACAAGTAGGAAACTCCTTTAAGGAATAACGCCGCTTTACACACACACACACACACACACACACACACACACACACACACACACACACACACACACACACACACATTGCTGTTGTCCGTCTGTTTCATGTGACAGTGCAGGATGATATTTAATATTTACTAAAATGTTTGTCTTTCTCATTCTTCAGCTGGGTCGAGCACTGAGCCCTCCCCTCCAGCTCCACCTCCTCCAGAGGCTCAGCCAATAGAAACAAAGGTTCCTGAGGAAGAAATGGACGTCACGGATGATGACATCACAGCAGGTATGAAATACAACGTATAATATAACATGAACTAAAAATGGTTAAATGGTTAAAATAATTAAAACTCTGGAAAGATATAGCCTGAGTTCGCTGACATAAACACACCTGGCTGCGGCGTCGCACACGGTTTGCATTGTGAAACATGCTGTAACAGTGTGATTTCTAATCAGTTGATTTGTTCTTGATAGGTAAGTCTTTTTTGATACCCTTTCCACAGCAAAATGAATGCTAAAGTTCTACAACTTTATGCTGTTATTTGAATGAGCAAAGATGAGCAAGACAGCCATTTCTCTGTGGTAATTGATGTAGGTCCTTTGTAGATGCTTGTGAAGCTCAGTCCCATTTCACTTGGTATTAAAATCCGATCTGAGTGATCCGCTCAGCTCTAAGTCCGCGTGTTCCCACCTGGCTGTCTCCAAATGCGTCTTGAGTGACCACCTGTGATTGGATCTCACTTCCCCGCTGTATGTGCAAATAAACACGTACATCAATTCCGTTTGCATATAGTGTGTGTGTGTGTGTGTATAAATGTCAGTTGTTACTCTCACATAAATCATACATTAGAAACACTAGTGCAGTGCCCGTACAAAATGTGCCTGTTTGGAACGGGCCGATTGCTTGGCCTGTGGTATTGCTGCGTGTAGCTTTCTCCAGAACCATTGTACCTACAGTGTACTTCTACATCAGAGGAAGACATTGTACTGCTACATTTACCTGCCCGAGAACATGGCAGATTTAGAATTTAATCACAAAATATCACAATTAAAATATGGAATAATCAGACAGTTGCCTCATGGACTCAATGCAGTGCGCTACCCATCCGGCCAGTTATGAGAGCTAATCAGTACATCTGCGTTCATCAACCACCAGAAACGGACCGAGTACAGAGACACTGATCCCCACATACAAGGCATTACAGTAATCCAGCCTAGTGGTGACAAAGGCATGGATACCTGTCTCAAAGAGATCCCTTGGAAGAATTGGCTTTATTTTGGCCAGCTGCCTTATTTGGAAAAAGCTTGATTTTACAACTTCCCTAATCTGACCCTCAAGCTTAAGATCAGGATCCATTTTCACCCCTAGGTTAGTGATGGTTGGATTGATGTTTTGGGCCAAGGAACCCAAATCAACAGGGGGGTTCCCAGTGGTGCCACCAAAAACCATCACTTCTGTTTTCCTCAGAAAGTTGCAATGGTCCTGTCAGCTACCTGCTTGTGCTCCAGGAAAGTGAAGAAACGTTTGCTTGGTATATCCAGCAATCATGTTACGTTAGAAGAAGCAAAAAATGAACCGCAGCCCAAGCTGGTAAACCTCCCCCACACCCGCTGCTGTCCAGAGTGTGTCAACAGGCTGTTGCGTGCTGCGTCAGCAGTTTATTGTTCGGCCGTTTAGTTTTATTCACAGTTTTTAATAATATCCAATGCTGTCCAAATGCTCCAAAATCCAAACCCCAAGTTTATTGGGTACCCAGGAAAGTGTGAAGTAGATTGGATGGATTGAACAGTTTATGAGATATTTCAAAGACAGACAGACACACACACACACACACACACACACACACACACACACACACACACAGAGAGGCATCCCGCTTTATTAGATAGATGCGATAACTAGTGAAAAAGCGCTGCAGTTGGTCTGTGTGTAGAATGTCTACTGACATACGCCGGGACCTGTGCAGGAGAAAAAGACGTATTTAAAAGTCTCTGCTGTGTGTTCAGTTCTTAGTACGTTTGTAGCTTCTACAAACATTATGTTCTCTTATAGGAGTTGTGTTAAGTTACTGCTGATGAAGACCCAACTTTTCCTGATTTTGCCACTTCACAGTAAAAGCTTTAAAATAACAAAATAAAAATGTATAGGAAATAAAATCGTTCCACCACTTTACAGCCGGTGCTTTGACCACTCAGGCTCGCCGGTAAAATTAGTAAAGGTAGTAAAATGAAAGGATCGTTTTCCCCAGTGACCTGTGGAGCCTCATGTGGTTTGATATAAGAAACCTTAAAAGGTCATTTATCATTTATGTGTCCCTGAATTTAGGAGTTTTGCTCTGGTGACTCTGAATGTTAGTTACTCATAATGTGTGTGTTTTCTAATCAGTGCCACACAGCCCATGTGTAATGCCACTGTACTGTGACCTGCATGGTGTTAAAAGCCGTTTAGTGTTCACACACACACACACACACACACACACACACACACACACACACACATACACACACACACGATATGGTGAGGAATATTTCTCCCTAGGAAATGACTGACACCTGCAGTCCAGGTAGAAAACACACACACACACACACACACACGCACACACACACACGCTCTCTCTCTTTTCCAGTCCATTTATCTTTTGTCACATTTCCCTGAAAGTTTAATTGTGAAAGACAGAGATAGATAGGTGAGCCCGGGCTGTTCTCATGAACCATTCGTCTCCTATTGTACAGCAGCTGATCATCATCTCATTAACTATAATGGATTCAGAAATCACAGAAACATAAAACAGAATTAACTCATGTCCAAAGGAAAATTTCTATTCTAAAAAACACTGCAGAAATGGCTCTAACACTGTCTTACCATCTCTTCATCCTCCCTCTATCCTTCTCTCAGACCAGTCAATACCACAGATGTGTCTGACAATTTATCATTTCTCACAGCTCATTTTTCTCCTATTGACAGCAGTGTTTTTTTGCTCAGTCTCTGCAGTATTAAATCTGTTAGCAGCTACCTCAAACACAGAGCAGAGCCGGAATCTTCTCTGCTGTGGAGGACAATACACATGGAGTTTTAAAACTTTTCATCTATCGCTCTTGGTTTCACTGTCTTTCTCTTTCATCATTCCTTTCTTTCTTCTTTCCTTCCTCTGGCGAGTTTGTGAACTCCTCTTTTGGTAAAACCATTAAAAAAAAATTAATGAGGATGTACTGTTTCTGGTACCAGGGAAACAGCTGCACACTTAAAGGCAGGTGGTAACTATTTCCAATACACACTTTTTTATATATTGTTTGAAATGGTCTCTACACCCGGACAGCAATAAATAATTTATGGGCTCTGAAAAAAAGATCCGTCATCTGTATCTGTAACACTGCTATTGCCACTACCCCGGTTACTTGCAACTGCCCACCCTGCTAAAAAGGCAAAGAAAAGAAAGACTGAAGCTGAAAAAGGCTGCAGCTAGGTGGAGCCCTGAGGCCAGGGCGAGGGGTTAGACGGAGCACAGAGGAGATGCTACTCTCAAGTCTTGCTAACTTTTCAACATTACCAACCCTGCCTTTAAAGGTTTGCCTTTTAAAGATATAGTTGTTTTTAATGAAATCAAACCCCAAGTTTTGATTTTCAGCATTTATTTATGTAATAGCCAATTCATGTTTTCACGTTCAGTAATTACCACTCCATATAGTATTTTTTTTTTTTTTTTGGTAGTGGAGGAGACCGCCATTCCGGCATTGGATTCAGATTGCCTACCTGAGTTTCAGGGATTAACAGAAAATTATGCACCCATGTAATCACAATTTTATCTCATTGATACCTGCCTCAGTGTTTACTATTAAGTAAAATTATATTATGATTTTTATTTTTATAATAATTAATATATTATTATAAGGAAGGAAAGGAGAAGAGAAAAGGGGAAGAGGAGAGGAAACAAAAGAGGAGGAGATGAAAAGGAGACAAAGGAAAAAGGACAGAGATGTCGACAGCCACAGAATCACTTGGCTGCAGGCTGTTACCACAGAGATAGACTCATCACCTCAGTCTACTGTCTCCGCTGTCTCTCTCTCTCTCTCTCTCACACACACACACACACACACACACACACACACACACACACACACACACACACACACACACACACACACAGAGTTCAGGATGTGCAGGTGACAACAAATGTTGCTTGGTGCCACAGCTGCAAAACCTCCCAGTACAGAACACACACACACACACACACACACACAGAGTTCAGGATGTGCAGGTGACAACAAATGTTGCTTGGTGCCACAGCTGCAAAACCTCCCAGTACAGAACACACACACACACACACACACACACACACACACACACATGTCCAAACCTATGTGTGTGCTGTAATTATGTCCCTAGCAGTGTCAAGGGATGTCATTAGAATCCATAGCACCCTCCTCCTCCTCTCTCTCTCTCTCTCTCTCTCTCTCTCTCTCTCTCTCTCTCTCTCTCTCACTCACTCACTCACTCACTCACTCACTCACTCACTCACTCACTCACTCACTCACTCACTCACTCACTCACTCACACACACACACACACACACACACACACACACACACACAAAACACACACACATACTTCAATTTAAATCCCTATTGGTATGACATGTTCATGTCTACACAAACAAAGTGTAGTGAGTAATGCATACAGTGAATACATGAAATACACTAATGATGCACAGTGAACAAACTAAAACGGGTTGAAATGAATATTAAAGTTACTATATGTAGCTCCAAAAATTAAAAATAAACAGTTAAAAAAAAAGTTACTATGTAACTTTTTAATGTTTCTGAAACTGTGTAATTTTTCATCTTATGATCACAAATGACCAGTAACAGCAAACGAGACTAACAGTGAAAAGAACGCTATTTTTATATAGTTTTTATTAATGCTTTTGTCTGGGTCCGATTTTTCCCACAAAGTCACAAAATGTTTCTTCAGAAAAAAAGAAACTAAAAGCTAAAAGGGAAAGTAACAGACGACGGTCGGGCTTTCAACAGTTGGAGACAATTACGGGATTGTAAATGATTTAAAACCAACCCTGATTTGGCCCTCAGGTATGTAATATGTCTATTTTATTCATAAAATAACTTTACAATGCGCCGATTGTGGTTGTACGTCAGTAGCCTACATTAAATTATGTCCCCCTTCCATTTAGCGCCTGGTTTGTATTCCTTTTCAGTCCGTGTTTGTGTTGGCCTACTATTTTCTTTTCCCTTGTCCCCCTGTACTTGTGTCAACCATTCTTGGTTAAAAATTGTCAGACTTTCTCTTAAGTTAACAGCTAGCGCTAGCTAGCTAGCTTGGTTGGTTGGCAAAACACTCAACAAGACATTTCTAAGCAACCAAAGTGTTCCAATTAACTTTGATGAAGTAAAAAAGGGAGTGTCAAAGTTTAAGACAAAAACATGGGCAACACCCAAAAACGGGGCCATGGATAAGCGTTGCTAAGCCTCTATCATGATTGAAAGGTCTGCATGTTGCCATGTCTATAAATGGGACCATAATTTACAAAATCAACATCATGCTGTATTGAAGACGACTCGTAATTAGGGATTGAAGCCATGAACTTATTATGAAAATGTTTATTGAGGTAATAAATTAAGTGAGAATTAGGGTCATTTTCTCATAGACTTCTATAGAAGCTGACTTCTTTTTGGAGCCAGTGGAACCAGCCCCTGCTGGAAATGAGATAGAATGCAGGTTTAAGGCACTTCCGCATTGGCTTCACTTTTCAAACATGAAAGTATTGTTGTGTCTAACCGTGGATTTACTGTACATGACAACCTTTTTAAACAGCCAACTGGTAATTACCAGTGTTGTATAAAGTACTAGAAAGCAATACTTGAGTAAAAGTATCGTACTAGAAAAAGACTTTGGTAGAAGTGAAAGTTACCTTTTAGAATATAAAAGTCTTAAATTATCTGATATATACTGTACTTAAGTATCAAAAGTAATTTTCTGATATTTAATGTACTTAAGTATTTGAAGTAAAAGTAAAAAGTTTTTTTTTTTTTAAAAAGCAAGCGGTTAGAACTTTTATTGTAAACTCTATTGTGGCTTTCTTATAGTAAAGCATAAAGCATATTCAGGGTTCCCATATCTTCTTAATCATCCGGTAGGAAGAATCTTTCATTCCAATGTACAGAAACTTTTCTTGCAAATACGGCCACGGGGGTATGACGTTATCTTCACCACTACCCTGTTCACCGAGTTCACCACTATCGTCGGGGTGGTCGTCTACGATAACGGGAGGTCCTCCAGTAAGTGCTCGTGCTTCCATGGCGGTTTCAGTTGTGTGTCCTCCTCCTCCTTTAGCAACAAACAAGCACTGAAATAGAGCACGCGGCGTGCGGAACGTGCGTAATGCAATCTAGGAGCAGTGATTCGCCAAACCTCCCTTATTGCAATCGCACACATTTCTTCTAATTTTATTTTTTTTTAGTAACGAGTAATGAAGATGCTTAGTGGAAATATAACGGAGTAAAAGTATACATTTTATCTAGGAAATGTAGTGGAGTAAAAGTGAAAGTTGACATAAATTTAAATAGCGAAGTAAAGTACAGATACGTGAAATTTCTACTTAAGTACAGTAACAAAGTATTTGTACTCCGTTACATTACAACACTGGTAATTACTAACTCTATATTTAGTTTGTCGATGTGCAGTTGGATATTACTCTCTCTTGATCCCATCAATTCTCATGAAGCTGTATTCATATACAGTATTCTCACAATTAGATTACAGATTCCTAACAGAAAATTATATCATACATATCATTTATAGTGTAAAGCCCAGTTCAGACCAAAGATTCATGACAAGACGAAACCGTTTTGGAACGTTGCAGGGAAAAGTTGCAGCGGTCTGAACCGGCCCGTCTCAGCTCGACTCAAGCCAGCTGATTGTTTCGCTGCAACCCAGCTGTTCAAGTCGCAGAGGCTGGTTTTAGAACATAAGGGACGTCACTTGTTTCAACAGCCAATAGAGAAGTCAGCTGGTCAAGTCAGCTATAAACTATAGAAATACAGTTTTTTTCGATTGCTAAACGACACTGGGCACAACTGATGCCACATGTTCAAAACTCTATCTACAGTCTGCACTACCAACAGTCACCTGAGCTAAACAGTTCACATCAGCTGCAAAACTCATTCCAAGCAACACAACTCTTAACACACGTCGCAAAACAGGCTCAGTGCAGCCAAACACTATTCACAAGCCTCACTGAGATAACACACACTGTCACTCAGAACACACTGAGAGTAAAAACACTAGCATGAAACACCAATACAGAAATTACCAACTTTCTCATCTTTACAGTTTGAAAAATTTGAGTGACTTGACACTACTCAATAGTTTATTTAAGGAAAAGATATAGATTGTATATTATACAAATTTTTACGTAAGGTAAACAAGAAGGAATGAAAATCAGCAGTTTTTTTCAATTTAGTATTTTGTCTCTAGTAATTTATGGAATTACTGAAAAAAAACTAAAGGTACATACGTAACAGTAACAAAGAGTAGTGTGACTAATCCTGCCTCTCTCCAGCATCATGCAGCAAGTTTTCTTCATCACGTTGGATGTTTGCAACATCTCTAAATACAAATGAATGTGGTGTTTCCATTGCTTTCACCTCCATTACCTTCTGAAAAACAGTAAGAAGGCAGTTTTACTATTGTAAAGATAGTGTTTTTCACTTTTTTTTTTATAGCTGTGTACATAACGTCAGACATCTGACCTGGACATAATGGTATCTTTGCTATTTTACCTGTTTCTCTCAAATGGTACAGTGTATAATTGTTTCATTCTTATTTGGTGTTTGTATACAAAAAAGGCTTTCTGAGCTTTCTCTGTATAAATACCATATATGTTCACTAACTAGTCTAAAACAAGACACCTGCTTAGGCTTTCAGCTAAAATTCCAATCAGCAGTGTTTGATAGGCACCAGACTGAAATCTATTCTGTTTTGAATGTGTGGTTCACAGTTTTGACAGCAGTGTGTTAGCATTTGAACAGAGTGCTGTAAATCCACAGTGTTGTGCAGGTTGTGGTTAAAGTCATGGGATAAGTGTGTACAGTCGTGGCCAAAAGTTTTGAGAATGACACAAATATTAGTTTTCACAAAGTTTGCTGCTAAACTACTTTTAGATCTTTTTTTCAGTTGTTTCTGTGACGTACTGAAATATAATTACAAGCACTTTATACGTTTCAAAGGCTTTTATTGACAATTACATGACATTTATGCAAAGAGTCAGTATTTGCAGTGTTGGCCCTTCTTTTTCAGGACCTCTGCAATTCGACTGGGCATGCTCTCAATCAACTTCTGGGCCAAATCCTGACTGATAGCAACCCATTCTTTCATAATCACTTCTTGGAGTTTGTCAGAATTAGTGGGTTTTTGTTTGTCCACCCGCCTCTTGAGGATTGACCACAAGTTCTCAATGGGATTAAGATCTGGGGAGTTTCCAGGCCATGGACCCAAAATTTCAACGTTTTGGTCCTCGAGCCACTTAGTTATCACTTTTGCCTTATGGCACGGTGCTCCATCGTGCTGGAAAATGCATTGTTCTTCACCAAACTGTTGTTGGATTGTTGGAAGAAGTTGCTGTTGGAGGGTGTTTTGGTACCATTCTTTATTCATGGCTGTGTTTTTGGGCAAAATTGTAAGTGAGCCCACTCCCTTGGATGAGAAGCAACCCCACACATGAATGGTCTCAGGATGCTTTACTGTTGGTATGACACAGGACTGATGGTAGCGCTCACCTTTTCTTCTCCGGACAAGCCTTTTTCCAGATGCCCCAAACAATCGGAAATAGGCTTCATCGGAGAATATGACTTTGCCCCAGTCCTCAGCAGTCCATTCACCATACTTTCTGCAGAAGATCAATCTGTCCCTGATGTTTTTTTTGGAGAGAAGTGGCTTCTTTGCTGCCCTTCTTGACACCAGGCCATCATCCAAAAGTCTTCCCCTCACTGTGCGTGCAGATGCGCTCACACCTGCCTGCTGCCATTCCTGAGCAAGCTCTGCACTGGTGGCACTCCGATCCCGCAGCTGAATCCTCTTTAGGAGACGATCCTGGCGCTTGCTGGACTTCCTTGGACGCCCTGAAGCCTTCTTAACAAGAATTGAACCTCTTTCCTTGAAGTTCTTGATAATCGTATAAATTGTTGATTTAGGTGCAATCTTAGTAGCCACAATATCCTTGCCTGTGAAGCCATTTTTATGCAACGCAATGATGGCTGCACGCGTTTCTTTGCAGGTCACCATGGTTAACAATGGAAGAACAATGATTTCAAGCATCACCCTCCTTTTAACATGTCAAGTCTGCCATTCTAACCCAATCAGCCTGACATAATGATCTCCAGCCTTGTGCTCGTCAACATTCTCACCTGAGTTAACAAGACGATTACTGAAATGAGCTCAGCAGGTCCTTTAATGACAGCAATGAAATGCAGTGGAATTTTCATGGCAAAGAAGGACTATGCAATTCATCTGATCACTGTTCATAACATTCTGGAGTATATGCAAATTGCTATTATAAAAACTTAAGCAGCAACTTTTCCAATTTCCAATATTTATGTAATTCTCAAAACTTTTGGCCACGACTGTAGAGTTTTGAAAACTGTGTTCAAGCAATGAAAAACGAACTAGAGTTTGGTCCACATGAGCTGCTGCTATGCAGACTGTAGTTTGAGTTTTGCACGTGACTCCAGTTGTGCCCACTGTCGTTTAGCAATCGAAAAAAACTGTAAAAGGATCCATAATCCTTTTTTTTTCTATGTTACAAACAGCTAGCTAGTTGAAATGGCAGAGTTTGAGACTGAGCCTCAACGACTGTCCGAAAGCACGGTAACGTTATATGGTCAAGCGACCTAGAGAGTGACTGAAGAGAGGGAGCGCCCAGCGGCGTTAGAACAAAGCTGTGAATCAGAGAAATAAAACCTGTTTTCGCCGATTCATCACTAGAAATGCAACTGTAGCAAACATCTCACTATCACTAACGTTATCTACGTTCATATTTAGATGAAAAAAATGATATATCCAGCTACAAAAATGCCTAAAAGTCGGAAGTTAGAACGGAAGTACTGGTCTCGTCTCATTGATGCGAACTGGCAGCTTTCAGAATGCTGCAGAACAGCTCGTTGCAAGAAGTTGCAAGTTGCAAGTTTCATCTTGTCTCCTCGCGAATCTTTGGTCTGAACTGTGCTTAAGAAATGTCAACCATTCTCTGGTTTCAGCTTCTCAAATGTAAGGATTTGCTCCTTTTCTCTGTTATCTATCTATAATATTATATCTAATATATTTGATTTTGTTGTTTGTATTATACTTTTGTATTTTGCCCCATTGTTCAGGCCATAAGAACATTGGTGAATGCAGTGTTCTTCAGTTCAACACAAAATATCTGCAGCTGCATTAAAACCCGATCATATCCATGTGGAACAGAAGTGTAGTTCTACACTAGAGGAAAGACTGAGAAAGTGTCTCATCTCTGCCTCTGATGAAGGGGGTGACCTCAAGCACGTCAAAGGTCCCTGCTGGACACAGCCCCATCACCCCCTCCCTCCCTCCCTTACACACACACACGCACACATGCACGCTGGCAGGCATTTTGTCTCCTTCGGGATTCAGAGCCCTCCAGACATATGAGTTGATTCCTTCCATGCAACAACATTTAGAATTATACTATAGATAGATAATTGCAGTAGTCTTGTTTTCTATTCGACATCAGTTCCTCATCCTGTTTGTTTGGAGGAAGGAAGGAAGGAAAGTCGTAACCTTGTGAGGGCTCCATAGCAGCAAAGATAGAGGTCAGAGGTCAAAGGTCAGGTTGACCCTCACCTCATGGTGTCATTAGCCCGGTTGTGATTTGGTTAGCTGAAACGCTAGCCTCCCCTGCTAATCTAATATCAGAGCCTGGAGGTGGTTTGGGTCAGATCACATTTCTCCTCAGAACAGATTAAACGTATGGAGAGATAAATGGTCGGAGCTGCAACTCCGAACGCTCTGATTGTTTCTGATGATTGTGTTTATTTTGCTTTACACAGTGAGGGACCCAGCTGGTGCATGGGAATATTATTATATTACAGGCAGTGGAGTGACGTTATTGTCTAAATGTTATTAATGTACAGGAATGTATTTCTGGTGGTTCTTTACAGAAACAGCAATATCTATGATAGTACAGGACAGTACATTATGTTATTGTTTAGTATACTATACTATAGTATAGTGTAGGGATGCACCGATTCACATTTTTTCACATCCGATCCCGATACCTGAATTTGGATATCGGCCGATTCCGATACCAGAGCTGTGTTTGCTTTAATATTATTATTATCATTATTGTTGATTTTATAAGATGCTGAAATAAACTCCTCTCAACAGGCAAGTATGATATGTACGTATGCAGCTATTGGGTCGCTGGTGAAAGCCCTCCTATAGTGTTCTCTGTCCTGCTGTTGTCTCTGTCATGCTGCCTGGCCCTGTATCCATACATCCATGCCCTGTACCGGGGTTAGCTTCTGTTTCAGGGAAAGGGGGCTTTGCGTTCTCCTTTACCTTGTTAAGGTAAGCTAGGTTAGCCTCCTAACTTGTGTGCGCTTTTCAAATGCACTTTCAAATTCGTGGGATTTCCCTGTAATAAATTGTCCACATATTTTATCACCTTCCACTGCAAGGCACTTTTATCTGACACAGTCATAATCAAATAGGACTGCCACTTTCTTCCAACTTTCGGTACCGCCATGATGCCAGGCGAGGGGCACGGACATGTTGTGTTCAATTTGACATTGAATGTCGGAATTTCTGGGTTCCCAGTCGGAAACTATACATGTCTACAGGAAATGTCATGGTCGGAAAGATATAACGTTATTTGCTCTATGAAAGACATCGACAAAGACGAAAACTAAGGACATTTACTTGATTATTTTATTTTAGTTAGTTTTGCAAACAGACATTACAGTCTTAGTTTAGTTATCGTTTTTTTGTAATGCCTCGTTTAGGTAACGTAAAGGCATGGAGAATAGCTCCGGTCAGTTCCGTTATAAAGCTATGGAGCGGAGGTGACTGCCGCGTAGAGGTTGAACAACCAGACTCTGATAAATGACATTCAGGGAGCTTTCACAGTGGTGTGGCCACAGTGTTTCTACAGTTTATTAGTACAGTTAGTCCCACGGCAAGACCACCAGCAGCTGGTAGATGTGCATTAATGTCGAGACGGATGTGGAGACTGCACTTTAATATAACTGGTAGTGTCTATAGGGGGTTAAGAGTCTGTGGCAGTAATCCAGAAATAATTGTCTAGCTAAAAGCTAATTTATGATATAATTATGAATTTGCCAAAATGTGAACAAATATAGGCTAAAAAAACAGGGTTTGCGTTGTAGCCCACAGCTAACTCATTGAATCCATGGCAACATTATACAACATTGAAGGAACTGTAGTTCCAAAACTTTGAGCATGATTAGCCCTGAAATAGAAGACACAAAATAATAGGAGTTAGAAAATCTCTTAATATAAAAGCATATGAACAACTTCAACTGCAGCACTATCAATATATATTTTTACTGAGGCTCTGAATGTCCCATTAATATGGTTCTTCTACTCCTGTAACACTGACACTCTCCTCTCATATACTGTACGGATCATTTGTGTTGAAAACCTGTGGACATACAGACAAAAAAACACTGGTATACTATGGATACAATGGTACATTCTGTAACCTAAACATTTGATCACAGCATGACACTCAGATTCTCTTTGTCTGTCTGTCTGTGTGTTCTCTCTCTCTCTCTCTCTCTCTCTCTCTCTCTCTCTCTCTTTCACACACACACACGAGCGCTTGTCTTGTGGTTGAGTGGACAGTGTGATAATGTGCACATGAAGGGGGATGGGCAGAGTGTGTGTGATTGTCTGTGTATGTGTGTGTCAGGGTTTATGAATGTGTCACAAAGATAAAGCGCTGGCCCTGAGGTTGTGTGTGTGTGTGTGTGTGTGTGTGTGTGTGTGTGTTACAAACAGGCGGCCTGCTCATGGTCTGAACACAGACGTGGAGGGAGAGTCATGGAGACCAATGGAAATCACTAGTTTACTGACTGGATTTTTCCGTCTCCTTTGCTTGAAAACCAAGGCCTTTCGTCTCTTCTCTTACCACAGTGATGTCTGCAGAGTTTTTATTTATCCGTTTTTCAAAGATGGAGAAGCGCTCCTTCAAAAATGGCTTTGAGAATGTCGGCATTAGAGACCTTGTTCTTATCTTTGTTGGCACATACTTTCTTTGGCTTTGGACTATTAATTGGAGAATCAGGAAGAGGCAAACACAAACCTAAAAAGGCATCCTCATCCATTATCAATGTCCCTTTTATGCATTTTTTTGCGTCTCTCTTTGTCATTGTGGTCCACGAGCCCCATGTGATTAGCTTGGTATGCTAGGTACTTGATCGGTCTTTGCACGTGTCGTCTAGAAAGGGTTATTTTCGGCCATCAAAGTTCTTGTATTGGTAGTTAACCCTTACTTGTTGGTGCATCTGTCAAAATCTGATAGTTCAGCAAGTTGCGAAATAGCTGGCCTTGTCATATAACATAGGTACTCAACTAATGTTGCAGAGCTTAGCACATGTCAACCACCACAGTCGCCATTTTGCGCGAACCCCCACTAATGGCGCTTACCCACTGCTAGTACCAGCTCTGCTCGGCTCGGCTCGACTCGGCCGCGGTGCGCCGTCCTCCATTTTCCATTGCAGATATAGTACCGCCTCATGTGTGAGGCGAAAAATCGTCATAGCTGGTCGTCATAGCAACGCCACAGAAAACTGCCGTGACCTAACGCAACACACACACAGAACGTGGAAGGTGTGTTGTTTTTCATTCTCAGCATTTGGCTGTTGCCACAGCCAGAAGACAAATTTTATTTCAAAAGAAGCCGGAGGCAGCAAAAAAAAAACACAGCTGGCTAAACTATTTTAAAATGGCAGGTTTGTTCGGGACACCCCTGTCTGTCGCTAGCAATGATGACACAGTGATTAGTGACGATTCTTTTTGACCAATCAGTAGTCTGCAGGTTTTCACGTCACCTTTTGGTATCGCCTCAGCTCGCTTGGAACCTTGACAGAGGTGATACTAAAAAAAAGTACCTGTTGGCAAGTACCAGGGACTTTTTCTTCATAATGGAAAACCAAAAAAGACGAGTAGAGTCGAGGCGAGTCAAGCAGGTACCATGTAATGGAAAAACGCCACAACTGACTTTATTACAATGCGTTTGACTGAAGGACCAAAACTGTTGACTAACTGACACGCTAACTGGTTTAAAAATAAGCTGAGTGGTTGCTCAACTATATCAGGTTCTAGTCGCAAGCTTATCACAGACAACCATTCACAGTGTGATGGTTTGGCTGTATTATTATATTTTCCTGGGGTGTCTGCCTAACCCTGTAAAAGGTAATGAAGTCATTTAGGTCAGACAAGAGTCAACCAGCAGCACAACTGATTGTTGGTCTCACCACAACACATAAGGTCAATTTAGAGTCCCCCAGTTCAGATTTTGAAAATAGTAGTTCAACCGAAAGTTCCACATCAGCTGCAGCCATCTTAAAAAACACTAAAAGCACTGCTGCCTTCAGATAGCTGCAGGGATTTAATGAACTGAAGTCTTAATTTTTATTAAAGCAAACTACCACCCTCTATCAATGTTTCTGTTTCTTCTTCACTGTCTTGAAGAACTCCATTACATTCAGATTAACTCTATTCTCCGCCGCCTTCTTTCAGTTTCCTCTACTTTACTGTCAGCCGTGATTTAGTTCAGGAAAACGTTGAGTTCAGATGTTCTCAGATAATTTGTCTTATCACTGCAGATATCTGCTTGTTATTGTCTTATCAGGTCAGATTAACTGTCAGACATCTTGAATTGATCCAATACTTCATCTTTAACACAACAAACTTTAACTGTGTAACAAGCTTTTTTCTTTTTTTTCTCAGCAATCCAACAGAGAAACAACTCTTTTTCTAAAGTTATATTCCATGGCATTTTTTAATTTAAAAATTGGTTCCTCTCCTCTCTACCAAACTGATATACAACATAATATTGATTTTTTTTAGTAAGGAGACTCTTTCTTAGGTAGGCACACACTGCACAATAAAAATCTAAATGAGAACATTTTGCAGTTAGACAGTACCAATATAGTGATTTTAATTTAAATGAATACAGACAGTCTGTTGAAGTTCTGAAAAGTCCCATTAAATATTGTAGTAAAAACCCCTGTAGAATTAGTGAGGCTTCTATAAGTTTCGCCTTGGCAGACCCACAGTATCTCCACACATTTTTTGTTGTTTTGTTTTCCCTTTTGTGACAGAGAAAAATTAAAGTCACTGTTTTAAAGTCATTCATTCTTTATGAAATATGTCAAAAGGGTCTGTCTTTCATTCCCCTGATAACGTGACCCTGTTGGATTTACATAAACATTGTAATTGTTATGCAAGATGTCATCTTCTGTAGTTCTCACCTGCCTCGCCCCTCCTGTTTTGCTCTCTCTTTGTGAAGAAAAGATCATTTATTTTCCCCGCTCACTCTAAGTTGTTATGCTTTTCATTTGGCAGAGGGTAGATCTAATTCAGTCAAATGGCTTTGATTCATCTGTGAGCGAGAAGAGGGTGCGACTAAGCTGTGGTGGCTTTAATAAAAGTAATTCCGTTTATATGAAGAAGTGGTGTGATGGAGGGCATCCACTGTCTCTGCATTAGGGAAATTAACATCCAGAGCCATTTTTCAGACCGCTCCATTAACAGCATGAATCTGACAGCCACAGAGTGCAGAAAATATTGGTTGTATTAAAAACCTGTCATATCGTAAATTAAACTGTAAAACAAACACATAATTGATAAGAGGATAGAAAAATAAGACCTCAGGCTTTCAATATTGTCAATCTGTGCCTGTGCCTTCATACAGTAGTACTGAATTACGAAGTGGAGCAAAGTTAATGTGATTGGGGGGTAGATGTCGCTGTAGAAAGGTGCATCTGTCCTGCAACACTACTGTATTGAAGCCTATGAGGCAAAGGAAAAAATAAGTTAAATGTTAGTAATGACTCATGAGTCAAAATGATAATGCTCAGTCGAAATGACGATATGATCAATAATGTAAAGTTTATTTTTCCATGTAATGTAATTGCCAAAATGTATAATCCTTTACAAAAAAAACATAATATACAGTGTTTCCGTTATATACACTCTGGCCCACCGCTGCAAAATGATTGCCGCTGCTGCAGAATTTTATGACATGTCATGAAGTCGCAATAACACGACAATCCTGAGCTGCCCGCTACATTGAACTCAAATGAACGGTCATTCGCCCTTTCTCCACCTTGAGGATGAGCTTCTGAAACAGTGACATGACGTCAATCACTAAGTCATGACAACCAAATAAACAGCTTGAGTACAGTATTTTTCTCCTCAGGCTGAGTGATAAACAGGGATGAAGACCTCTATGACTCTACGACTGTGCTCCCTTGGAAATCACGACCGCTACCGTAGTTTTGGAAAGTAGCAACACTGGATTAGCTAACTAGCTAGTGGCTGGCAGCTGTGGAGATGTAACTTCATCTAGCGACTGTAGCAACTCAAATTCAGCCAGCGCAAATGTCAGTGCCAGGGGTCACAGCCAGCTGGTGGACAGTGGCAGCACCAGGTCTAACGGCAGCAACAGAAAGTTAGCTGATAACCCTAACCCTATCCCCCCTTTTAAAATAAATCCCAGAAGAAAGATTTGGATCGTCAACAAGGCAGGCAATTTTGGTTCTTTCGTGGGATGATTGTATAGATTTACAAGCATTTACTCTCTAACTGGGACATTTTGGGACCGATTGGAGAGGATTGCTGAGACTATTTGGCAGAGACACCGCTGCTGCGTCCGGGACTTGGCGCCGCCCAAGACAATTGTGATTGGTTTAAAGAAATGCAAACAACCCAGAGCGTTTTTTTCTCCCGTCCTAGATTGTATCTGTGGAGAAAACTCTCAGAGCTAGTGAGTTTGCTAACTGCCGTTATTTTGTCGCAAACAGGGACAATAAGTTCACACAGCTTACTCAAAATATGTATTTGTTCCATCATCTCTGACAGAGGAGAGTTAGATAGAACTCGATGGTGCAACACAGCTAATAAGCTCTGGTTCTTCGTTTAGACGGCTTGCTGTTGGTATAGGGTGCAAATTTGCAGGTCCACAAAAATTGAACGTGTGTATCGCTGTGGTTCCACTGGAATTAAATGCTGGTGTGACAAGGCTTTAAATTGTCACACAACAGACGCAAATCAATGCATATACAGAACAAAAGGCCTACTAGGTAAACCTTTAAATTTCTACATAAATGAATAACAAAAAGGTGCTTCTACACTTGGACTACGCTTTGACTGATCATTTCAGAACAGGTTCTCACATTTTTAAACTAGAAAAGGATGTTTTTTTATGGTGTTGTATAGCTACTTGGATCAATAATAATAATAATTATAATTTATACTTTATTAATCCCGCAAGGGGAAATTACAATGTTTTCACTCTGTTGTTATTATACACATTACACACAGGTCTGAATTACACACACACATGCTCAGTACCTATACATGCACTAATGGAGAGATGTCAGAGTGAGGGAGCTGCCCACGGAGAGGCGCCCCGAGCAGTTGGGGGTTTGGTGCCTTGCTCAAGAGTATCTTGGCAGGGGCGCCCGGATAGCTCAGTTGGTAGAGCGGGTGCCCATGTATAGAGGTTTACTCCTCGACACAGCGGTGGGTTCGGCTTCGGCCCGCGGCCCTTTGCTGCATGTCGTTTCCCCTCTCTCTCCCCTTTCATGTCTTCAGCTGTCCTGTCAAATAAAGGCCAAAAATGCCCCAAAAAATAATCTTAAAAAAAAAAAAAAAAAAAAAAAAAGAGTACCTTGGCAGTGCCCAGGAGTTGAACTGTCACCTCTCCACCACCATACTTTGGTCCGTATGGGCACTTGAACCAGCGACCCTCCGGTTCCCAACCCAACTCCCTCCAGACTGAGCTACATTGCTGCCACATTGGATTATGATGTATTGGATCATGATGTAGGCCTTGTCTGTTCTGGGAATGAGGGAAACTCAAAGCATATTTTGCACAATGACTGAAAGTTATAGCTGCTGTGAAGGAGAATAATCAATCTAAAGATTGATGGATCATCAACAGAGATGTAAAATCAACAAGTAGTAACGTGTAGTTGAAGGACTAGTAAAACAGGCTGTTTGGTGTTGTGTGGTCTCCTCTTACAAAGTTGTATTCAGTTTGTTTGTGGTATCTCCTGCGGACGCCCCCCTGACCCTCCGCCTTCCTTCCCATGCCATCTAATTGAAGCGCTGTGTTTCCAGAAAGCGTAGATAGCTCCCATGTCTGTGTCTTAAGACAGTAAAATACACTTAACCTTCAGATGGACTCGGGCAGGTTGGAAGGGCAGTCACCATTTCAGGACTCAAATCTTTTTTCTCTATCAACGTAATTGTGTTTTTCAATTATTTCCCCAGATTTTCTGTCTCCTGACATTTGCTGTAAGGACAGTTTATATCTCCAGCTCCCCCCCTCCTCCCACACCACTAGCACTCTTTTGTTTTATGGAACTTTTTCTTGATTCAGAGAAATGTAAAGGTTTGTCTTAGGCTTGAGGCTGCGTTCACAGCTATATTTGTCTGCTTGTTTTTAGTTCTTGAATATTCTTTTTTTTTTTTTTTTTTTACCTTTTGACTAAATCTTTTCTCACAGCATTTTATTGCCTGCTGCTCACTTCTCTTCCTCCCTCCTTCGTTCTCACATCAGTTTCTGCTGGTATTGATCCCCTCCCTCAGTCCCTGTTGATCAGGTTTTACCAGTCTCGCATTGATTGTGTGAATGCTGATTCAACAGCATTCACAGTATTGTTATTCTTTTCTTTATTATTATTATTATTATTATTATTCCATATAAACATTTTATTGTAACATTAAAGTCAATGAGAGCAGGCTTCAAATCCTTCAAATCCTCTTCCACTTCAAAAGTTTTCAGCTCCTTTATACTTTTACCTACAGACGCCAACATTTTTGTGAAAAAGCTGTTTAAGTTAGTGTTCATTTCAGGCATTTTTATTGATTATAATGGGTTTGTATTGTGTGACTTACAGTGGGTGATGTCATCGCTAGAGCACGGAGCCTTGAGAAAGTAATATTAGTCAGTTCTCTATAACTTGCTCTCACGCCCACAATTTTTACTTGTCATAGACAACAACGTTATGGACGAAGAGAGAGAGAAAGAGAGAGAGAAGGGTGAAGCAGCGGCTGCGGGGCTCGGGATATTGGTAGTGCTCCCATGGGTGCTGTGCCCCTATATGCCCAAAGAATATGTTTTCAGGAGTGGGACCTGTTGCTGCCAGATATCTGTGGTCTGGATGTGTCCAGTGATATACCTTGGACACAATGCTGTGTTACCACGTCAGAGGATTTCCTCCTCTAATCAACAGGGCGGTGAGACATGAGCAAATACGAACCATTGTTTTTATTGAAAATCTTTTAGATAACACAAAACCATGGATGTATTATAGCCTAATGACCGCACTGAGCAGCTGCAGCCCTTCTCTCTCCCTTCGTCCGCTCCTCACCCGTAGCCTATTCTTCATCCATAGATAGTCAAATTAATACAGGCGGCCATCCAATTATAACGACCTCATCCACATTGTCGAAATCTTTTAAATATTGAGCCATGGCACTGACAAGCCTTTATATGACAGGAGCCTATGATTTCTGTAGCCTACTCCGAAACAACAGACATCCTGAACGTGTTTTTCTCGAGTCGTGTTCCTTTCTCCACACCGCTGTCTTCGGACAAAAAGTCACATCCTGATCGATAATGTTGTCAGACACTTTTGTCACACACACACACACACACACACACACACACACACACACACACAGACACACACACACAGACACAGTGTCATTTGTGATTTCATCCATGTACAGTATATAGCATTTCAGGCAATATATTCACGTCTCAGCTCTTTAGGGTCATGCTTGTTTGTTCTATGCAATGGATATGTCTGATAATAATACAAAGTATTTATACTTTCAGCCTTTTTAGTCAATTTATTTGAACTTCCACTTTTGACAGCATTACAGTTTAGCTTCCAGCTTTTATAGCAATGTATTTCATCTCTTAGCTTATTAAGGTAATGCAGTTATTCCAACTGACAATTTTACATTTCATCTTCCAAGTTTTTCAGCAGTGCAGTGCAACGCATTTGAGATTTTTCAAATAATTTGTTTCATATTTCTGCATTTTCATCACTGTTTCTCACAGCCTTTCTAAGTCTTCCATACTTATTCATAATTTCAGTTAGAAAATAAATTCAGACCTCACAATGTTCTACAATCATTTGGCATCGTTGAACTTTTAAAGCCAACAATTCAGTTT
This sequence comes from Sander lucioperca, assembly GCF_008315115.2. Taxonomy (NCBI): domain Eukaryota; kingdom Metazoa; phylum Chordata; class Actinopteri; order Perciformes; family Percidae; genus Sander; species Sander lucioperca. Next base: position 28,709,841 of record NC_050186.1, on the reverse strand, counting down.
AACATCAGCTTTTCAAAAAAACTTTAAATATTCCACATCTTTTACACATTAGTGGTGTTGTTCAACTTTTTAATGAAATTCATGTTACGTATGTTCATACTTTTCCAACTATCCTCACTACTTCAACTTCTTCTTACGGATTTAAGCTATTAATCCAGTTTAGCTTTTGCATTTTAGCTATTCAGCATCCGCACGCATTTTCTGCAGGAAATGCATTTTCTAGTTACCAATGGAGACAGAGTCGAGGTGCATCATGGGAAGATGGTGGGGCTGCAGTTTGAGAGGGGATGGTTGGGAAGGTTGTTGGTTTGATTTCCTCAGCAGGGTTTCTGGAAAACAAGATATATACAGTTTTTTATCATAACAACATAAATATATATTTATATCTTTTTTTAAAGTTATAATTGCTGAAAAATACTGTACATTAAGTAACTCTTTATAGTTGCGTACAACTACATTATAGTGTTATAAACCATTTATTAAATGTTTGTATCCTGCTAATAGATGCAAAATAGGAGGACTTAAAGTGAAGTGTTGCCTATTGTGGGAATGACTTCAGGTTCATTTAATGGATTTTAAAATACAAAAAAACATCCACAACAAAAAACTATTTGAAGCATATTGCAGAATTTTAAATTTTTTGTAACACAATCCATACAGTAAATCATTATTGTTTTGATCAGTTTTGGTTTATGAAAAAAATTTTAAAAAATCAAATGTTTCCTATCATTAGTGTTTTTAAGCCCAATGTGTTCTCAGTGTTCTTGTTGGGAGACAAATTCTGTTGGAATGAGCTGATCTGAAACATGCAACTAAACAACAGTGTTGTGGTTGCATTAGTGCATTTTCGATGACTGTTTTATAGACCTTTTTCACTCCAGACATTTTGACATGTCAAAGTAGGAAAAGCACAGGTGAAATTGATACCATTAGCTCAGTTCCATTTAGTGGCCCAGTAAGCTATTCCAGTGAGCCAGCATGCACAATAGCAGGGCCTCCCCGAAGTGGAATGCAGCCATCATTAATGTTATTAATTACCCCTTTGCTTTTCCTACTATGAAGTTGCAGTGGCACGTACGCGATTGCAGGTAAGTGACCATCGTCTGCCCAGTCGGTGTTTAGACACAAACATCAACGTCTCCTCCGTCTTGGCAAACTCGGTAATACTACAGCTAAGCGACTTCAACCACACACACCTTTGCTATTGGTTGAGGGAGTGATTTTGCCAGTCAAAGTTCACCAATGTTAAACTTCAGGTGATGCAAATTTGCTTCACAACTGGAAGCAAATTATTTTTTTGGCCCTTTGCTCACACAGAATGAAAGTGAGCAGGGGGTGAATTATCACCAATGTTGTGTTGGTTGAGGACACTGTCTGCATCCATTTTGGAGTACATCAGGGATTAAATCCCTGATGTACTCCAAAAGTTAAAGTGCAGTAAAAATCTGAGGTTTTTTCCAGCTGTGATTAAGACAGTGAAAACAGTGAAACATTTTGTGGACAGACAAATACTAAAGATAAATAACCGCATTTATTATCTGTACCGCCGGTTGTCCTGAACTTGAAGTTAATTCATATAGACCTGCCCCTAATTTTGTGTGTGTGTGTGTTGCTATATTGATTAATGGTCCTTAAAGAAATCAGCTCTCTTTCTTTCTTTAGGTCCTTTTTTCACACTCTTTTGCTTCATCCTAACCTCTTATTTTTTTTGCTGTCTTCCTAGTCTCTCCATCATCCCTCTATTTTGCCTTTCCTTTCTGTTTATTCTTCTTAGTTTATTTTCCTTACGTCCTGCTTCTAGCCTTTTCTCTCTCCCATCCTACAATTTGCCAGTTCTTCCCTTTTCACCTTTTCTCTTATTGTTTCCTTCATCCTTACTTCTTTACCCCATCCTTCATTTACACCTGCTTCCTGTTGTTCTCTTTTGTCTGTCTTTTCTCCTCTTTCCTCCATGCCATCCTTCCTTTTATTAGGGGTCCAAGCCCGAGTCTGTAAGAACGGGCAATAGCAAAGCTATGCCGTTCGTACAGCAGGGCTGTAGAACCCTATTGTTTTTCTACTGATTAATCATCACACATTATTTTTTTCCATTATTCTTCCCCGCCTAAAACTACGACTACATGGTGGGGGGTTGGCATTTTCAGTAATGGTCCCAAACTCCGCAAGGACCTCAGTCGCAAAAATAGACCCACTTCCACCACTAGGTGGCGCTATAGCAGAAAAAACGCGTTTGGCCCTATAACTCCCACACCGTACACTGTACATTCAAAAAACATACATCCACGCGTTCCCTGGATCAAACTGAATCACGTGATATAGGCCACGCCCATTTCCGCCTAAACTTTTATGCGTGAAAAATCGCGATTTATCAAAAACCTACTTTTTCGAACTCCTCCTAGACCATGTGACCGATTGGCACGAAATTTGGCAGGTAGCATCTCCAGATGGGCCGGACAAAAAGTTAATAAAAATAATTTTGATAGGATAAAAACTGCGCATATTACCCACAAACAAATTTTTGTAGCTAACTATGAAAACACCAACTTTGCCATATCTCGGCCAAAATAAATGCCATCAACGCCAAACTTTAGATTCTTGTTTAACATGACCCTCTGAAGGTCAATCACCCGTTTTACAAAAATTGGCCACTAGGGGGCGCTATAAGTACAAAAAGTTTATATCTCATGAACCGCTAATCTGATTTTTACAAAATTTGATGGGTACCATCTAGGGCCACTCCTGAGGCCAACCCTAGAGTGGGGTACTGAGGGGTCAATGTGGGCGTGGCCTATGGGACCCACGTCTACATTTACTACTTACACTAATGTGAACAACTTTAAATTTACAGGGTAGATAGACAATGGGTCATGGACCACACCTACCAAAAATTACACATGTGGACCACTAGGTGGCGCTATAATGTTTTTTTGCCTTTAACTCCCACATTACACATCGCACATAAAAAATACTTACATCCACGTGTTCCTTGAATCAAGCTGAATCACATCATATAGGCCACGCCCATTTTCGCTTAAAACTTTTTCCGCAATATCGCACAATGCACAAAACCAACTTTTTCGAACTCGTCCTAGGCCGTGTGACGGATCAGCACGAAACCTGGTAGGTAGCATCTCCAGATGGACGTGACCAAAAGTTACCCAAGGAATTTTGCTACGTTGAAGTTTGCGCATTTGACGACCAAACTAATTTTCCTAGCTAGCTACCACACACGTATCATATCATATCTTGAAGAGTTGAATCGTTGTTCATCATCCCACTACGATGCTCTGTACCAAATTTGGCCAAGATCGGCCTTTAGGGGACGCTATAAGCAACGTTTATTTGTTTTGGCCAATAACTCAATGCATTTAAATGGGGAATTTGCAATTGCAATATCTCTGCCAAAGTAAATGCAATCAACACGAAACTTGTAGTGCTCGTTCGGCATGCCGCTCTGAGGCTCTGTACCAAATTTGGCGAAGATCGGCCATTAGGGGGCCTATTTGGCAGGTAGCATCTCCAGAAGGGCCTGACAAAACGTTAATAAAAATAATTTTGATAGGATAAAAATTGTGCATATTACGCACAAACAAATTTGTGTAGCTAACTATGAAAACAACAACTTTGCCATATCTCGGCCAAAATAAATGCTATCAATGCCAAACTTTTTGCCATGACCATCTGAAGGTCACCCACACGTTTTACAAAAATTGGCCACTAGGGGGCGCTACAAGTACAAAAAGTTTATATCTCATGAACCGCTCATCCGATTTTTACAGAATTTGTTGGGTACCATCTAGGGCCACTCTTGAGACCAACCCTTGAGTGGGATACTGAGGGGTCAAAGTGGGCGTGGCCTATGGGACCCAGGTCCAAATTTACTACTTACACTAACGTGAACAACTTTACATTTACACTGTAGATAGACAATGGATCATGGACCACACCTACCAAAAATTACACATGTGGACCACTAGGTGGCGCTATAATGGTTTTTTGCCTTTAACTCCCACATTACACATCGCACATTAGAAAACCATACATCCACGTCTTCCTTGAATCGACCTGAATCACATGATATAGGCCACGCCCATTTCCGCTTAATTTCTTTTCCGCAATATCGCGCAATGCGCAAAACCAACTTTTCCGAACTCGTCCTAGGCCGTGCGACGGATCAGCACGAAACCTGGTAGGTAGCATCTACCGATAGACGTGACCAAAAGTTACTCAAGGAATTTTGCTACGTTAAAGTATGCGCATTTGACGACCAAACACATTTTCATAGCTAGCTACCACACACGTATCATATCATATCTCGGCCAAATGAAATGTTATCAGCAAGGACCTTGGGATAATTGTTCAACATGCCACTATGATGCTCTCTACCAAATTTGGCGAAGATCGGCCTTTAGGGGGCGCTATAAGCAACGTTTATTTGTTTGGGCCAATAACTCAATGCATTTAAATGGGAAATTTGCATATGCAATATCTCTGCCACAGTAAATGCAATCAACACGAAACTTGTAGTGCTCGTTCGGCATGCCGCTCTGAGGCTCTGTACCAAATTTGGCGAAGATCGGCCATTAGGGGGCCTATTTGGCAGGTAGCATCTCCAGAAGGGCCTGACAAAATGTTAATAAAAATAATTTTGATAGGATAAAAATTGTGCATATTACGCACAAACAAATTTGTGTAGCTAACTATGAAAACAACAACTTTGCCATATCTCGGCCAAAATAAATGCTATCAATGCCAAACTTTTTGCCATGACCATCTGAAGGTCACCCACACGTTTTACAAAAATTGGCCACTAGGGGGCGCTACAAGTACAAAAAGTTTATATCTCATGAACCGCTCATCCGATTTTTACAGAATTTGTTGGGTACCATCTAGGGCCACTCTTGAGACCAACCCTTGAGTGGGGTACTGAGGGGTCAAAGTGGGCGTGGCCTATGGGACCCAGGTCCAAATTTACTACTTACACTAACGTGAACAACTTTACATTTACACTGTAGATAGACAATGGATCATGGACCACACCTACCAAAAATTACACATGTGGACCACTAGGTGGCGCTATAATGGTTTTTTGCCTTTAACTCCCACATTACACATCGCACATTAGAAAACCATACATCCACGTCTTCCTTGAATCGACCTGACTCACATGATATAGGCCACGCCCATTTCCTCTTAATTTCTTTTCCGCAATATCGTGCAATGCGCAAAACCAACTTTTCCGAACTCGTCCTAGGCCGTGCGACGGATCAGCACGAAACCTGGTAGGTAGCATCTACCGATAGACGTGACCAAAAGTTACTCAAGGAATTTTGCTACGTTAAAGTATGCGCATTTGACGACCAAACACATTTTCATAGCTAGCTACCACACACGTATCATATCATATCTCGGCCAAATTAAATGTTATCAGCAAGGACCTTGGGATAATTGTTGAACATGCCACTATGATGCTCTCTACCAAATTTGGCGAAGATCGGCCTTTAGGGGGCGCTATAAGCAACGTTTATTTGTTTTGGCCAATAACTCAATGCATTTAAATGGGAAATTTGCATATGCAATATCTCTGCCACAGTAAATGCAATCACCACGAAACTTGTGGTGCTCGTTCAGCATGTGGCTCTGAGGCTCTGTACCAAATTTGGCGAAGATCGGCCATTAGGGGGCGCTATAATCAACGTAGAGATGTTTTGGCCCTTTAACTCAATCACTGTTAATGACATATTTGCAATGGGATTGTACCACAGACCTTGCATCTCACACTTCTCAATATTTACTGATATTTACCTCCTACCGTTACGTTTTGGTTTTTGCTTTCGAGTGCTCCCCTAGTTTTCTACAATAAACAAACTTCTTAACCCACCTGACAAAGTTTCTACAACCTTCACAGTGGACAAATGCAACTCTTTTCTCTCAATTTTTCAATCAAAAATCAACACCATTCATAGGCGCCGATACTGTGGGTGCTCCGGAGTTTGAGCACCCACGGAAAATACTGAGCACCCATGTGTGCCAGACTGCCAGTCGGCTACATTCATTTAAAAGTAAACATTGCAGTTGGTGCTAAGTGGAGCGTCTGTCATAGTGTGATTGGTTATGTCGGTGAAATTGATTCTTAATTTCCCACGAAGCTGATCGCGGTTACGTGTCAGTTAAACTTCATCTCCAATGCTATCTGTATCTGTGAGAAGTGGCGCTGTCCTGAGATGAAACCTACTTTACGGCTTAATTATCGAGTTAATAGGCGTGTGTGTTCGCGTCGGCCGCTGTCCATTTCCTAAGGTTCTGAAATGCAAACCATTTTTGACTGCTTTTGACGTCGCGGCTCACACCGTACCGCAGACCTTGCGGATCAAACCTATCGATATTCACCAATGTTTGCCCCCCCACGTAATGCTTTAGGTCCCGCTTTGGCGCAGGTCCCTGGGTCATCGGGGGCGAGTGGCGCAGCTTCCCGGGGCGTCGTGGGCGACTGGCATCGGAGGCTTGGACCCCGTCATAACTGCTTGCAGTTCTAGTTTTCAATTATTATTCTATTTCATCCTTTCTCACACCACCACTTATTGTGTTTTTGCTCGTCACCGTTCTGTCATTCAAATTTTTAAATTGTGCCAAGTCAAAAACAAAAATGATCTCAAAACGTAAAGCAAACATTAAAGTATAGAAACATAAATGTCAATACAACAATACTTTTTTTTTTAAAGGTGAAAGAGTTAGTAAATGTTCTTCTGCTCAGTAGCATTTCAGGTTTTCTTCCTTTTTTCTTACACGTCCATATTTTAACTGTGATTGCATGGACTCCACAGGTTGTTGCATTACACCATCCTGCCCTTTTTTAATAGATTCCTTCCTTTATGGGTAATATAATTTCAGGCAGAAAGCCTTTTATCCCGATCCGTCAGTGGTTTTTATGAAGATTTAGCCAAGCTGAGGCGAGCTCACCCGTCCCTCTTTAGTTTATTGCGTTATGTTTGGGAGCAGGTTGGCCAACAAATAGGATTTAGATACAATGTCATTATAATAGATCTGCCGGTCATGAAGAAAGCAGATCGATCGGCTTCAAAAATCAATCAGCCAGTCCACACGAGCCGAGAAGCAGCAGGTACACACAGACAGGAAGTGATCCTACCTGATGACTGTCCACAGAAAAGCTCACATCTGAAAGTCTTCAAAAGGTCAGAGATTATTTTTGTATGGCTGCACCACTACGTCAAATGAAAAGCGGTCTGTGTGTCATTGTATCTTATATGTATCCTGTCTTATTTGGTACCTTTGAAAACTTCGGGATCTTCTAGAAAAAGAAGAATAAACAGTAAAACTAGAAACCACTAAAACTTAACGTCCCTTTGCTCACTTTTGCTTTTGTTCAGCAGGCGGATTTTTCTCTATCTTTGTTACTTTATTTTGTATGTGAAGGAAAATTCTGATATTTTTCAACCTCAGTCTTATTCTTATATTTGTATCCATTTGGACTATTTTGAGTATTAAGTACTAAGGTAGTAACTATAAATAACACAAGAATGTCCTAAAAGACTTTGATTGCATTGTAGTCATCGGATGTTCCACTTACGGGATTGCCGGAAATTCCGCCGGATTTCACTCTTTTCGGCCAGATGTCTGCTACCTTCCGCTTTCTTTGTGTTGGAATTTTAAACTCCGGTTGATTTATGAGGACTATGGTTAACTGCTCCTCAGATCTCTGCAGGATAAATCCAGACAGCTAGCTAGACTATCTGTCCAATCTTGAAAAGTTTTCTGTTGCACGACTAAAACAACCTTTGAATGTACACATGTTCCACCAAAACAAGTTCCTTCCCGAGGCTATTTTGCAGAGGCGCCATTGCTCCATCTGGCGCTTAGCGCCATCCAAGACGATTGTGATTGGTTTAAAGAAATGGCAATAAACCAGAGCACGTTTTTCTCCCATCCCGGAATGCTGTGTGGACTAGCCAGACCCTCCTCTGCAGCGCTCAAAAATTCAAGATGGCTGACGCTCGTTTTGGTTCGGAAATTTTCGGAAAAAGACGACAGTGGGTGGGTTGAAAACATGCGGAAGTAGCTCCTACTACTGGCTGTAGTCCATTGCCTCTGGGCAAAAATGCCTCCGATGACCGAAAACAACGATTTTTGCGTCATCAGAGGCTTTTTTCCAGACCCACAATACAGAGATCTCTCCTCTCAGGGGGACATGAGGGAGAGAAGCATGGTCATTCAAAAATACTACCGTGTTTCTACTGATACAAAGCTTAATGCTAAATCGGTGAAGTATCCCTTTAAACGTTAAAATAGACAACATTTTCTTACAGAGGAGCATGCCCATGGACCCCCCTAGGGGGGCTTGTGCCCCAGTGCAGCTCTAGGTCTAGACGCCCCTGGGGCAGTGTCCCCGTTTTAAGTTTTACAAAGATAAAAACATGACCTTATTTGGAGGTATTTACGCTTCTGAGCTGAAAATGTCCCCGGATTTTGTCTCAGAAATCTGGTCACCTTACCTTTCAGGCTTCATACAGCTCCAAAAACCTCCTGGACAAATCCCAAGGAAAATAATTCCAATAAGCACTGATCATGAAGCTCATTGCTGTGAGCACATGGTAATAATTGAAGTCAACCCAGATGAATGCATCAGCGTTTTGATTACCTCTCTTCTTTTATCTGGTTCATGACAGCTGGACAGTCTGACGACACTAAAAGGAGATTTTAGTGAGTAAATCAAACACTTACTGAGACTGTAACAGGAATGGACAAAAATAGTATTTTGAGAAGTCCCCAAATGAAATGACACACCTAGAGTTAATATTGCAATATTATTTGGCTGAACAGTTTTTGAATTTGACACTGGATTTTAAAATATATCGTGGTGGTTTTCTGCGCATCTTGCAAAGAGAAGATCCGTGCAGGATCTTGGCCTTGAAAACATCCAAATAATCAATATAGCTTGACAGATTGGTGCGGGTCCAGTCAGTCATTGTTGACATGATGACACCACCAGTGTCCTGGAATATATCAATAACTTTACAAATGTGGTGTTAAAGATATAAAACCATATATCTCTCTGCAGCTACACAGCCTGTCCCTCTGATTTTGGTGCATTTTTTAGGATAAATTTGACAATGTTTCTAGAGCAGAAGCCATGTTTATTCATTTAGAATATCAGAAGCGAACACCAATGACAGCGTAGCGAGGGTGCCTATCCAATCAGGCGCCAGAAGGTGTGATGGAACAGTCCCATTACTATTTATTGACTTTGGGTCCTGGACACCCCAGTGCATATACACATTCACAGCACACATTGTACTACATAAGAAATGAATTCCAACTGTTTAGAAGAGATTACCAAGGGAGTCTACTTAGTTGTTTTTCCCACCCATCTTGTAAAATGGTTAAGATTTATATACGACTAAATATCTATCCCGCAAATACCCCTTCAATCTGTCTGAATCTGTCTCTCCCTCCCTCTCTTTACTTTCTCTTTCTCTCTGTAAATCTCAACTTTTTAGTGATTCTGGTTGGGAGTCTATCTCTAATTCTGTTATCTACTGGCCCAGTCTGGCCCGGGGATGGATGCCATCTGTAATCCATTTATCAGAGCAGGCCGCTGGGCCTTTTTCCAAATGACAGCTGACCCTTAGCAATCTCATTATAAAAAGCACCAGGATATAATATGGAAATATGGGGGGAGGGAGCTCTGAAAAATGGACTGAGAAACAAACGCACAGTGGACAAAATATTAGAAAATATATTATTATATTTTGTCATCTACTCCAACAGTACAGAACACTCCGCGACGGAATTTACAAGAAAACATGGGCGATCTGGACACCAAGAAGCCAATGATTTTAGTGCAACAACACCCAAAATTATTAGCCTGAAAACCAGAATCTACCAGCTCATGTTTCATTTGCTCTGGCAGATACAACCGGCCCCCCTTCTATTAAAACAGATCCAGACAATCAGTACCTGGACAGAAACAGGCAGGTTGAAGATGATGATTGACAGAGGAGCTTCATGCTTCAACTTCAACTTTATTTTGTCCCCAGAGGGCAATTGGTTTTGCAGCAAGGTACAATACATGAAAAACAACATAGTCATACAATTCAGTACACTTTTGTTTACACTTTGTTACCACAAATACACTTCTCCATTGGCCAGATAACAAATCTGATCGTAATCCATCTTGGTTTTCCTGGGTTCCATGCCAATCGAGGTCACACCTATTACAGTCCATAGTGGTGTTAATGCCACCTAAACCTGTAACCAACTAAAATGCCAGAATAAGAAAAACTTTAGCAGTTTAGTTACAACAATCAACAAGTATCAGTAACAGCGAACAGGCTAACAACTATTCTTAAATTAACACAATCATATGGATGAATTGTAATTATGAACAAAGTGGGACAAAAGTTTTAGGATCTCCACAGGCTCTCACTCATGCTGCTCCCTCACCAATACAGATCATTTAGTAGTCTATCTGATCAGGGATTAGATAAATGCTACAACAGCAAGTGCAACCTTTGTATGATCGTATGTGTTAAAATCACTGGAGCTGCTTTTTTCCTGACTTTAATGACACAGGGAGAATGACTGCTAATTGCAGTGTAACATCAGCTTCTTTACTGCGGAGGACAGACAGAT